>NC_089225.1:13668708-13981040 GCF_963924675.1 Phocoena phocoena
AAGTGGTGTGCAGAGACACACCTTTCCTTTCCACCCTACAAAGAAGAACCTCTTATAACCGGTCTGTCTTCTATTCACAACTCTGCTGGTCTGCGGGCCAGCCTCCATCCCTCAGGCTGTAGTCAGGCAGCCAGCCAGGGCTTTCTGTGTGTGCCCACTCTTGAATGGCTATCTTTACCTGAGGCCAGAGAAAGGTGAGGTTAGCATTCTGTTGTGGCATCAGGAACCCCAGGAGAACTCCAATAACCTCCCTCTTTGGCCCAAATCCCCCTCAGGTCTCTGGCTAATGCCTGCTTTCAGAACTTCATCACACAAGACGTCCAATGCTCCAGGGCTGTGTCTAAAATCCAAACTAAACAAATCCCTTCTCTGTTAGACCCTTCAGTGGTCCCTGCTCACATACAAGATCAATGTCAAACTCCTGGCCTGGGCTACTAGGTCCTTTTCATCAGCCTGTGTTTTAGTCTCACCTACTGTTGTTATCCAGACCCGAGTATCTTCTAGCCACAACCACTAGTCTTGTCTGGAGGTGCTCTTCTCTCTGGTGAGCTGCTTTTTTCTCAGCTCAAGAATAATTTCCCATGCTACTCCCTGCCCTCAGTGTCTGCTGGTAAGCAGCAACTCATACTTTGTGACTTGACTCACCCATCACCTTTGTGCAGCAGATTTTTTGACTCACTCATTCTTTTGTATGTAGGTCTTCTTCTTCTTTCCTGCATACTTCCAGTTATTTCATGACCCACCACTTGTCTATACAGGACAGAGTTTCATGAGACTCAGAGCAAGGACTGTGTTTTTCTTGTTTGCCATCATATCGCTAGTGTTTTGCACAGGGCCTAGTACAAAGTAAGCTCTTAATAAATTTAGGTTGAATAAATAAATGGTGAACAAAGAATAAATGCTAACATGAGGTACTATTTAAAGTAGTGTAAACTGATAGTTTTAGTTAATTCAAGTAAAACATAACAATATGTGTTATTTTGCCTAAAATATCATGAATCCCAAATTCACTACAATCTAATAAAATTTGAGAAACCCTGGTCTAGGCAGGAGAGTAAGGGTCTGAGTTTGGAGGCATTAGCACTGTTTGGAAGTGAAGAATGAATACATGTGAAGATGAGGAGCGTTGGCCTGGAACCCACCTCCCTGTCTACTGGCTTGTGATGTCTTTGAGGACAGTGACTACATGTGACCTGGTTCTTTGGACTTCAGCGTCTGCTACAGCACCTAGTACCAATATTGCAACCCATACTAGATTTGCCTCCTTATGTAGGGTTAATGTTCAGAAATATTGATATTAATCAGGCTTCAGATTTTCTTTATTTTTAACCATTCTATTCTCCCTCTGACATGAGATTCTTTATGCTTCCAACCTCAGCCTCTATCAAGTGCATTTTCTTATCTGTTCTCACTTCCTGCCTATGAAAATCCTGAATGTGAACAATTTTCCTTCTCCCAAAAGAAATTTATGAAACATATGTGATTGGGCCAGAGACAAGGATCTTCATACCTACTAATGAATTTTGTAGGTCCCTTTGGATTCTTGAATGTTTATGCTAGCTTGTCCAGACTTTGAGACATTGCCTTGTCATAATTTACGCATCTACATCCTCCTAATTTCAGGTTATTCAACTATTTTCAACCATTATTTACCATGATTCTAATACAACCTCCAGGTCTACATAATGCCACACTCTCCCTCTCTTCCAACTCTCAGTGTAGAGGTTTCCTCGCTATGGATTTGTGATCCACAGTTGCTCATGGCCTCAGACGTGACAGAAGAAAAAAAGAGGAGTAGGCTCATTGCCATACCCTCAAGCTCCGCCGAGGCCTTTGACTAGGATGGATTCCCTTTGAATCTAAAATCGTCATTCTCCTGCTGCATTTGTGGCTGGGCAAGTAGGCTTGCCTAGCTTTGGAACCAACCTTTGCAAACACATTGACTCATTATTTATTTTCTTATAAGAAAGTTTTCCTAAGATGACTCACTTCTCGAGAGAAAGGCTCTCAGATGGAGTCCTTGGTAGTAAGATGGGTGTGAGCCCCAGGGTCCTGAGGAGCTGGTTTATCTTCTTTGTGTCTCTGACTGCCATCTTGAAAACTTTTTAGTTCTTACAGTTTAGTTTACATTTCCTAAGTGTCTCCCGTGAACCAGGTGCTTTGGATACCAAGGTGAATAAGACACAGTCTGTACCTCTGGATCACATGTAAAGAGTCAGACAGGCAAATGTAGGGTTTTAACATAATATGGTGAGTGTTCAGTGATACAGGTGAGTAGAAGCTGGTATAGAAACACAGTGAAGAGTCATTTTGTCTAACCCAACAGTTCTCAAATCTTAATGTGCATCAGAATCATTCAGAGGGCTGGCTAAAGCACTATGGAACCCACCCTCAGAGTGTCTGATTTAACTGGTCTGGGGCTGGGTCCAAGAGTTTGCATTTCTGATGAACTCCCAGGTAATATTGCTGCTGCTGCTGCTGCTGCTGCAGGAACCATGCTTTGAGGGCCAGTGGCCTATGCTTAGGGGCACTGACAATGCTTTATGGAAGAAGTAGTGCCAAGGAACTTGAAAAGGATAAGTGAAACACCAAGGGGGGAATTCCAATAAAGGAAAGAGCAGGTACAAAGTCATGGAGTAATGCACAGGGCACAAATGCTTCTGGACAATACAAAGAACAGGAGATGAGGCAGGGGCCTTTGGAAGTAAGATAAATTAAATAAATCAATGAGCTGTGGGATTTTTTTTCCCTGGCATCCAGGGCTGGAGTTGTTACTGTAACATTTCAAATCTGTACAACCTGTAAAGAATCACACAAATGCCAAAAATTATGGGTAATTCTTCCCTCTTGGGCCACATTCAGAGACTGGTCTTATTTAATATACTTCTGAAAGGTGAGAGCTCGTAAGACTATTTTAAGCAGGCTGGAAAAATTTGACGTACAATGATTACAGGCTACATGAAAATGATGTAGAAATTCAACAATATTCTGTACAGTACCTGTCAGAAACAGAGTTTTGAAAATGCTGTGTGGTAGAATTCAAGAAGTCTGTTCTATTGAGTGTCAATGTGAGCCTTAAGCATACTTTTGTTTGCCATTTCTAGTTATACTATCAAATTCTTTTAATTTCTTGGCTTAAATTTGTGCAATTAATTAACATAAATAAAATTCGAGCTTCCATTTATATAAAGAGAGAAAAATCCTGGTAATATCAATGGAGTAAGAGTTTTTGTTCCATATACTTTGAGCTTTTATTTGTGTTAATATTCTTAATAATAAAATATATCACACAAAAGGCATGCACAGCGAATAGGCATAATTTAAAGAATATTAATAGTATGAATCCCATTATCCATTTTACCAGTATCTTTGAGACTTCCAATATATCTCTCCCCAGTCATATCTCTTTCATCCCTCCCAAAGGTAACAGCAAGCCTTATTTTTATTTAATAATCTTTATTTTTATTAAAGCTTTGCCACATGTGTATTTATAAACTATATAATTTCTAGTTCTGCCTTTTGAAATGTAAACAAATGGAACTTTACTATGTGTGCTCTTAGGTCCTTCTCACTTTTTGCTTAACATAATGCTGTTGAGAATTGGCTGTGTAGTTATGTAGCCACAGGTCATTCAATTTCATGGCTGTAGGATATTCCATTGTATGTATAATCACAATGTATTTGTCTAACTACCTTTAATAAACATTAGGTGTTTTCCAGCTGGGTGGGTGTTTAATCACAAGAAAGGCTGTTATGAGCATTGGGTGTGCCTAGCTGAGTTGTAGGGTATGTGTATGTTTAGCTTTATTAGATAATATTACTTTCTTTTTGAAATCATTTGTTACAAATTTTTCATTTTCTTCAGAAGTGTGCTTTGGTAGACTTATTATTTTTTTGTCAAACAAGAAAGGTGTTTCCCTGATTAATAATGAAATAGATCATTTACATTTATATCTTTATTCATGCTTTGTCTTTAAAACTCTTTGTCCACATCTTGTGTCCTTTTTTATTTAGGTTGACTGTATTTTGATTCATAGGATTTTAAAAAGCCTAGACAGTCATCCTTTGTCAGTTATATCTGTTCCAAATAGCTTTTCTCAGTTGTGGCTTCTTTATATATTTCCTTTTGATAAGCAGAATTTCTCATATTTTGTATAGTTGAAAGTATCAAACTCTGCCTTTATGGTTTATACTTTTTAAGCACAAGATCATCCAAAACTGTTTTAGATTTTCTTCTAAAATTTTTTTTTGATATCATGTTTTTCCCTTCACTTTTTTTTTTTTTTTTTTTTTGTGGTACGCGGGCCTCTCACTGTTGTGGTCTCTCCCGTTGCGGAGCACAGGATCCAGACACACAGGCTCAGTGGCCATGGCTCATGGGCCTAGCCGCTCCGTGGCATGTGGGATCTTCCCAGACTGGGGCACGAACCTGTGTCCCCTGCATCAGCAGGAGGACTCTCAACCACTGCGCCACCAGGGAAGCCCTTCCTTTCACTTTTAAGTGTTCATTACATTTGGAATTCGTGTGCACACACATGTGTGTAGATATATGAAACAAATGACCTCATTATATTTATGGGTAATCAATTGTTTCTATGCTATACCCAATGATCTCTAATTTTGGCTTAATTTACATATACCTGTTTTTCCGTTTCTGGAGTCTTTTCAGTCTCCTTGATGAATTGTGTGCCATCACCACATGTCTTCAGTTATTTTAGTTTTAAAGCAAAGTGATATCATTCAAAGCAATTCCTATGTATGGTTATTCTTTTCCAGGAATGTATTTGCTATTTTAGACACTTTTGTCTTCCATATACATTTTAGAGGGGCTTTTCAAATCTTACTAAAATCAGGTTGCAATTTTGTTGAGGATTTCTTTGAACCTGTAGATAACTTGGGGAAAATTGGCATTTTGCAATATTGAGTTTTCACAACTATGAACATAGTATATTTTTCTGTTTATTTCACTTAAAAATACTTTTAAATTAAGTTTTATAAATTTTGCAATGTCTGTATCTTTTGTTTTTTTGCACTTATTGTTAGGTTACTTATATTTTGTTGCAATAATATATGGTATCTTTTTTAAATTCAGTTTTGAGGAGTTTATTGTTAGTGTGTACAAATGCAATAGGCTTTTCTACATTGATCTTATATCTGGAAATTTTCTTTTTTTTAAAAGCTCTCTTTTTTAAAAAATTAACTATACATTTTTTTATTTCTGGCTGCATTGGGTCTTCGTTGCCATGCACGGGCTTTCTCTAGTTGTGGTGAGTGGGGGCTACTCTTCGTTGCGGTGTGCAGGCTTCTCATTGCGGTGGCTTCTCTTGTTGTGGAGTGCGGGCTGTATGTAGGCGCACGTACTTCAGTAGTTGTGGTGCATGGCCTTAGTTGCTCCATGGCATGTGGGATCCTCCTGGACCAGGGATTGAACTGGTGTGCCCTGCATTGGCAGGCAGATTCTTAACCACTTAAGCCACCATAGAAGCCCTGGAAAATTTCTTAAATGATTTTTATTTATTCTTGTTATTTGTTGTTGAAATTGATTCAATTTACTACACAGAGAGTCATGCATTCTGTGACTAAAAACAAACACCGTCTTCCTTTCTAATCCCTGTTTCTAATCCTTGTTTCTTTTACCTGTTTTATTGTGCTGACTGTGACCTCTATATTTACATGTAGTAGAATTCTCACTTTGAACTTAGATATCATTTATCAAGTGCATCAGTTAGGATAACCTTAGCTGCTAAAACAATGTCAAAATTTAATCTGTTTAAAGATAGGAGTTTATTTCTTGCTCTTGAGAAAGCTAGTTCTGTTTGCTAGTTGTGGTGGTAGGTGTTTTGCTACACATTTAATAACTCCTATCTTGTGGGTCTTGATCCTCACGGCCAGCCAGTTTAGTAAACACGTAGGTAGAGAATGACAGTGCATAAATCACAAGAGAGGTTTTTGTGATCCAAGCCTGGAAGTATGCACATTTCTTTCTCTCTTAATTTAACGGCCAGAATTCTGTCACATGATCACATCCAGCAGCAAGAGAGGCTACACAGATAATCTCATTCTCGGCTGGGATAAGCAGAGACCAAGGTTGTTGAAAAGTCAGATTGATGTTTGTAGTAGCCACTTAAGGAAGTTACTTTCTGTTCTGAGTTTGCTTATTGTGTTTATTTAGAAAATCATATGATTTTTCTCTTTTAATATGCTAATTTGAAAAATTACTCTAATGCACTTTCTAATATTGGAAGTGATTTTATATTTATGGAATAAACCCACTTAGTTACATTGTACTTAATTTAAAACAATAGAAAGTCATGTCTGCATTTTATTTGCTAATGTTTTATTTGGAATTTTTGTTGTCTATAATCAGGAGTGAGATTGACCGATAAGATTACTTTCTCATTAATATCTTTGTTTGATTTTGTTACCAAGGATAAATTAGACTCACAAAATTATCTGAGGATTGTTTCATTTCATTATTTTCACAATGGAGCTTATCTAATTTTGGGATTATCAATTCCTTGATTATGAGACAGAATTCATAAGATTTTTGAATGTGTGGTAGAACTTATCAAGAAAATTCTCTAGGCCTATTTCTTCTTGTGCAACAATTTGTGATTCATAATTTTCAGGGGATTAATTCATTTCATCTAAGCCTTTGCATTTGTTGTCAAAATGTTTCTTATGATGAATTCTCATTGCCTTTTTAACTCTGCTGTGTTTGTACTTATAGTTTTCTTGCATTTCTTATATTCTTTGGGGGATGATTCTCTTTCTGTCTGTATATCTCTTATCTATTTTTAAAAGTACTTCTGGAAGTTTATTTGTTTTTTAAAAGAATAAACTTTTATACTTGTTCTCTCTTGCTTGTTTGTTTTTTGAATTCATTAATTTTGGCTGATGTTTTTTATTCCTTTTGTTATTCTGGGATTTGTTCTTGCTGTCTGCAGTTTGCTCTTGTTTATCAATTTGGATTTTTTTTAGTTCATTACTTTTTTACAGTCTTCTTTAATAGAGAAATCTTTGCCAAACATGAGGTTATAGAGATATTATTTTATATTATCTTTTGAAGATTTTGTTATTTTACTTTTCACAGTATTTAATTCTACAATCCAGCAGAAATGCATTTTTTATTATGATGTTAAGTGGGATTTGAGTCATTCTTTTTTATATGGCTATCCATTCAAACAAAAATAATTTATGTTTAAGCTTGCCTTTTCATTATTCTGCTACAGTGCCACTTTTTCAGAGCTCAAATATCCATAAAAGTGTGGGTCTCCATCCTATTTCTGTTTGTATTTCTTTGTACCAAATCATTTTAATTAATATATCTTTAAAAGAAGACTTTCTATCCAGTAGGGTAAGTTCTCCAAATCAATTCTTCCTCAAGATATTTGGGCTCTATTTGACCCATTGAGTTTCCATAAAAAATGTTAAAAGCAGAGAGACCTTCAAGATGGCGAAGGAGTAAGACGTAGAGATCACCTTCCTCCCCACAAATACATCAGAAATACAACTACATGTGGAACAACTCCTGTAGCACAACTACTGAATGCTGACAGAAGACCTCAGACTTCCCAAAAGGCAAGAAACTCCCCACATACTTTGGTAGGGTAAAAGAAAAAAGAAGAAACAGAGACAGAAGAATAGAGACAGGACCTGCACTTCTGGGAGGGAGCTGTGAAGGAGGAAAACTTTCCACACACTAGGAAAGCCCTTCACTGGTGGAGACAGGGATGGTGGGGGGGAAGCTTCAGAGCCATGGAGGAGAGCTCAGCAACAGTGATGCAGAGGGCAAAGTGGAGAGATTCCCACACAGCGGATCAGTGCTGATCAGCACTCACCAGCCCAAGAGGCTTGTCTGCTCACCCGCCGGGGCGGGCAGGGGCTGGGAGCTGAGGCCCGGGCTTCGGAGATCGGATCCCAGGGATAGGACTGGGGTTGGCTGCGTAAACATAGCCTGAAGGGGGCTAGTGCACCACAGCTAGCTAGGAGGGAGTTCAGGAAAATGTCTAGACCTGCCTAAGAGGCAAGAGACCATTGTTTTGGGGCGCGTGAGGAGAGGGGATTCAGAGCACTGCCTAAACAAGATCCAGAGAGAGGCATGAGCCACAGCCATCAGCAGGGACCCCAGAGACGGGCATGAAAGGCTAAGGCTATTGCTGCAGCCACCAAGAATCCTGTGCACAAGCACAGGTCACTATCCACACCTCCCTTCCTGGGAGCCTATGCAGCCCACCACTGCCAGGTTCCTATGATCCAGGGACAGCTTCCCGGGAAGAACACACTTAGTGCCTCAGGCTGGTGCAATGTCAAGCTGACCTCTGCCACCACAGGCTTGCCCTGCATTCTGTAACCCTCCCGCCCCCACTCCCCGACTGAATGAGCCAGAGCCCCCTAATCAGCTGCTATTTTAACCCCGTACTGTCTAAGCGAAGAACAGATGCCCTCAGGCAACCTACAAACAGAGGTGGGACCAGGTACAAAACTGAACCCCCGGAGCTGTGTGAACAAAGAAGAGAAAGGGAAATTTCTCCCAACAGCCTCAGGAGCAGTGGATTAAATCTCCACAATCAACTTGATGTACCCTGCGTCTGTGGAATACCTGAATAGACAATGAATAATCCCAAAATTGAGGTGGTAGAATTTGGGAGCAACTGTAGGCTTCGGGTTTGCTTTCTGCATCTAATTTGTTCCTGATTTTATGTTTCTCTTAGTTTACTATTTAGAGTTTATTATCATTGGTAGATTTGTTTATTGATTCAGTTGCTCTCTTCCACCTTTATATGTGTGTGTGTGTGTGTGTGTGTTTCCTTTTTCTCTTTTTGTGAGTGTGTATGTGCATGCTTCTTTGTATGATTATGTCTGCAGAGATTTGCTTTTACCATATGTCCTAGGGTTCTATCTGTCCTTTTCTTATTATTTTTTATGGCTTTTAGTGCTTTTTATCACTGGTGGATTTGGTTTTTTGTTTGGTTGCTCTCTTCTTTCTTTCTTTTTATTCTTTTTTTAATTTTTAATAAGTATTTTTTTATTTTAATAACTTTTCTTTTTCTTTCTTTCTTTCTTTCTTTCTTTCTTTCTTTCTTTCTTTCTTTCTTTCTTTCTTTCTTCTTTCTTTCTTCCTCTTGTTTCTTCTGAGACATATGACTGACAGGGTTTTGCTGCTCCAGCCAAGTGTCAGGCTTGCGTCTCTGAGGTGAGAGAATCAAGTTCAGGACATTGGTTCGCTAGAGACTTCCCAGATTCACATAATATCAAATGGCGAAAACTCTCCCAGAGAGCTCCATCTCAAGGCTAAGACCTAGCTCCACTCAACGAACAGCAAGCTACACTGCTGGGCGCCCTATGCCAAACAACTAGCAAGACAGGAACACAAATTCACCCATTAGCAGAGAGGCTGCCTAAAATCATAATATGGTCACAGACAACCCAAAACACACTAACCGACATGGTCTCACCCACTAGAAAGACAAGATCCAGCCTCATCCACCAGAACACAGGCACTAGTCCCCTCCACCAGGAAGCCTATACAACCCACTGACTCAACCATACCCAGTGAGGGCAGACACCAAAAACAACAGGAACTACGAACCTGCAGCCTCTGAAAAGGAGACCCAAGACACAGTAAGTTAAGCAAAATGAGAAGACAGAGAAATACACAGCAGATGAAAGAGCAAGGTAAAAATCAACCAGACCAAACAAATGAAGAAGAAATAGGCAGTCTACCTGAAAAAGAATTCAGAGTAATGACAGTAAAGATGACCCAAAATCTTGGAAATAGAATAGAGAAAATAAAAGAAACGTTTAACAAGGACCTAGAAGAATTAAAGGGCAAGCAAACAATGATGAACAACACAATAAATGAAATTAAAAATTCTCTAGAAAGGATCAATAGCAGAATAACTGAGGCAGAAGAATGGAGAAGTGACCTGGAAGATAAAATAGTGGAAATAACTACTGCAGAGCAGAATAAAGAAAAAAGAATGAAAAGAATTGATGACAGGCTTAGAGACCTCTGGGACATTAAATGCACCAACATTCAAATTGTAGGGGTCCCAGAAGAAGAAGAGAAAAAGAAAGGGACTGAGAAAATATTTGAAGAAATTATAGTTGACAACTTCCCTAATATGGGAAAGAAAATAGTCAATCAAGTCCAGGAAGTGTAGCGAGTCCCATACAGGATAAATCCAAGGAGAAACATGTCAAGACACATATCAATCAAACTATCAAAAATTAAACAGAAAGAAAAAATATTAAAAGCAGCAAGGGAAAAACAACAAATAACATACAAGGGAAACCCCATAAGGCTAACAGCCGATCTTTCAGCAGAAACCCTGTAAACCAGAAGGGAGTTGTAGGACATGTTTAAAGTGATGAAAAGGAAAACCTACAACCAAATTACTCTACCCAGCAAGGATCTCATTCAGGTTCTACAGAGAAATTAAAACCGTTACAGACAAGCAAAAGCTAACAGAATTCAGCACCACCAAACCAGCCTTACAACAACTGCTAAAGGAACTTCTCTAGGCAGGAAACACAAGAGAAGGAAAAGACCTACAATAATAAACTCAAAACAATTAAGAAAATGGTAATAGGAACATACATATTGATAATTACCTTAACTGTAAATGGATTAAATGCTCCAACCAAAAGACATAGATTGGCTGAATGGATCAAAAAACAAGGCCCATATATATGCTGTCTACAAGAGACCCACTTCAGACCTAGGGACACATACAGACTGAAAGTGAGGGGATGGAAAAAGATATTCCATGCAAATGGAAATCAAAAGAAAGCTGGAGTAGAAATACCCATATCAGGTAAAATCGACTTTAAAATATAGAATGTTACAAGAGACAAAGAAGGACACTACATAATGATCAGAGGATCAATCCAAGAAGAAGATATAACAATTGTGCATATTTATGCATCCAACATAAGAACACCTCAATATATAAGGCAAATGCTAACAGCTGTAAAAGAGGAAATTGACAGTAATACAATAATAGTACAGGACTTTACAACCCATTTTCACCAATGGACAGATCATCCAAAATGAAACTAAATAAGGAAGCACAAGCTTTAAATGACACATTAGACAACATGGGCTTAATTGATATTTATAGGACATTCCATCCAAAAACCACAGAATACACTTTCTTCTGAAGTGCTCATGGACCATTCTCCAGGATAGATCATATCTTGGGTAATAAATTAAGCCTTGGTAAATTTAAGAAAATTGAAATCGCATCAAGTATGCTTTCCGACCACAGCACAATGAGACTAGATATCAATTACAGGAAAATATCTGTTAAAAATACAAGCACATTGAGGCTAAACAATATGTTACTAAGTAAACAAGAGATCACTGAAGAAATCAAAGAGGAAATGAAAAAAAAACTAGAAACAAATGACAGTGAAAACACGATGACCCAAAACTTATGGGATGTAGCAAATGCAGTCCAAGAGGGAAGTTGAGAGCAATACAATACTACCTCAAGAAACAAGAAACATCTCAAATTAACAACATAATCTTATACCTAAAGCAATTAGAGAAAGAAGAACAAAAATACCCCCAAAGTTAGCAGAAGGAAAGAAATGATAAAGATCAGAAATAAATGAAAAAGAAATGAAGGAAGCAATAGCAAAGATCAATAAAATTAAAAGCTGGTTATTTGAGAAGATAAACAAAAGTGATAAATCATTACCCAGACTCATCAAGAAAAAAGGGGAAAAGACTCAAATCAATAGAACTACAAATTAAAAATGAGAAGTCACAACTGACAATGCAGAAATAGAAAGGATCATGAGAGATTACTAAAAGCAACAATAGGCCAATAAAATGGACAACCTGGAAGATATGGGCAAATTCTTAGAAAAGCACAGCCTTTCGAGACTGAACCAGGAAGCAATAGAAAATATAAGCAGACCAATCACAAGCTTTGAAATTGAGACTGTGATTAAAAATCTTCCAACATACAAAAGCCCAGGACCAGATGGCTTCACAGGTGAATTCTATCAAACATTTAGAGACGAGCTAACACCCATGCTTCTCAAACTCTTCCAAAATATAACAGAGGGAGGAACACTCCCAAACTCATTCTACGAGGCCATCATCACAATGATACCAATACGAGACAAAGATATCAAAAAGAAGGAAAACTTCAGGCCAATATCACTGATGAACTTAGATGCAAAAATCCTCAGCAAACAGAATCCAACAGTACATTAAAAGGACCATACAATATGATCAAGTGAGGTTTATACCAGGAATGCAAGGATTCTTCAATATATGCAAGCAACCACTGTGATAAACAATATTAAAAAATTGAAGGGGAAAAAACATATGATCATCTCAATAGATGCAAAAAAAGCTTTTGACAAAATTCAACACCCATTTATGATAAAAACGCACCAGAAAATAGGTATAGAGGGAACTTACCTCAACATAATAAAGGCCATATATGACAAACCCACAGCCAACATCATTCTCAATGGTGAAAAACTGAAACCATTTCCTCCAAGATCAGGAGCAAGACAGGGTTGTGCACTCTCACCACTAATATTCAACATAGTTTTGGAAGTTTTAGCCATAGCAATCAGAGAAGTAAAAGAAATAAAAAGAATCCAAATCAGAAAAGAAGAAGTAAAGCTGTCACTGTTTGCAGATGACATAATACTATACTTAGATAATCCTTAAGATGCTACCAGAAAACTACTAGAGCTAATCAATGAATCTGGTAGAGTAGCAGGATACAAAATTAATGCACAGAAATCTCTTGCATTCCTATATAATAATGGTGAAAAATCTGAAAGAGAAATTAAGGAAACACTCCCATTTACCACTGCAAGAAAAAGAATAAAATACCTGGGAATAAACCTACCTAAGGAGACAAAAGACCTATATGCAGAAAATTTTAAGACACTGATGAAAGAAATTAAGGATGTTGCAAACAGATCAAGAGTTATACCATGTTCTTGGACTGGAAGAATCCACATGGTGAAAATGACTATAGTACCCAAACCAATCTACAGATTCAATGCAATCCCTATCAAGTTACCAATGGCATTTTCACAGAAATACAACAAAAAATTTCACAATTTGTATGGAAACACAAAAGACTTCAAATAGCCAAAGCAATCTTGAGAAAGGAAAACAGCGCTGGAGGAATCAGCCTCCCTGACTTCAGACTATACTATAAAGCTACGGTAATCAAGACCATCTGGTACTGGCACAAAAACAGAAAAATAGATCAATGGAACAGGATAGAAAGCCCAGAGATAAACCCACACACATATGGTCATCTTATCTTTGACAAAGGAGGCAAGAGTATACAATAGAGAAAAGACCGTCTCTTCAATAAGTGGTGCTGGGAAAACTGGACAGCTACATGTAAAAGAATGAAATTAGAACACTCCTTAACACCATACACAAAAATAAACTCAAAATGGATTAAAGACCTAAATGTAAGGCCAGACGCTATTAAACTCTTAGAGGAAAATATAGGCGAACACTCTATGACATAAATCACAAAAAGATCCTTTTTGACCCAACTCCTAAAGAAATGGAAATGAAAACAAAAATAAACAAATAGGACCTAATGAAACTTAAAAGCTTTTGCACAGCAAAGGAAACCATATACTAGATGAAAAGACAACCCTCAGAGTGGGAGAAAATATTTGCAAATGAAGCAACAGACAATGGATTAACCTCCAAAATTTACAAGCAGCTCATGCAACTCAATATCAAAGAAACAAACAACCCAATCCAAAAATGGACAGAAGACCTAAACAGACATTTCTCCAAAGAAGACACACAGATTGCCAACAAGCACATGAAAGAATGCTCAACATCACTAATCATTAGAGAAATGCAAATCAAAACTGCAGTGAGCTATGACCTCAAACCAGTCAGAATGGCCATCGTCAAAAAATCTACCAATAATAACTGCTGGAGAGGGTGTGGGAATGTAAATTCATACAGTCACTATGGAGAACAGTATGGAGGTTCTTTAAAAAATTAAAAATAGAACTACCATATGACCCAGCAATCTCACTACTTGGTATATACCCTGAGAAAACCATAATTCAAAAAGAATCATGTACCACAATGTTCATTGCAGTTCTATTTACAATAGCCAGGACATGGAAGCAACCTCAGTGTCCATCAACAGGTGAATGGATAAAGAAGATGTGGCACATATATACAATGAAATATTACTCAGCCATATAAAGAAACAAAATTGAGTTATTTGTAGTGGGGTGGAATGACATAGAGTCTCTCATACAGAGTGAAGTAAGTCAGAAAGAGAAAAACAAATACTGTATGCTAACACATATATATGGAATCTAAAAAAAAAAAAAAAGGTTCTGAAGAACCTAAGGGCAGGACAGGAATAAAGACTTCGACATAGAGAATGGATTTGAGGACATGGGGCAGGGGAAGCGTAAGCTGGGACGAAGTGAGAGAGTGGCATGGACGTATATATACTACCAAATGTAAAATAGCTAGTGGGAAGCAGTGCCGTATAGCAAAGGGAGATTAACTCAGTGCTCTGTGACTACCTAGAGGGGTGGGATAGGGAGGGTGGGAGGGAGACGCAAGAGGGAGGAGAATTGGGGATATATGTATATGTATAGCTGATTCACTTTGTTATAAAGCAGAAACTAACACATTTTTATAAAACAATTATACTCCAATAAAAATGTTTTAAAAATGTTTAAAGCAGCCTAGCAAATTTTTATAAACAGTATTCAACAGGACTTTTAAAAATCTAGGTAAAATTACATACAGTAAACTGCATAGATCTCAAGCATACACATCAATGAGTTTTAACAAATGTATTCACCCTGGTTATTATCATAACCAACACCCCAAACCTTCTTTCACCTCAGAAACTTCCCTCATGGATTTTTCTAGTCCTGCTGCCTAGAAATTACTGCTGTCTCAGTTATAGGTTCATTACTGAATGTCTCCTGAAATGTCAGCTTTCTATTTTTTTTTAAGATAGAAAGGAGATAGATTACTTTTGTACCTTGGTATATTCAGGGTTTGATTTTCAGCAGCTCTTATATTCTCCATTTGCTGGAGGCATTCAGAGGATTTATGACTCACTGGTAGAATGGCTGGGAAAGGACTTTGCTTAGACCATACCTTTCTTCAGCAAAGCTCAGAGGCCTACCTCTCCTCTGTACCTTCCACTTCCAAAACCTCCCACAACTCGTTATCCTTCCCTTTCTCACCTCTGGGGCTGGGCATGATCCCTCTTCTCCAAGGACAGTCTTTTCATAAAACTCTGTTTGGTCCTGAAGAGCTCACATCTAAACCCCTGCTGTTTATACCTTCATTGTTCCACTCATTGCAAATTGAAACAGTCTCTCAGTAAAATCCTTGGGTATCTTTTGATACTTTGTACCTTTTACCTTTGCTGGCAGCTGATTTATTATTTTACTAAAAGACCCCCAGAGGTGGTGAGATGAACATGTCTTGACTTCCAGAGTAATTATTTGAATACTCACTGTAGTAGAAATAGACATAAATATGTGTATCAGATCTATTTATATTTTTCTATTTATGGTTCTATAAAATGTGTTCTATTGAGCAATATGACACATAAGTATATAAATCGTGTTGGTTTTATTTTATATACATTTTTTTGCAGTGTTCCTTTCAACTTAAATATTAAAGACTTGGAGGGTATGATATATTTAAAGGAATGCTTTAAGATATAACAAGTGAACAGGAGATCAACGACATAAGTTCTAACCTTCCCTTTCAGAGAGTCTATCTGCCTGACACCTGAGTGAAAATTTCAACACATGAACTGGTGTCACACAAAATTTTCCCCAACATGCACTTGTTCCTCTTCATAGCAGACAACTCAGACAGAACTTATGCAGAATTTTCTATGGCAGAAAATGATATTTATTATACTGAAGGTAGAGACCAACAGTTTTTATGATTGCTATTGTAGACAGACAAAAGAATTAAAACAATTTGGGATCAAGAAGAAATGAAAAGAAGAAGATATAGCATGTAAAGTCTGGAACAAGCTACAGAGTATGGAAGTGAGACCCTTTTAATATTTTGATCAGCTGGAAGAAATCTATATATGTGTGTGTAGATATATACACACACATATATACGTACAATACATACATACACAATATATATCTTTGGTAAATTCCAGGGATCAAAAAAGTTGGTGTTAATTTTAAGTCAGAGGATTTCAATTTCAGGAAACAAGAGAGTCTCATACAGTGTGTATAGCACGGAATCCTAGAATCTGTATGTTTAACAAAATTACAAGTCTGATGAAGACGGTCACAAGCCACATATTGATAAGTAGCCCTTCTGTGTGTTGCAGCTGTGTCCACATGGTAAAGAGACTGAAGATAGGTTTTTCTTTTAGGGATTGCAAGGCAAACACAAGGAGCGAGTGAGAGAGAAAGTCTGCCTTTCATTCCCACAATGTATCATTTTCCAAGATAATCTAAAGCCTATATTTAGGTACCCATGATGGCTGCCGATTGTGGAAAATGAGGAAAGTAACAGTTGCTATCCTCTAAGCCATTCAATATTCTATCTTGTTCTGCTAAAGTACTCTTTTGATACTGGGGCAAAGAAAAGTCAGATCCATAATGCGTATTGAGCCCTGTGAAGGATATCACCAATGAGTTGAAGCTGTGACGGCTGCATGCTTCTTTTACCTCCATATCAAATATATTTCAAACATGGAAGTTGAAAGGAATAATATACTGCATGTAACATCAATTTTTAGTAGCTTACAGATATTCTTCCTCTTTTCATATCCTGTATCCATCACTCACAAAACAAACTGTTTCTTTTAGCCTGTCTTTGGCTTTAAGCATCAAGCAACTTGAGGAAGAAAGTACAAACTTTATTATGCCATTGTTTAATATGCTTTTCTGGACTACTGCTTTCCCTTAATATATCAGAAGGAGAATCACATCTGTTAATGCAGATGGCTGAGATGGAGCAGACACTCTCCTGCGGTCACCCAATTACTCTCCTGGGAGTAAAAGCAAGATAACTTTCTGGAGTGAATGTGGGAATGCAAAGATATGCATAAGTTTTGAATGGTCATATTCATATAAGATAAATTAATGTGAATATGGGCAATGTGAATATGGGCAATAAGGGGAGAAACAGAAGTTAGTAACAACCTGAGTGAGTGTAATCTCTCCTTTGGCAATTGATGTGTGTTCCCACCACTTGATAACACAACATCTAAAAATGTGGGTGACTTATTTGCAAAGCAGAAATAGAGACACAGATGTAGAGAACAAATGTATGGATACAAAGTGGGGAAGGGGGGTAGGATGAACTGAAAGACTGGGATTAACATATATACACTACTATGTATAAAATAGATAACTAATGAGAACCTACCATATAGCACAGGGAACTCTACTCAGTGCTCTGTGGTGACCTAAATGGGAAGGAAATTTTAAAAAGAGGGGTATATGTATACGTGTAGCTGATTCACTTTGCTGGATAGCAGAAACTAATGCAACATTGTAAAGCAACTATACTCCAATAAAAATTAATTTAAAAAATAAATTTTAAAAATGTGGGAGCCCAGGACACTCAGGAAGTGGCAATGACTAAGTGGTCCAAACTACGTTAAAAACGTCAGCTTGAAGGGAAACACTCTAATAGACAGGTAAAAGGGAAAATAACATGTTTAGTCCACCTAAGCTACTTCTGCCTAGCAGAGATCTTCAAGATTCAGAGTGAAGAAATTTCAAAAAGCTCAAATCAAAGCTTCTGAAATCTACTTATCATCCACTCAACCCACACTGAATGCAAAATCAGAAAGCCACAGGAGTCAGGGAGAACTGAGCACAACATATCCAGTTGGTTATAAGTTTTGGCTGTAAAATGAGGTTTTAGAGTAAACTGAACATTTAAATGTAATTCAATGAGCAGTGAACATATGACACACACAGTGTGCTTATCTATGGGGAACCAAGAGCAAATTGAATGAAATGAACATGCCTTATTAAGTAGAAATACAGTTGCCCACCACCAAAAACAACTGCAAATTGCTCACTTGTTCCTGGGGTGTTTCTATTTATATTTTTTTGTGTAATGAGTTGTTATTGTGCCAGCAGCTATCTTCACATTTTGGAATTATTGGCTACAGAGGAGCCTTTCAGGTTGGGTTTTCCAACCACTGAGAAGCTCATAGGGCATTTCAATTGAAGTTACTTAACAAATTCTTTGTGCCACAATTACCTGTCCTCACCAAACTCCCATTGACTCTGGTCCCCTCAGATGTGTAGAAAGAGCTGGGAAAAAAATAAAAATCACATCAAATTAACCTTTGAAGTTGATTTCATGGAGAACAATTCTGGTCCTACAGGTAAGAAAATTAGCTGGAACTTTTCCTATAACAGTTATTAGTATTCAGATGAATATTTTTCCTGTATGTTTTAATCAAATAATATTGAAAAATATTGAACACTTAGTATGTGTTAAGAACTAGGGATGAAAAATAGGATACATTTTCTGACTTTACAGATCTTAAAATATAGAGAGAAAAATGCAAAGTGTGAATTATAAAGCACAGTGAACTTTAAGGTATCAGTAAACAGTATTATAATGGAGAGTTATAAGGTACTGATAATGAAAAATAAATGGAAAGTGAGGTTTAGGGTAGGTTTCATGAAAGAGTGAAATCGAATTCTCAAAAGACTATAGATAATATTGGTGTTTGGATATGAATTGAAAAAAGGAAAACATTTTTGGAAGGGAAAAAAGATGAGCAAAACCAGTGAATATATTGCTCTGAAGGAGAATGACAATGGGTTTGAGATGACCAACATGTTG
Organism: Phocoena phocoena; assembly: GCF_963924675.1. Classification (NCBI taxonomy): domain Eukaryota; kingdom Metazoa; phylum Chordata; class Mammalia; order Artiodactyla; family Phocoenidae; genus Phocoena; species Phocoena phocoena. The sequence goes on from NC_089225.1 coordinate 13,687,565, forward strand.
AGTGCTACAGGAAGAGCAACATACAGTAGAAATGTGGGCTGGAGGTAACGGAAATAGAGGTTGGTGTCAGTTTGTGGATGGGTTAAGTACCATGCTAATGAGTCCTGACTTTCGGATGGTCTGAGCAAATCTGTGTTTCAGAGACAGGCATGTACAGGGGGTAGAATCTGGGGACAGAGTTCTGAAGCATGGAAGTATTTGGAAAGAGGTTCTTTGCAGACCAATGGTAGGAAATGGTGGTGATAAATGGAAAAGATGAAAATGTGAAAACCTCACAGAGAAGGAAGAAGAATACCTGAAGTCCAAGGGGCTGTATCAAAATAGAAAAAATGTCATTCATTGGGGTTCCAGGAATCCAGGAGAAGGCACACTGCTGGGTGGGGCTACTCACTGAGAAGAAGCAGTAGGAGGGTATGTGGGGTGTGGGAGCCGAATGTGAAGAAGTTACCACTCCCAGCATGTGGGAAGAGAGGGGGCCAAAGGATAGATGCGGGTTCATGCTGGAGGTGGTCTCTCCTATGGGACACTCCCAAATCCTCAGGAAATTTACAGTGTGCACAAGACTGCTGATTTGAAAACATTTCTGGGGTCAATGGAATTAGATAAATAAAGTATGTTGAGTTTCTCAGTCCTTGCAAACACTCCATCCACATCAGTCTTTCTTTTATTTTTATTTTTTTTAATTTTTTTAACATCTTTATTGGAGTATAATTGCTCTACAATGATGTGTTAGTTTCTGCTTTATAACAAAGTGAATCAGCTATAGATATACATATATCCCCATATCTCCTCCCTCTTGCATCTCCCTCCCACCCTCCCTATGCCACCCATCTAGGTGGTCACAAAACACAGAGCTTATCTCCCTGTGCTACATGGTGGCTTCCCACTAGCTATCTGTTTTACATTTGGTAGTGTATATATGTCCACACCACTCTCTCACTTTATCCCAGCTTCCCCTTCCCCCTCTCTGTGTCCTTCTTTTAAATGGCTGCCTCCCCCCTCATTACGGAAGAACACAAGGGAATAAACCAGTGTAGGATAAAATCAAGATGACATGTGCAGAACAAGAAACAGAGTTGAAATGGCCTGAGGAAGTATGCTTTGGAATTAGAACAAAGAGTTAAGAGGTACTTGACAATGTGAGTTGGTGGAAAAAAGTTCAGGTTATGTTCACATTGATATGCTAGACGTAGAGAAATCCCATTTGAATTTGAGTTATTTAGATGTGAGAAGTAAGGGAAAAAATGGCTATGAAGATATTTCAGGGTTGAGATTAAGTCCCTGGGGAAAAGGTGATTCATTTTTAATAAATGACGAGAGACTAAAGTGTTGAAGCAAAGAAGAGGAGTATGTTGACCTAGAAGTGCTAGTGAGACATTAAAAGGTGTCTAGGAACACCAATCTGGAACTCCAGTTAGAAGCCGAGGTTAACAATGAGGAGTTGTAAATTATTAGCACAGAAGTGTCAAATAACACTGAAGGAATGGGAAAAGGACAGATGGTGGAGGACAGGATGTTGGAATTCATCCAACAAATATTTATCAAACATGTGATGTTATCAGGAACTCATTAGTGCCAGGGATACAGCAGTGAACAAAGTAGACCAAGTCCCTTTTTCCCTGAGGAATGTGGCTGGTGTGCAAGTGAGGTGAAGATGATTCGGTAAGAGGAGGGAGTGACAGGAGACAGATGGTAGAATTTCTTGCTAAGAAGGAGTGGGTACAAGAAGGAGATGCAAAGGGAAAGAGTGCAAGGCTTGGAGTCAAGCAGAAAAGAGTCAGATCACATCTCACTCACTTTGTAGAAGTAAGATCTATGTCAAGGTATTGAGACTCAGTTTTCAGTATAAGGGAGATGATGATTATTTTTTGTTGAGGATTAGATAAATAAAACATGTTGAGTGCGTCACTCATTGTAAACCCTCTATCCATATTAATCTGCCTTTTCATGGCTTCCTCCTCCTCACATTACTGAGGAATGTGAGAGAGAGTAAACACCTGTGCATTCCTGCCTCCCTTGGACTAGCACAAGGGCTTTTAAAAATATATATTTTAGGGGCTTCCCTGGTGGCGCAGTGGTTGAGAGTCCGCCTGCCGATGCAGGGGACACGGGTTCGTGCCCCGGTCCGGGAAGATCCCACATGCCGCAGAGTGGCTGGGCCTGTGAGCCGTGGCCGCTGAGCCTGCGTGTCCGGAGCCTGTGCTCCGGAATGGGAGAGGCCACAACAGTGAGAGGCCCGCATACCGCAAAAAAAAAAAAAAATATATATATATATATATATATATATTTTATTTATTTATTTTTGGTTGGGTTGGGTCTTTGCTGCTGCTCACAGGCTTTCTCTAGTTGCGGCAAGCGGGGGCTACTCTTCATTGTGGTGCGTGGGCTTCTTATTGCGGTGGCTTCTCTTGTTGTAGAGCATGGGCTCTAGGTGTGTGGGCTCAGTAGTTGTGGATTGCAGGCTCAGTAGTTGTGGTGCATGGGCTATAGTTGCACCGAGGCATGTGGGATCTTCCTGAACCAGGACTTGAACCCGTGTCCCCTGAATTAGCAGGCAGACTCTTAACCACTGCACCACCAGGGAAGTCCCACAATGGCTTTGTCTTGCTCACAGTATAAATTCTAGACTTCCTCTTGTGGCTGACAAGGATGTGCATCTGATCTCTTTAGCTCCACCTCCCACCTTCCTCTGCCTCTCTCTGTGTGTGCTCTAATGAGACTGGGATTCATGTGACTATTTCAACACTGTCATCCCCAGTTGGAATGCTCTTGTGTCCTCCCCAATTTACAGTTCATTGACTAGTTAATTCAGACTTCAGTTTCACATCCCCAGGGAGTCCTGGCTTCCTGGACCATATCAGGCCACACAGCTGTATTATCTCTTAGGAGTTGTAAGTAAATAATTAACAGTGTAATTAGTAGATAAGTGTCTACATCCACCAATAAGAAATAAGCTCCAGAAATGTCTGTGTCCCAGTTAGCTTGATTCATGGTCACAAAACAGATGCATAGTCTATACTGGAAGCATCTGTGAATAAAGAGCAGAAGATAGATGTCCAATAAATGATTGTTGAATAAATGAATGGAAATATAAGGGTAATATATCAGGATAATATTATTGCAAATATGCCTTAGGTTCTAGCCTAGTTGGAAGCAGAAGGGCACATTAAAAAAGAAACCCCATTCTTCACAATATTAGCTTTAGGATCTAGTGTTGTGTCATACAGGTAATCCCTTTTAATAATTTTGTTTCTATCACCCATGAGCTTTTCTAAACATTTTAAATAGTGTTTAGGTTGTACTAAGCTATACAGATATTATTACAAAAATTTACTTCCCCATTTCTTACATAATACTTACTTTATTTGCAACAACTTACTCTCTTAAACTTCAAGGTTTTTTTCTCTCTCTACTGCAATTCAGAATTTTTAGTCTTAGCCCATAGCTCCATCAACTTTTGTTTTTCTGGATGGAAGATTCTGACACTTAGAGCTCTAGTCTGTTCTAGTGCTTTGCACATTATAGACTTTCATACAGAAGCTTTTATACTTCTCACTTGATTGACTAGCTCACCTATTCCTCAGACTTTATTCTTTCTTCTGCATATTTATTATATGATCTTGGAGGTGATACCCAATGTGCTTTTCAGTATTCACAGTGTCTGAAGATGGGAGGATATGTTCATATTAACCCAGAATCCCCTCTGTTGAGAACCTAAGTTAGACTAATGGTCCTGTGCCTAATAATTCCATATGACTATCATATATGATCACACTGAATGCTTTCAAAACACTGCATAAATAAGTGATTAAAGATTGCTCACCATAGTCAAATAGACTACAAAATAAAGTAACTGAATTTTTTGTAATCTCTCTACAATGGGAATAGAACGTGTCTTAGAAGCAGATAGACATGGGTCAAAATTCTGGTTCTGCCATTTATTAATTATGTAAATTTGATTAAAATATATTTCCTAAGTTTCAGCTTCATTTTCTCTAAAAGTAGACTACATTTAGTCTATGCCATTGTTATGCAGATTAACTTGAAGGCTTAGCAGAGGTGGAGACAGTTTCTCAGAAAATGGTACTTTGCTTCTTTTTCTTTCAAGCAGGAGTATCTATTTCAGAGAATTCTTTCCCTCCATCTGTTTTACTGTTTTGTCAGATCTTTTCTTGTCATTTTACTTCCAAGTTAATGCCTTTATACAGTTACCATAATTTTAAAATGACACCATACAAATTATCTTTGTAACATATAAGTAATAGTGTGACTTTATCTTCTAGAAGAGTAATATATCTATAGAACTTGCACTGATGACCTAATGCAGCAATTATTTACTTATTCAAAATTCAATTTTTGTATTTACAGATTTCAGTTGAATCAGGAGTGGCTAAAACAGAAGGGGTGAGCCATGGAAAATGGAGTAATTAGAATTCTAAAGCATTTTTGATGAAGGATTTTTTCATACCTGTGGCTTAAGGGAAGGTGGGGGTAATGAGTGTGAATTCAAGTTGAAGATAGGGAAATAGATCATCCATCAGAAATGGATACTGTTAATGGTAGAATGTGTTAAAACAAACAATTCCTCAGAGTTCATCAAGGGTAGTATTTCTTTCTTCTTTATACTTCTAGTTTCTAGAGCAAGGCCTGGCATTTACCAGATAATCAGTTAAAATTTGTTGGACTTGACTGAAATTTATTATATTTCTCTACAACAAACACTTCTTTATGTAACTTTGCTTTTTAAGTTGATTACTGTTCTTTTCTTAAAAAATTAGAATTATCAGCAGCTGAGGTTAGGTATATTTTACATAATCTTTCCGAATAATTACTAATTCCACATATACTTAAGAAACAAAACATTGAATTCACATCCCTGGAGTAAATGCACTGCCATTTCTTTGACCACAGATGAAATGCTTTCACCTATTAAGCTTCAAATAATACCCTTTATTTCAAGTAATGATGGATTTGGTTCAATGAGAAAAGTTGGTTTGTCAGACTTAAATAAGGTGGTTTGATGAGCTGATCTCAATGTCAGTGAGGAAAGAGAATCGGTCCTTGATATGTATTGTTGATTCCAGATTCATAGAAACCTTTGTAGACAACAAAACAACTGTAATCTCAGCAACAGCAGTGACAACAATGACCCACTACTTTAGACAACAACAATAGCTACAAGAACTACAACATAGCCATGTGAACAATTATGATACGTAGGCATTGTGCTAATTGCTTTGCATGCATTTTATTATCAGTCCTCTCAACAATTCTTTAGGCTAGATATTATTATTAGCTTGAATTAAAGATGAGGAAACTGAGGCTTAGCTAACACATCACTAAACTTTTTAAAAACTTCTTTGTGTGCACTCCATTGCCATTACTTGCAGTAGTAATATTTGCAATGAAATTAGGCCAGTGAGCTAATGACTTAATTTATTATGCTGATTGAAGTCTTAATTTAATTAATGACTATCTCTAATCAGCAATGGTTACAATGAATAAGAGTGGGATGGGCTTAGAGGGTGGGTGCTGAGTCTTCTGAAAATATTCATGAATGCAGCCAAATGCATGAATCTAGAATTAGGGTCTGGTGTTAAGATGGTGTTAGGAAGGACAGGATATGATCAGAATACTGAAAATTTTAATGAGGGAATTCTGCTAAGACTGGATCTATCTTGCCATCTTCCTGTGTTTAGTTCCTCGCCCAGTTTCTGGAAGTTAAGAGGAACTCAATATATCTTCATTGTACTGAAGAAAATTTTATTAATTCCTCTATTATAATCACCCCACTATATATAGAGTAGTTACAGATATGAAGTCATATGCTCATTTGTGAAAAGTGGAATTTATTTTATTTTCCTATAATATCTTAATTTCTGCCAAGGGTCTCTATTCTGCCTAATAGCAAAATATTTAATTCAGTAGCTTCCAAGAATAATCAGTCAAATTCAGTGATTCTTCCTCAGTTATTTCAGACTTAAAAATTACTCAAATATACTATTTTCTTTTTTCTGCTTTCCTAGGTTTACTTTTTCACATGGCTGATGGGGAGAAGTCATTGTTTACACATTCCCAAATACAAGGCAAATTTTTTTCCTCTGAACTTATACCTCAGAAAAGAGGAAGTTACCTTTTTTTATTTTAACATCTTTATTGGAATATAATTGCTTTACAATGGTGTGTTAGTTTCTGCTGTATAACAAAGTGAATCAGCTATATGTGTACATATATCCCTATATCTCCTCCAAGAGGAAGTTATCTTACTTTGCATCACTCAAAACTTATCTAATATTAGAGTTTCTCTCCCTTTCTCTCTTTTTGTTTCTCTCTCCCTACCCCCTTCTATCTTGAATAGCACTGTATCAATACTAAGTAGAGAGTGCAGTAGATACATAAGCCTAAAATTAAAAATTTGGGGTGCTTATGGACAGAATAGACAAAACGATTTAATACAGAGTTATCTTAGTTTCCTGGGGGTATTAGCTCATAATTGAAAGTAGTTAAAATATAGGTAAGCTTTTTAAAAATATCTTTGAAAAGCAAAGTTTAAATGACTATGTTGAAGAGGCCAAAAATTTACACCAATTGCAGTGAAAAAAAAAAGGCAATTATTCTAAAGTTTTGCAGAAAGATACTTGGGACCCTGGATAAGATTTTATCTCCAGTAACACAGTGTTGCACAAGATTCAAAACTTGTTGTATGTCAAACAACTTCTATGGAAATGAAGGTGGTGTACTCCGGAACCCAATATTAGATTCTGCCAAAAATAGTGATGTGTCACCATAGTTCATCACTTATGTCGAAGGGGTTGTCAAAAATGTGAATAAACTGTCTCATGATATATAAGAGCAAAATATTGCTATATGAGATTTTAAATGTACATGTGTAATTAATGAATTAAATATTATTATAAGTGGATATTTGATGATTTCTTCTATATCCATAAAAGTTTATACATTGGAGTTGACCAAAATGCATTTAAAAGACGATCTCATTGGGAAAGTAAGGAAATTGCCTCCATGTTGGACATCTTCAGCAAACCTGTCTAAATACTCCTTTCCATGTCTTGATCCTCTTTGCTAACTTCTGCACCCCAACTGGGTGAACTTCAGAGTGTTTCCAAAGTTGCTGATAAGCTATGGAAGGTTACCGTCTTCTGATGGGAGTTGTCTCTGAGATGAAGTGTCTTCTTAGAATTCAACGTGAAAAGCAGGATGTAAGCCACCTTTCCCATTCAAATCTCAACTTGACATAGAGCTCTGGTGCTATTCTCCTCACAGCATCAGTCTGAGGAAGAAGCAAGTTCCAACCAGCTCTGTCTCAGTCTGTCAAACTCTAGCTTCCTCTTTTAATTCCCTTTCCTTCTACCCAGTTCAAAGCAACACTTATCTTTTTCCATGCATGTTCATTAAGTCACTCTTGTCTTAATACTTTCTGAAATCTAAGGCTCCATCTAGCATGCTGGAAAAGGATCTACTACATATACATGATTCCTGGTGTATTATAAATAGTAATACACCTGTGCTTGCAAAGAAAATGAAAACAATTTATTTAAGCCTCTAAATCTAGCTAACTACCAGTTTGCAGAAGTTACTGATGAAAGAGGAACAGGTTAAATATTCCACAAAGAAGAATCAGCCACATCCAGCATGACATTAATGCTCTGAGACAGATGACCCAAATTGCTAGAGATGAAAACATATACAAGAGACAGCTAAATGCAATACATGAGCCTTGACTGAATCCTGAGTTAAATAAAACCAACTTAAAGAAAATAACATTTTTGAGACAATCAGACAAATTTGGATATGGATTGGGTATTATGAAATAGTAAGACATTATTATTTTTTTTGCGGTGCATGGGCCTCTCATTGTTGTGGCCTCTCCCATTGTGGAGCACAGGCTCCGGACGTGCAGGCTCAGTGGCCATGGGTCACGGGTCCAGCTGCTCTGCGGCATGTGGGACCTTCCCAGACAGGGTACGAACCCGTGTACCCTACATCGGCAGGCGGACTCTCAACCACTGCATCACCAGGGAAGCCCCTATTAAATTTTTTTAGGTGTGTTAATGGCATTGTATTTAGTATGAACAACAAATGAAGAAAACAACAACAATGAAAACATTATGTGAAAATATCAATATTTCTAGAAGAAATACATATCTGGGAATTGCTTTTAAAATAATGAGTAAAGGACAGACCTTCAAGATGGCAGAGGAGTAAGATGTGGAGATCACCTTCCTCCCCACAAATACATCAAAAATACATCTACATGTGGAACAACTCCTACAGAACACCTACTAAACATTGGCAAAAGACCTCAGACTTCCCCAAAGGCAAGAAACTCCCCATGTACCTGAGTACGGTAAAAGAAAACAGAGAAAACAGAGACAAAAGAATAAGGATGGGACCTGCATCTTGGGGATGGACCTGTGAAGGAGGAAAAGTTTCCACACACTAAAGAACCCCTTTACTAGCAGAGATGGGGGGTGGGCAAGGGGGGGAGCTTCAGAGCCATGGAGGAGAGCGCAGTAACAGGGGTGCAGAGGGCAAAGTGGAGAGATCCCCATACAAAGGATTGGTGCCAACCAGCACTCACCAGCCTGAGAGGCTTGTCTGCTTAGCTGCCAGAGCAGGTGGGGGCTGGGAGCTAAGGCTTGGGCTTCGGAGGTCAGATCCCAGGGAGAGGACTGGGTTTGGCTGTGTGAACACAGACTGAAGGGGGCTGGTGAGCCACAGCTAAATGGGAGGGAGTCTGGGAAAAAGTCTGGAACTGCCTAAGAGTCAAGAGGCCATTCTTTCGTGTGTGAGGAGAAGAGATACACAGCACGGCTTAAATGAGCTCCAGAGAAGGGTGTGAGCCACAGCTATCAGTGTGGACACCAGAGATGGGCATGAAACTCTAAAGCTTCTACTGCAGCCAACAAGAATCCTGTGTGCAAGCACAGGTCACTATCCACATCTCCCCTTCCTGAGAACCTGCGCAGCCCGCCATTGCCAGGGTCCCGTGATCCAGGGACAACTTCCCTGGGAGAACACATGGCATGCCTCAGGCTGTTGCAATATCACACTGGCCTCTGCCACTGCAGGCTCGCCCCCACCATTCTGTACCCCCTTCCTCCCCCTGGCCTTAGTGAGCCACAACTCCCTAATCAGCTGCTACTTTAACACAGTCATGTCTGGGCAAAGCACAGATGCCAGAGGGCTACCTGCATGAAGAGGCACAGCCAAATCCAAAGCTGAAATCCAGGAGCTGTGCGAACAAAGAACAGAAAGGGAAATTTCTCTGTGCAGCCTCAGGGGTGGCAGATTAAATATCCACAATCAACTTGAAGTACCCTGCATCTGTGGAATACCTGAATAGACAATGAATGATCCCAAAATTGAGGCAGTGGACTTTGGGAGCAACTGTAGACTTGAGGTTTGCTGTATGCAACTGACCAATTTCTGATTGTTATGTTTATCTTAGTTTAATTGTTAGCATTAGTTATCATGGTGGATTTGTTTATTGGTTTGGTTGCTCTTTACTTTTTCTTTTCTTCTTTTTTAATTACTTTTTTATTCTAATAATTTAATTTTTTTCATTTTAATAACTTTATTTTATTTTATTTATTTCTTTTTTTTCTCCTTTTTCTTCTGAGCCATGTGGTTCTCAGAGTCCTAGTGCTATGGCCAGCTCTTGGGCCTGAGCCTCTGAGGAGGGAGAGCTGAGTTCTGGACACTGGAACTACCAGAGACCTCCCAGACCCCCATAATATGAATCAGTGAGAGCTCTCCCAGAGATCTCAATCTCAACGCTAAGACCCAGCTCCACTCAATGACCAGCAAGGTACAGTGCTATACATCCAATGCCAAACAGCTAGCAAGACAGGAACACAACACCACCCATTGAAGGAGAGGCTGTCTAAAGTCATAATAAATTCACAGACACCCCAAAGCACACAACTGGACGCAGTCCTGCCCACCAGAAAGAAAAGATACAGCCACATCACCAGAACACAGGCACCAGTTTCCTCCACCGGGAAGCCTACACAACCCACTGAACAAACCTTATCCACTGTGGGCAAACACCAAAAACAATGGGAACTATGAACCTGCAGCTTGTGAAAAGGAGACCCCAAACACAGTAAGTTAAGCAAAATGAGAAGACAGACAAATACGCAGCAGATGAATGAGCAAGGTAAAAACCCACCAGACCAAACAAGTGAAGAGGAAATAAGCAGTCTATCTGAAAAAGAATTCAGACTAATGATAGGAAAGATGATCTTGGAAATAGAATGGAGAAAGTACAAGAAACATTTATTAAAGACCTAGAAGAACTAAAGAGCAAACCAACAATGATGAACAACACAATAAATGAAATAAAAATTTCTCTAGAAGGAATCAATAGCAGAATAACTGAGGCAGAAGAACGGTTAAGTGACCTACAAAATAAAATAGTGGAAATAACTACTGCAGAGCAGAATAAAGAAAAAAGAATGAAAAGAATTGAGGACAGTCTCAGAAACCTCTGGGACAACATTAAACACACCAGCATTCGAATTGTAGGGTTCCCAGAAGAAGAGGAGAAAAAGAAAAGGACTGAGAGAATATTTGAAGACATTATAGATGAAAACTTCCCTAATATGGGAAAGGAAATAATCAAGTTCAGGAAGCACAGAGAGTCCCATACAGGCTAAATCCAAAGAGAAACATGCCAAGCCAAATATTAATCAAACTATCAAATATTAAATACAAAGAAAAAATATTGAAAGCAGCAAGGGAAAAGCAACAAATAACATACAAGGGAATCCCCATAAGGTTAACAGCAGATCTTTCAGCAGAAACTCTGCAAGCCAGAAGGGAGTGGCAGGACATATTTAAAGTGATGAAAGGGAAAAAACTACAACCAAGATTACTCTACCCAGCAAGGAACTCATTCAGATTTGATGGAGAATTTAAAACCTTTACAGACAAGCAAAAGCTAAGACAATTCAGCACCACCAAATCAGCTTTACACTAAATGCTAAAGAAACTTCTCTAGGTGGGAAACACAAGAGAAAGAAAAGACCTACAATAACAAACCCAAAACAATTAAGAAAATGGTAATAGGAACACACATATCAATAATTACCTTAAATGTAAATGGATTAAATGCCCCAACCAAAAGACATAGACTGGCTGAATGGATACAAAAACAAGACCCATATATATGCTATCTACAGGAGACCCACTTCAGACCTAGGAACACATACAGACTGAAAGGGGATGGAAAAAGATATTCCATGCACATGGAAATCAAAAGAAAGCTAGAGTAGCAATTCTCATATCCGACAATAGACTTTAAACTAAAGACTATTACAAGAGACATGCAGGACAGTACATATTGATCAAGGGATAAATCCAAGAAGATATAACAATTGTAGATATTTATGCACCCAACATAGGAGCACCTCAATACATAAGACAAATACTAACAGCCAGAAAAAGGGAAATCGATGGCAACACAATAATCGTGGGGTACTTTAGCACCCCACTTTCACCAATGGACAGATCAACCAAAATGAAAATAAATAAGGAAACACAAGGTTTAAAGGACACATTAAACAATACTGACTTAATTGATATTTATAGGACATTCCATCCAAAAACAACAGAACACACTTTCTTCTCAAAGTGCTCATGGAACATTCTCCAGGATAGATCATATCTTGGGTCACAAATCTAGCCTTGGTAAATTTAAGAAAATTGAAATCATATCAAGTATCTTTTCTGACCACAACGCTATGAGACTAGATATCAATTACACGAAAAAATCTGTAAAAACATACAAACACATGGAGGCTAAACAATACGTTACTAGATAACCAATAGATCATTGAATAAATCAAAGAGGAAATAAAAAATACCTAGAAACAAATGACAAAGAAAACACGACGACCCAAAACCTATGGGATGCAGCAAAAGCAGTTCTAAAAGGGAAGTTAATAGCAATAAAATCCTACCTTAAGAAACAGGAAACATCCCCAGAAAACGACCTAACCTTACACATAAAGCAATTAGAATAAGAAGAACAAAAAACCCCAACGTTAGAAGAAGGAAAGAAATCATAAAGGTCAGATCAGAAAAAAAAAAATGAAGAACAAAAAACCCCAACGTTAGAAGAAGGAAAGAAATCATAAAGGTCAGATCAGAAAAAAAAAAACAAGGGCAAAGATCAATAAAACTAAAAGCTGTTTCTTTGAGAAGATAAACAAAATGGATAATCCATTAGCCAGACACATCAAGAAAAAAAAGGGAGAAGACTCAAATCAGTAGAATTAGAAATGAAAAAGGAATAGTAACAACTGACACTGCAGAAATACAAATGATCATGAGAGGTTACTACAAGCAACTATATGTCAATAAAATGGACAACCTGGAAGAAATGGACAAATGCTTAGAAAAGCACAACCTTCTGAGACAGAACCAGGAAGAAATAGAAAATATAAACTGACCAATCACAAGCACTGAAATTGCAACTGTCATTAAAGATCTTCCAACATACAAAAGCCCAGGATCAGATGACTTCACAGGCAAATTCTATCAAGCAGTTAGAGAAGAGTTATAAACCTATCCTTCTGAAACTCTTCCAAAATATAGCAGAGGGAGGAACACTCCCAAACTCATTCTACGAGGTCACCATCACCCTGATACCAAAACCAGACAAAGATGTCACAAAGAAAGAAAAGTACAGGCCAATATCACTGATGAACATAGATGCAAAAATCCTCAACAAAATACTAGCAAACAGAATCCAACAGCACCTTAAAAGGATCATACACCATGATCAAGTGGGGTTTATCCCAGGAATGCAAGGATTCATCAATATAGGCAAACCAATCAATGTGCGACACCACATTAATATAATGAAGGAGAATAACCACATGATCATGTCAATAGATGCAGAAAAAGCTTTCCACATAATTTAACACCCATTTATAATAGAAACTCTCTAGAAAGTAGGCATAGAGGGAACTTACCTCAACATAATAAAGGCCATATATGACAAACCCACAGCTACATCATTCTCAATGGTGAAAAACTGAAACCATTTCCACTAAGATGAGGAACAGATAAGGCTTCCCACTCACACTACTATTATTCAATATAGTTTTTGAAGTTTTAGCCACAGCAATCAGTGAATAAAGAAGAAATAAAAGGAATCCAAATCAGAAAAGAAGAAGTAAAACTGTCACTGTTGCAGATGACATGATACTATACATAGAGAATCCAAAAGACTCTACCAGAAAACTACTAAAGCTAATCAATGAATTTGGTAAACTAGCAGGATACAAAATTAATGCACAGAAATCTCTTGCATTCCTATACACTAATGATGAAAAATCTGAAAGAGAAATTAAGTAAACACACCCATTTACCATTGCAACAAAAAGAATAAAATACATAGGAATAAACGTACCTGAGGAGACAAAAGACCTGTATACAGAACACTATAAGACACTGATGAAAGAAATTAAAGACAATACAAGCAAATGGAGAGATAACCATGTTCCTGGATTGGAAGAATCAACATTGTGAAAATAACTATACTACACAAAGCAATCTACAGATTCAATGCAATCCCTATCAAACTGCTAATGGCATTTTTCACAGAAGTAGAACAAACATTTCACAATTTGTATGGACACACAAAAGACCCTGCATAGCCAAAGCAATCTTGAGAAAGAAAAACTGAGCTGGTGGAATCAGGCTCCCTGACTTCAGACTGTAATACAAAACTACAGTAATCAAGACAGTATGGTACTGGCACCAAAACAGAAATATAGATCAATGGAAAAAGATGGAAAGCTCAGAGATAAACTCACACAAATACAGTCACCTTATCTTTGATAAAGGATGCCAGAATATACAGTGGAGAAAAGACAGCCTTTTCAATAAGTGGTGCTGGGAAAACTAGACAGGTACATGTAAAAGAATGAAATTTGAACACTCCCTAACACCATACACAAACAGCAAACTCAAAACAGATTAAACACCTAAATGTAAGGCCAGACACTGTAAAACTCTTAGAGGAAAACATAGGAAGAACACTCTATGACATAAATCACAGCAAAATCCTTTTTGACCCACCACCTAGAGAAAGGGAAAGAGAAACAAAAATAGACAAATGGGACCTAATGAAACTTAAAGGCTTTTGCACAGCAAAGGAAACCTAAACAAGACGAATGACAACCCTCAGAATGGGAGAAAATATTTGCAAATGAAGCAACTGACAAAGAATTAATCTCTAAAATTTACAAGAAGCTCATGCAACTCAATATCAAAAGAACAAACAATGCAATCCAAAAATGGGTAGAACATAAACAGACATGTCTCCAAAGAAGATATACAGATTGCCAACAAACACATGAAAGTACGCTCAACATCACTAATCATTAGAAAAATGCAAATCAAAACTACAATGAGGTATCACCTCACACCGGTCAGAATGGCCATCATCAAAAAATCTAGAAACAATAAAGGCTGGAGAGGGTGTGGAGAAAAGGGAACCCTCTTGCACTGTTGGTGGGAATGTAAATTGATACAGCCACTGTGGAGAACAGTATGGAGGTTCTTTAAAAAACCAAAAATAGAACTACCATATGATCCAGCAATCCCACTACTGTGCTTATACCCTGAGACAACCATAATTCAAAACGACACATGCCCCATAATATTCATTGCAGCATTATTTACAATAGCCAGGACGTGGAAGCAACCTGAGTGTCCATCAACGGATGAATGGATAAAGAAGATGTGGCATATATGTATATACCATGGAATATCTCTCAGCCATAAAAAGAAATGAAATTTAGTTACTTGTAGTGAGGTGGATGGACCTAGAATCTGTTGTACAGAGTGAAGTAAGTCAGAAAGGGATAAACAAATATGGTATGCTAACACGTATATGGAATCTAGCAAAATAAAATGGTTCTGAAGAACCTAGGGTCAGGACAGGAATAAAGACACAGACATAGAGAATGGACATAAGGACATTGGGAGGGGGAAGGGTAAGCTGTGACAAAGTGAGAGAGTGGTATGGACATATATACACTACCAAATGTAAAATAGCTAGTGGGAAGCAGTTGCATAGCACAGGGACATCAGCTCAGTACTTTTTGACCAACCACCTAGAAGGTTGGGATACGGAGTGTGGGAGTGATACCCAAGAGGGAAGAGATAAGGTGATGTATGTATGTGTATAGCTGATTCACTTTGTTATACAGCAGAAACTATCACAACAACGTAAAGCAATTATACTCCAATAAAGATGTTAAAAAAATCATGAGAAAAAAGTGTCAGAAAAAATATGACATAAGATTGTCATTTGTATCTAGTTGTTGAAGCTAGATAGTGTTGTCTATCCAAGTGTAACTTTGGTTTGCTCTGATTTTGTAAACACTTAAATATTCCCTTAGTGAAAAGTTAAGCCAATAAAACCTAGAACCCAGAATCTTGACAGCTATGTCTCAATTCTAGGTTTCCTCCTGCCAATGCCACCCCCAACATCATGACCAGTGTGTGTGCAAACATAGTCTAGGGGTAAAGGCTGCTGGAAAATAAAGATAACAATGAAAAGTTCAAAATTGTTTCCCACCATATGTGCTTTTCAAAAATTATTTTCAGTTAAAAATAGAACTTTCTCTGTAGTCTAAATAAATATGCTATCTCACATAAACATTGCACAATTTATCAATAGTATACAGAGGTTCTTGTGATTAATTTCATAAGCCTTTATTTTAATATGTTATTGGATTTATGTAGTTACTTGGTTACTATCAATGCTCTCTATTAACCAATAGTTGAATATTAACTAGTGTCATGGAAAAATTCACAACATTTTTATTTAAAAAAAATTTTTCATACTTTAAAACATTGGGATCCATTTCTGTAGACAAAGGCAACTGTTTGACAGAAGTTTTTTTTTTTTTTTTTTTTTTTTTTCATTTCCTCCCTAGGAGTTTTGACCCTAAGATGAAGAGAACTTTAGAAACAAATGTCAGCTGTCTGGCTGGTGTCTGCAAAAATGTTCTGTGCTCTGTCCCTGGGCCTATTAGCCTTTCTGTTTGCATTTCTGCACTGAAGGCAGCCAGCTTGAAGGGCATCCTCAGTGTTCTTAGACCTGACAGTGGGCAGGCCTGAACCCCCGAGAATGGAGAGGGTGTTCTTTGAATTTGCAGATAATCCCACTGATTGTGTTGCAACACAGGGAGAGAGGGCCAGTAAGTTTTGTTTGACCTGCTATCCTGGGAACACTTTGAGCCTCTTTGCCTGGTTTTGCCCCTTGGCCATTCTTAGAAGCAGCTTCCTTCCCATTCTCTCTGTGGGCCGCCAGATGAATATGTTCAAGAGAAAATCTCTTCTAGGACGGGTTTCCTTTCACTGCCCAAACTCCAGTTCACGAGTGGGTCTTCACAGGATGGTTTCTTTTCTGCGTTGTGTGCATGAGACTGTGAGCCTTCTTTGCCATTTGGTGCCTATTTAAATATCAAACACCACAAATCTGGACACTCCAGAAATAATCTGTTAGGAGCTTCAGGTGGAGTGAGGGAGAGGAATTGGACAGAATTTACTGCAAACTAGTTAGAAAAGCATCAAATTAGGACTCAAATCTTGTTTCTATCTTTATTGTCTCCATTATTCTTTTGTGTGATTTGGGACACATCTATGCCCTCACACACACACAAAATAAAACAATAAAGGTAGATTAAAAAGTAAAATAAGGTAAAGTAAAATAAAATAATGCATATGTACTGGCTAGTCTCTCTATTAGAAATGTTGGGGAAAAGACATGAAAGGAGAGATGTGGATGTGATAGACTTTTGAGGGCAGGAATTATTTAAGGGAAGAAAAACGTCTTTATGAGAATCATCTCTAATCACACAGGGCTATGGATACAGAGGCTATTTGGCTTTGGCTTAAAAGTTGCTTAATTACTCAGTTCCTGA
Organism: Phocoena phocoena; assembly: GCF_963924675.1. Lineage (NCBI taxonomy): Eukaryota > Metazoa > Chordata > Mammalia > Artiodactyla > Phocoenidae > Phocoena > Phocoena phocoena. The sequence continues at coordinate 13,704,538 of NC_089225.1, forward strand.
CAATAACACTTGTTTGTTGACGTTTAGATCTTCATCCTAAAGACAAGAGCAAACATATACTTTCTTAAGTTACAATTAAGTGTGCCAGAAATTTAGCTGGGTTTGCTGTTTCTCTGTGCTTTCTCATTCTGCAATGATTTCATTTCCCGACTAACAACAAGAACCATTTCTGGATTATACTTGGAGAAAGAAAACTGCAAAAGCTTGTTTTTATGTGACAGGACTTTGTTCCTTTCATGAGCCCCTTTTGATCCCATATCCACATGGATTATAAAATGATGATTCAAGGGGAAATGAATTGGCTTGATTTAAGGAACAGAGAATCTGAAATTCTCTCCCCTTGCATTTCAGATTTGGACTGGAGGGCCTCCGGTCCTCATGGATTCATTTTGCTCCTTTCATTTGCTTATTCTGAATTCACAGTCCAGCAGTTTCCACAATTGATTGCATGGACCTCCCTGAATTTTTTTGACTCTGGCTCCATGAACACTTCATTACAGATTCCTGCTGCTCTTGATTTAATGCTTTGATATTTAGTTACCATGATTTTAAAATCATTTCTGTGACCACTGTCCTTCTTTGTATCTTCTCACCCCGTGTCCTCTCTGAACTGCTCAAATAGATGCAATCGGAATTTAGACCAACACATGCCTCTGTGCTCTAACATTCACCCTTCAGCCAAAGGGCATGCCAAGCTCCGTTGGCACCGAGATCAGTAAGTCCTGTGGTTCCCATAGTTTGATCCCTTGATGCCAGGTCTCTGATGTAGAAAACCTCAGCCTCCAGGGATGATGGTAATCAACTGCAAAGCATCAGGCAGCTGCTCTGTGCAGCGGATTTAATTCGCATTGCATAGTAATGCTCATAAGATGAGGTCTCTGGGGATATGTTACGATGCAGGACTTTTCACAGAGGCTTATTGCTTTTCTCATCCGCTTCTGAGGCTGCTTATGAATTCTGCACGGACTCCTCTTTCCCTATGGGATAGCATTTGCATAAAAAACAAACCACTGAATAAATAAGACTTCCCCAGCTATCATTTCTTTTTTTTTATTTATTTTTTTTATTTATTTTTTTTATATATTTTTTTATTTTTTTTATTTTTTTATTATTTTTTAATTTTTTTTATTTTTTTATTTTTATTTTTTTTTATCATTTCTTTTAACCCCCATACATAGAAGGCTGACGGGTATGTGGTTAGATACAATTTACATATTGCGCTTACCTGAGCTCATAGCTCTACCTGCTGTGTTTCCTCACAAACTCATGATTTTTTTGCTTGCCCAGGAGGAAGCCTTGGCCCTGAAAAAGGAATCAAAGTGATAACAAGTACGGCCTCTTCCTCTTATCTTCTCAGTACTGGGTAACGATTTTCTATACCTGCTCCAGGTGGTGCCATGGTGTTATTCCAATGCTCTCGGGTGCCATTGGATGTGGCTCATTGTGGCTAAATGTTGCAGAAAGACACCAGCACCAGGCTGAATGTGTTCTGCTTGTTTTCTTACCAACAGGCACCTTGAATCCCCCATGAAACAAACAGCTTCCCATGGGATGTGGTTTCTAAAGGAACCAGGTATGCTGTCCCGCAAAATACTGACTCTACTGGTTCCCTTGAAATGTGCGTTTCACGAGGCCTGAGGAAGTGTGGGTAGAACACCTAAGATGGCTTTGGAATCATACAGACTTGGATTCAAATACCATGTAATTATCTCCTGATCAGATGTGGGAATTTAGGAAGTTCTTAGATTTATTTATTTTTTATCTTATATGACATATTTTTATTTATCTTGTCTGATTTCAAATTAAAACTGAAAAGCATGGTGTTGTGACAAGTCTTCTTAATGCTATAACTATTCACAAAGAAAAAGGTGACAGTGGTTTAAACACCCCTTTTCATCTGGGCTCCCACCCAACACACACATGGATATGGCCAAAAGTATCCCTGTGGTGTCTATCCTTCTTGTGCTTCTAAACTTAAAGACACAGGAAAAGTCATATCTGGGTATTTTCTTTATCTCTTCTACTTTTTCTGACAAAATCGTAACGTGTCATGATATCAACAGACTAGTAAGGCCAGACACTAAAAACTCTTAGAGGAAAAGATAGACAGAGCACTCTACATTTTCTTCAAAGAAGATATACAGATTGCCAACAATCACATGAAAGGATGCTCAACATCACTAATCATTAGAGAAATGCAAATCAAAACTACAATGAGGTATCACCTCACACCAGTCAGAATGGCCATCATCAAAAATCTACAAACAATAAATGCTGGAGAGGGTGTAGAGAAAAGGGAACCCCTTTGCGCTGTTGGTGGGAATGTAAATTGCTACAGCAACTATGGAAAGCAGTATGGAGGTTCCTTAAAAAACTAAAAATAGAACTACCATATGACCCAGCACTCCCACTACTGGGCATATACCCTGAGAAAACCAAAATTCAAAAAGAGACATGTACCACAATGTTCATTGCAGCATTATTTACAATAGCCAGGACATGAAAGTAACCTAAGTATCCATCAACAGATGAATAAAGAAGATGTGGCACATATATACAATGGAATATTACTCAGCCATAAAAAGAAACAAAATTGAACTATTTGTAGTGAGGTGAATGGGCCTAGAGTCTGTCATACAGAGTGAAGTAAGTCAGAAAGAGAAAAACAAATACCAGATGCTAACACATCTATATGGAATCTACAAAAAAAAAAAAGGTTCCTAGGGGTAGGAAAGGAATAAAGATGCAGACATAGAGAATGGACTTGAGAACATGGAGGGGGGAAGGGTAAGCTGGGACAAAGTGAGAGAGTGGCATGGACATATATACACTACCAAGTATAAAATAGATAGATAGTGGGAAGCAGCTACGTAGCACAGGGAGATCAGCTCGGTGCTTTGTGACCACCTAGAGGGGTGTGAAAGGGAGGGTGGGAGGGAGAAGCAAGAGGGAAGGGATATGGGGATATATGTATACATATAGCTTATTCGCTTTGTTATAACAGGGCAAGGCCTGTTAGTTTCTGTTTTAGAATAAACTAACAAAACATTGTAAAGCAATTTTACTCCAATAAAGATGTTAAAAAAAAAACCAAAACAGACTATACACACTCTTTTCCAATCCATTCTCTTCATTTAACTTTCATATCCGTCCCAGGAATACTTCTGTTTTAACAGTTCTAAAATATGAAATCTAGATGCTCTGTAATTTATTTGAATACAATTTATTTATGGAAAATCAGAATTTTTCCCTTTTCAACCACAAAAAAATATCCTGAAACAAACGTTCTTATAGTTCCATTCTTAAGTTCTGGTGTTTTTTTTTTCCAGTATGGTAAAATTTTAAAAGTTAAAATGTTGAGCTCAAAGATTGTGAACATTTTAATATTTTTGTTTATTGCCAGATAACCTGACAAAAATTGTTAGTGATCTACATACTCATCAGCAATGTATGAGAGTCAGTTTTCCTACATGCTTGCCCACTTTAGCTGTTTTCACTTTTTTTTTTTTTTGTGGTACGCAGGCCTCTCACTCTTGTGGCCTCTCCCGTTGCGGAGCACAGGCTCCGGAAGTGCAGGATCAGCGGCCATGGCTCACGGGCCCAGCCGCTCTGCGGCATGTGGGATCTTCCCGGACCGGGGCACGAACCTGTGTCTCCTGCATCGACAGGTAGACTCAACCACTGCACCACCAGGGAAGCCCTGTTTTCACTCTTTAATTTTTGCCAGTTTGGTTAAAAATAGTATCTTGTTTATGTGTGAATTTGCATTTCCAGAAGTCTAAAGTGTGTGATGAGATTGTTCATAGAGAGGTCATATAGAGGTGCTCAGTAAATCAGAGTGATTAGCAAGAAATCATGTTTATGGAGTACAAAGTACAGAGAGAGAAAACATACTTGCTCAAATTCTTTTTTGAGTTCTAGTTGAGAACTGGACACATGAAAGACAGATTACATCGGGTGGAGGGGAGAGATGGCACTGGGGCAAACCTGGGGAATATATTTTTCCCACGATATTTTAGTCCTGCTGGCAACATTAGACAATCTCACACCCTGGACCATATTTTGACCTTGCCCCCTGATCACAGGTTTGTCAGCCTGTTCAAATTATTTTCAACAAGTAATTTGACAGCAATGACCCAGGGTTGTATTGTGAACTTTGGGTCACAAATCCAATGTAGTAATTTAAAAAATAAAATTACTTCTTGTATTTCATATGCTTTCCCTGCTGATATACTAATGCTTCATATGCAAAAGAAATCAAAACAGTGTGTTCATGTCCCAAGAATAAAAGCACTGCCTTTCTCACAGACCACAGAGGAAGGGCTCACACTAATTGTCTCACAGCACATACCTTGTCCTAAGAGCATATGGATCCGGTTCAATAAGGAAAGATGATTTGCAGAATTGCAGCTCAGAGGTTAGACGAACTCTTTAAAACTGTAATGAGAAATGCACACACTTTCATGTGAGATGCGTTAGCAATAAAATATTGTGAAGTCCAAGGTTTACATGACAAATGGCAATAAAAACAGAAAAATGTACTGTGTCCTTATTTGGGCCAGTTAGATTTATAATTTTATTTTAAAATTATATCATCTAATCTTCACTGCATAATCACAAATTAGAGGCAATCATTAACTCTCCCCGCACCCCACATTTTACAGACAAGGCAAAGGGAAGTTGTCATCGATCCAAGTTCAACAGAAATGGTATGTAGTGGAGGCATGGTTTGAACCCAGACAGTCTGAGCTTGAAACCTTTGCTGTTAACTGGTACAAGTTCAGCAACAAGTGATCAGTAGAGATATGATCACCACCACAGCAGCCCCACCAAAAGAAAAAAAAAAGAAACACACAGTAAAGTTTAAGTGAATAGCTTAGGAACCAAGATTAGTGCAAAGTTGCTTAAAATGGCAAATTTGGGTCGTTAGTCTCATTCATGAAATCTATAAATTAATTCTGTAGCCCAGTTTCAATGGACAGGATTAAAATCTAAAGTCATTTCTTGTCATGAAACCTCCTTACTATATCCACTTAGTGTCAAATTAGGAAAGAAACTGCAAGTTACTTTAACAGAGATAATTTAATATAAAATTTTGTTAATCAGTTGTTAGAGAACTCAAAATGCTTAAGGGGACCTGGAGTATCCCAGAAAAAGTAACTGTAAGAAGCAATTAGGGAGGGTAGGATCTTGGAGGAGGTGCTCTGAAGAACTGGGATCCAGACCCTGGGAGGAGGTGCCAGATGGCAAGGGCTGGTATTTCTTAGGCATCATAAAGACGGTTTTGGAATAGGAAGAAAGTTGCAAAGAGAAACCCACTGCTGCTCCCTGCTGCAAGGGTGAAGAATAGTTGCTGTAGTGAGATTGATAGGAACAGGGATGGAGGAAAAAGGTACAACTGTTTTCTCCCTCCTCCAGCCTTCCAGCTTTCCTATCACCTTTTGACAGCCCCTACTGACAGAAACTGACAGGTTCCAGGTGACAAGCTGGAAATGAGGTTTGCAGAGTTTCAGCTCCAGCACTGCAAAGCTCAGTTTGAAGCTGAGAGACCAATGCTTAATATCCAGCACATTCTGCCCTTTCAACTACTTGACATCCTTCCAGATCCTGCTACACATATTTCAACTTCCATACAATTGCAACAACTTTATGCTTCCACCTAACAAGATGCAACCTCTTCCTTACAAAAAAAAAAACAAAAACAAAAACATGTTCTAAGCCTCTGCTTAACATGAGGAGAAAAAGAAGAAATTTATTAGTAGAAAAATATTTGTAAAGTTAATTAATTAATTAATGTTCTATCAATATATACATTTATTTCTCACATTTCTGGGGGCTGGGAAGCCCCAAATCAAGGTTTTGGCAAAGGTTGCACTTTTGGGCTTGTAGATGGCCATCTTCACCTTGTATCTTCACGTGATGGAGAGCAGAGAGAGGCATGTCTCTTCTAATAAGAACGCTAATCCCATTCACAGGGACTCCACGCTCATAACTTATTTGCCTCCCAAAGTCCCTACCTCCTAATGCCATCACATTAGGTGTTAGGATTTCAACATCTGAATCTACTGATAATGCCAACTTCCTGTTCTTGTCTCATGATTGACTGACTAAGATCATGATTGATTAGCAAAGTTTAGAACTGTTTGCTCTAAAGTAATTATCCTGAAACTACCTAACTATAAGAAAAAGAATTTCCTGTTAGATAACTGACTGTGACTTCCCTAGCCTACACAACCCTAACTCTAAAGCACCCCATGGGCAACCTGTTTACCTCTCCTGATAAAAGTCAAAACCACCTGGCTGAGATGCTCTGATCATTGAAACTGAGATACTCTTTCTATTATAATAACATTGATAAAATCAATCATCTTGCTTGTCTAGGTTTTGTCTTTGGCACTTATGTATTTATTGATGTATTTTTTTGGTAATATATGTTTCTTCTGATAGCTCTTTGTCTCTCTCCTTTCATATACATTAGATTCTATGCTTTCTGAAGGAAAGAACCATGTCCTTTTATTTATTAGAGTAACATCAATGCTTCTCACATGTCTGACATAGGAGACACTTCATAAACATGAAGGATTAAAAGAATGAATGTGAAAGCATAAGGTGTCTTCAGGTAGTGACAAGACTTGCAATGATGCAGGAGGCAACATTACTGAAGTAATTGACCACGAGTGTGTGCAACAGTGCATGGCCCCTGGGAAGAGGGACTAGAAGGGCCAGGCAAGTTGTTAGGGTATCATCCTGGAGGTCTGGTCTTCAGGTTAGGGCTTCTATCCCAGCTGATGATGTAGAGGAAAGATCACTTGGCCTAAGTTCAGACGAGGAAGAATAGGTTATAGCAGAAATATGCTAAGGCTCACACTAGCATGCTAAATCTACTACAGCAGAAAAAACAACTCTAACACACAAGTTTGAGTCAGATTAAATTGATCTATTGGCAAACCTGGTCTAATTTGGCTCAGGGTAAAGATACCGGTTTTATATCTGAGCATAAGTTAGGAAACATACATAGTTATAATATAAAAGGTAGAATAGAAAGAAAAATATAACCTAAATTATAATCAAGAAAGAAAAATATTTTTTTTAACCTATCAGGTTGGGAAAGACTGAATCTTCAGGGAACCAGGCATTATTTTTTTTTAATTTTTTTTTTTTTTGCGGTACGTGGGCCTCTCACTGTTGTGGCCTTTCCCATTGCGGAGCACAGGCTCCGGATGCGCAGGCTCAGCGGCCATGGCTCACGGACCTAGCCGCTCCGTGGCATGTGGGATCTTCCCGGACCAGAGCAGGGACCTGTGTCCCCTGCTTCAGCAGGCGGACTCTCATCCACTGCGCCCAGGGAAGCCCTATTTTTTTAATTTTTATTTTATTTTCCTTTTCATTGTAAAATGCCTACTAATATTCTTTATTTTTTAATTTTTTGAACTTTTTTGAATTTTATTTATTTTTATACAGCAGGTTCTTATTAGTTATCTGTTTTATACATATTACTCTATATATGTCAATCCTAACGTCCCAAATCATCCCACTACCATCACCACGCCCTGATTTTCCCCTTTGGTGTCCATATGTTTGTTCTTTACTTCTGTGTCTCTATTTCTGCCTTGCAAACCGGTTCTTTTGTACAATTTTTCTAGATTCTACATATATGTGTTAATATATGATATTTGTTTTTCTCTTTCTGACTTACTTCACTCTGTATGACAGTCTCTATATCCATCCACATCTCTACAAATGACCCAATTTTGTTCATTTTTATGACTGAGTAATATTCCACTGTGTGTATGTACCACATCTTCTCTAACCATTCATCTGTCTGTGGGCATTTAGGTTGCTTCCATTACCTGGTTATTGTAAATAGTGCTGCAATGAACATTGAGGTGCTTGTGTCTTTTTGAATTATGGTTTTCTCTGGGTATATGCCCAGTAGTGGGATTGCTGGGTCATATGGTAATTCTAGTTTTAGTTCTTTAAGGAACCTCCATACTGTTCTCCATAGTGGCTGTATCAATTTACATTCCCAACAGTGCAAGAGGGTTTCCCTTTCTCCACACCCTCTCCAGCATTTGTTGTTTGTAGATTTTCTGATGATGCCCATTCTAACTGGTGTGAGGTGATACCTCATTGTAGTTTTGATTTGCATTTCTCTAATAATTAGTGATGTTGAGCATCTTTTCATGTGCCTCTTGGTCATCTGTATGTCTTCTTTGGAGAAATGTGTATTTAGGTCTTCTGCCTATTTTTTGATTGGGTTGTTGTATTTTTAATATTGAGTTGCATGAGCTGTTTATATATTTTGGAGATTAATCCTTTTCCTGTTGATTCATTTGCAAATATTTTCTCCAATTCTGAGGGTCGTCTTTTTGTTTTGTTTATAGTTTCTGTCGTTGTGCAAAAGCTTTTAAGTTTCATTAGGTCCCATTTGTTTATTTTTGTTTTTATTTCCATTACTCTAGGAGGTGGATCAAAAAAGATCTTGCTGAGATTTATGTCAAAGAGTGTTCTTCCTATGTTTTCCAATAAGAGTTTAATAGTTCCTGGCCTTACATTTAAGTCTTTAATCCATTTTGAGTTTATTTTTGTGTATTGTGTTACGGAGTGCTCTAATTTCATTCTTTTACATGTAGCTGTCCACTTTTCCCAGTACCACTTATTGAAGAGACTGTCTTTTCTCCATTGTATATCCTTGCCTTCTTTGTCATAGATTAGTTGACCATAGGTATGTGGGTTTATCTCTGGGCTTACTACCCCATACCATTGTTCTATAGTTTTTGTGCAAGTACCATATTGTCTTGATTACTGTAGCTTTGTAGTATAGTCTGAAGTCAGGGAGTCTGATTTCTCCAGTTCCATTTATTTCCCTCAAGCTTACTTTAGCTATTTGGGGTCTTTTGTGTTTCCAAGTGAATTTTAAGATTTTTTGTTCTAGTTCTGTAGAAAAATGCCATTTGTAATTTGATTGCAATATATTATATTTAATTCGTCTAGGTCTTTGTTAAACATTTCTTGCATCTTCTCAATCTTTGCCTCCATTCTTTTTCTGAGGTCCTGGATCAACTTCACTATCCTTTTCCTGAATTATTCTTCTGGAAAGTTGTCTATCTCCACTTCATTTAGTTGTTTTTCTTGGGTTTTGTCTTGTTCCTTTATCTGGTACATAGTTCTCTGCCTTTTTATTCTGTCTATCTTTCTGTGAATGTGGTTTTCATTCCACAGGCTGCAGGACTATAGTTATTGTGCTGTCTGCCCTCTGGTGGATGAGGCTATCTAAGAGGTTGTGCAAGGTTCCTGATGGGAGGAACTGGTGGTGGGTAGAGCTAGGTGTTGCTCTGGTGGGCAGAGCTCAGTAAAACTTTAATCTGCTTGTCTGCTGATGGGTGGGGCTGAGTTCCCTCCCTGTTGGTTGTTTGGCTTGAGGTGACCCAGCACTGGAGACCACAGGCTTTTTGGTGGGGCTAATGTGGACTCTGGGAAGGGTCATGACAAGGATTATGTCCCAGACCTTCTGATGCCATTGTCCTTGTCCCTTCAATGAGCCACAGCCACCCCCCCCCCACCTCTGCAGGAGACCCTCCAACAGTAGCAGGTAGGTCTGGTTCAGTCTCCTATGGGATCAGTGCTTCTTCCTCCTGGGTCCTGATGCACACACTAGTTTGTGTGTGCCACCCAAGAGTGGAGTCACTGTTTCCCCCTGTCCTATCAAAGTCCTCCAATCAAATCTCACTAGTCTTCAAAACCTGATTCTCTGGGAATTCCTCCTCCCATTGCTGGATCCCCAGGTTGGAAAGCCTGATGTGGGGCTCAGAACCTTCACTCCAGTGGGTGGACTTCTGTGGTATAATTGTTCTCCAGTTTGTGAGTCACCCACCCAGTGGTTATGAGATTTTATTTTACTGTGATTGCACTCCTTCTACCATCTCCCTGTGGCTTCTCCTTTGTCTTTGGGTGTGGGGTATCTTTTTTGATGAGTTCCAGTGTCTTCCTGTTGATGATGGTTCAGCAGTTAGTTGTGATTCCAGTGCCCTTGGAAGAGGGAGTGAGCACACAGCCTTCTACTCCGCCATCTTGAACCAGTCCATCAAAATGTCGAACCAGGCATTCTTATACACAACTTGTTGAAGTGTACATTCTTTCAACTTTTCTTGAGTTCAGTTAGCCATGTGTATCAGAAGCCTAAAATGTTCACTCATTGAAACAATGCAGTTTCTAGGAATGTATCCTGAAGATACATGTATGCACAAAAATTTATCTCTAAATATAATTACAACTATGTATAATAAAAATGGAAAAACCACTTCATATTTAACAATAATAAAAGAGGTAAATTATGGTCCATTTACAGATGATGGTATATTGTTTAAATTTATGCTTGCTGTTCTAACAATAAACTCCAAATCCCAGAGTGGATTAACAGAGTGGTTAGCATTTTGTTTTCTAACATAATGTATATACAGCAGGTGAGACAGGAGCTGGGAATCCACTCCATGCTGTCATTCAGGGACCCAGGATGATGGAAGTCCTGCCACTCATACTATGTGTTTTCCTAGATATCTCTGGTCATTTACTTCAAACTGGCAGATAGGGGAAGAAGAAAGAGTGGCAGTGTATGGAGGAGGTTCTTATGTGCTAGAACCAGAAATGGCATACATTGTTTATGTACATACTATCAGCCAAAACACAGTCACATGACACAATTTAGATGTTAGAAGGGCTGTTCCCATTTGGGACTCTACACAGTAAAAGAGAAGTGTGTGTCTTTAATAAATATTTAACTGTTTCTACCACAAACAGATAATTATGCAACTATATAATTGTGATATCAAAGAATATTTAACATTATGTGTGAAAAATTTGTATGATTCCAATTATACAAAAACACAAGAAACAAAAAAGTGAACAAGTTTTTCTAGAAGCGGTGGATGGGTGGGTGTGGAACTTCAAAAATGCACCAAGATATTACAAAGACCTCTGTGGGTAATGGCACTGTAGGTAATTTTTTTTCTCATGTTTTTTCCTATGCTTTATTTTCCTGTAATTAACAATACTAAAATTATAATCAAATTGTGAAAAATTATAAAACAAAAGAGAGAAAAAGGAATGATTTGGTATACTCTTTATATCTTGTCAAATGTAATTGAAAACCTCAAAAATTTAGGTCATGTTTCCTGCTTTCCAAGTCTTTAATCTTAGATAGACATGATTAATAGATGGGAAACAGTTGGATAATTATATGAGAAGACTTAATTGTGTTACTTTATTTAACTTAATGTTTTCTAGACAGTTTTTAAGAATGTAATGATCTGCCAAAACTATGTTGAGGAGAATGGTGCTTGTCTGTGTACAAACAGCTCCCACTTCCATGATGGGTTAAAGTGGTCATGAGTCAACACCTTTGATATTTTGCCATCTTGAGTGTGAGGAACCCTTAGCCTTCCCCACAGAGCTATGAAGGCCATGCACAGAGTTCTCAGTGTATACACAGTGGTCACTCCCAGCACAATTTGATGGACTTTCTATTATTTAAAATCATATCTATGACCTCAAGTCAGCAAAGTGCAAGCTAAAGTCTATCACTCTGCTCTTTTCCAGATTTTTCTTTGAAAATTTGTCCCTGTTAACAACCTGGGGAGCACATCTGTGAAAATGACTGATGTCTGTGCTGTAGGATTTCTATGTAAGGTTTTTTGTTTGTTTGTTTGTTTGTTTGTATTTGCAGTACGCGGGCCTCTCACTGTTGTGGCCTCTCCCATTGCAGAGCCCAGGCTCCGTATGCGTAGGCTCAGAGACCATGACTCACAGGTCCAGCCACTCCACGGCATGTGGGATCTTCCTGGACCAGGGCATGAACCCGTGTTCCCTGCATCGGCAAGCAGACTCTCAACCACTGCGCCACCAGAGAAGCTCCTCTATGTAAGTTTTATTGTCTGTGGTTGTTACATATTTGGGCAAGTGGTTTGGCCTGCAGTATTTTGAAAATAAAATTTAATATTGACTAGTGTTTGTGATGGTTCTACTGCTTTCTTTCTGTTAAGTGAATTTGACTCCTTTTCAAATTTTTAAGCAGCATATCATGATTTTCATTCTACATTATATCATGATACTCTTTCTGTTTTTGAAGACATTAAAGAAAAATGTTGTTTTGAGATAAAAAATTAAAGATGAGAAACCTAATCACAATGAATGATTAACTAAAAGTTTTTGCTATTAACAGTCTCTAATTGAATTGTCTTATTAATGATCAGTTTGTGCAGTTTTATAGATACACGGAAATGTAGATTAGGGTAAAAAATAATCCTTTCTTCTGATTAACTATTTTCCTTATTTCTTTTTATTTCTCTTTACATGAAAACCCCATTTTGAATGCTAAAACATTTGAAATGGAAAAGTCAAAATTAAACACCCGGGGTTTCCCTTACGACCTCTGTCTGATAAGCCAAGTGGTGTTTGATCAGTATAGTAATTACATTTCTAAATAGAATCTATTAGGGTGATATTTATAATCCCAATGGTCACATATCCTAAGATACTGTGACGAATGATAGAAATGAATTAGTTCATTTTATTATACTTTAATTCAATTTTCAAACCTATGTTTTAGAGAAACCAGGTGTAAAGTAAGCATGGGGTTGATTTTTTAAATTTATTATCTAAATATTGGTAACATGCACATGAAAATCAGTATGCTTTATGTTTAATGAAAATTCAGATTTTTTGCATCATTAACATTCACAAGTTCTTAAACTTTTCGGAGAAGTCATTTATCTTAATTGTTTCAAGCAGCTAGATCCTTATCCTGGATCTCCCAATGTCTAAAGCATACATATTAATTTCCAAGTGGCTACAGCCTACTGGGTAAGTGTGTGTGTGTGTTGGGGAAGAGGTTATCTACAGTGTGTGTATATATAAAATATCTTACATATACAAATCTATCTATCTGATGTGTGTGTATATATATATATATAGTATCTATATATGTAAAAATGTGTGTATGTAATATGTACACATATGTAATAAATGTATGACATTTAAATATAGCATGCTATAACATAATGAAAATATATGATATAATAAATATAGTACTATGTTTTTATGGCTCAGCTCTGAAGAAACTGTATTCCCTTTAAATTCTTCCAGAAGGTTCTGAAAATTCTCTAAGGCGTGTCTCCTATGTGCTCCATGGGCCAGCCACGTTGGTGGTTCCATGGCATAAACTATATTTCCCATCTCTTTCTCTGGCTTATGTGGTAACATCTACCAAAGCTACAACACCTAATTCAACTGTTATGGAGTCAGTACCTGCAAAAGTACCACTATGGCTCTTGTCTTTCAAGTACTGCCACAGCTGCTTCTGGTGCTCACCCATTTCTGGAACAAAGCTCTGTGTTCTCAGTATCAAAGGTGCACATGTATGCAAAAAGTATATCTCCTTCCAACATGGCTGGTCCAGTCAGGCATCCCTGCAGAAGGTTTTGACACAAATTCTTTCTGAAACAGTTCTTTTTATATTTCATTGTCCTTAATTAAATATTCTTGATCTCAGGCATGTGTCTTGGAGTTGGGCCAGTACATAATTGAAAGGACTGGCACTGCCATGTTCACAATTACTGCTTCACTCTTCTGTAGGCCCATGGTTCTTAGACCATGTTTGTAAACTTCATTTCTTCATCACTCACAGGAAAGTTTTTTCTCAAGAATTTTATGATCTATTATATAATTAGAGCCCTAAAAGACTTAGCCTACAAGTATCCCAAACATATACAAAGATAGCCGGATCCTAATATGGAAAAACTTTAACCTCAAGCTGGGATCCTATTACAAATATTTGTGACACAATCTGCTATAAAAGAGACTTCACAAGCCAAAATAAGTACAAAAATTCAGATGAAGAGAGAGCATGTTCACTGCTGCCATAAAGAATACTTGAGGGATGCTTTAACATAAGCTAGGTAGCACATTAGATACATATACTTCAAAAGGGGAGAGGGACCCCAGCAGCCTTCAAAAATGAAAAATGTTAGTAGGGTCAACTCAGGTAACATAGTAACATAGTAACTATCCTCAAATCTTGAAAATGTCTTGTAAGAAGTGTAGAGTCTGGGAAATCAGCGGAACCACAAATTTATCAGGAAATTTAGGCATTATTTAATCAACTCAAGTTCACTACAACCTGGATGTATGGTGTAATTAGAAAGATGATAGAGTGATACATGACTGAGGATTCAAAATAACAAACAACCCACCCCCACAAAAAGAAAAAATAAGACATGTAGACTTAGAAGATAAATGCTACTTAAAATACAAAAGCTGTAGCAAGAAAAGGCCTGACCAGTGCAGAATCACCTAGTTGGGCTGTTACGTCTATACCTGCTTTACTCTTTAGTAACACCTCCCTCCAGCCATATAATCCTACCGGGTAGTCGGAAAAGCTCGGGATGAATAAGCTCCGGCAGGACCAAGTGTTCAGGGTTACTGGGGAATTATTAGTGTTGCTAGGGAATTCTGAGAAGGATAGAGGCTCAGTGGTATAGATTGCCCTTCATGCTTTCTGTGAGTTAAGCCTCTCATATAGCATTGCTAGAGATAAAAAGTGAGATTTTAAAATGATTCGTGTCAACCACAAAGAAAAAAATAACAATAATGAATTGGCATGTATCTAAGCATATAGCTATAGATTATATAAAACAGAAGAGATCAGAAATAAAAGGAAAAGTGGACAAAACTTCAACCATAGTGGGACACTTTTACATACTTCACAGAAACTCATAAGAACTAGCTGACAAAAAGAAATTATTAAGGGAATAGAAAATATAAATAGCACAATAAATGAAACAACTTGGTCAAAATATTTTGGATGATACAACCAACAACTGGAAAAACATTTCAGATGTTTGAAGTACATATGGAATATTTACAAAATAGATTACAAAATTGGCCATTGGTTAATCCATTAAATAAGCTACAACAAAATTCAAAGAATTGAAAGAATTTAGGCTATGTATTCTTACCCTACTAGAAATTAAGTAGAAATCTGTAACTAAAAAATAACTAGAAAATGCCCATATTTTTCAATTTAAGAAATACTTTTAAAAATAGCCCATGGATCAGAAGACCTAAATAGACATTTCTCCAAAGATCTACAGACTGCCAACAAACACATGAAAGAATGCTCAACATCATTAAGCATTAGAAAAATGCAAATCAAAATTACAATGCGATATCATCTCACACCAGTCAGAATGGCCACCATCAAAAAATCGAGAAACAATAAATGCTGGAGAGGGTGTGGAGAAAAGGGAAGACTCCTGTACTGCTGGTGGGAATGTGAATTGGTACAGCCACTATGGAGAACAGTATGGAGGTTCCTTAAAAAAGTACAAAGAGAACTACCATATGACCCAGCTATCCCACTACTGGGCATATACCCTGAGAAAACCATAATTCCAAAAGAGTCATGGACCAAAATGTTCATTGCAGCTCTATTTACGATAGCCCGGAGATGGAGACAACCTAAGTGCCCATCATCGGATAAATGGATAAAGAAGATGTGGCACATATATACAATGGAATATTACTCAGCCATAAAAAGAAACGAAATTGAGCTATTTGTAATGAGGTGGATAGACCTAGAGTCTGTCATACAGAGTGAAGTAAGTCAGAAAGAGAAAGACAAATACTGTATGCTAACACATATATATGGAATTTAAGAAAAAAAATGTCATGAAGAACCTAGGGGTAAGACAGGAATAAAGACACAGACTTACTGGAGAACGGACTTGAGGATATGGGGAGGGGGAAGAGTGAGCTGTGACAAAGCGAGAGAGAGGCATGGACATATATACATTACCAAACGTAAGGTAGATAGCTAGTGGGAAGCAGCCACATAGCACAGGGATATCAGCTCAGTGCTTTGTGACCACCTGAGTGGTGGGATAGGGAGGGTGGGAGGGAGGGTGACGCAAGAGGGAATAGATATGGGAACATATGTGTATGTATAACTGATTCACTTTGTTATAAAGTGGAAACTAACACACCATTGTAAACCAATTATACCCCAATAAAGATGTTAAAAAAAAAAAAAAAAACTCCAAAAAAAGAAAAATAGCCATGGATTATATAAGGATCCTAAGAAAATAAAATTATTTTGAAATGAAAGATTATGAAGCTATGACATATCAAAATTAATTATGCCACTGATGAAAATTACAAGATTTCTCATTTGAACAATAGACTGTTAATAGGGTTGAATTCATTACCAATTTACCAGGGCTTATAGGGAAATTCCTATATTTAGAGGCAGGTCAGAAAAGCAGAATGGCTGAAAAATCATAATCTAAGTATCTCTCCAAACACTGAAAAATAAAAGGAGAAAATTAAATCAAGAAGGAAGTAAAAGGAAACAAACTGATAAGGATAAATTGATGAAGTAGCAATCTGTACTAGAGGCAATCCACAAAGCTCAAAACTGATTTTTTAAAAAAATGTATTTGATAAACCCCTGATAACATTAATCAAGGAAAAGAGAGTAAAAGAGTGTGAGTGAAGGTTCACACAGCAAACGTCAGGAATGAAAAGTGGTGCACTGAAACAAAACATTAAATAGTTAATATTATCAACAATAGCAATACAATTTGAAAAATGTAGATATAATGTACACTTTCTTAGAAAAAAAAACTTATCAAATTAGACAGAGAAGAAATTGAAATCTTAGTTATTTAATATCTAGTAAATAAATGGAATCCATAAACTTTCCCATTTAAAACAAAACTCAGAATAAAGCAAACAGAATACCAGGCACAGATGATTTCCACAGTGAATTCTTCCTAACAACAAGGGAGGACAGGAATATTACACAAAGTCTTCTTTTACACAAAAGAAACACTAAGTTATTTACTAAGCCACGATAATATATATTCATTTTGAAGGACACTGCAGGAAGGGAAAATGACACCACTCACATTTGTAACCATTAACGTAAAAATTTTTGTCTCAAATTTTAGCCAACAGACTCCAGTGATATGGAGGAAAGGTAAATAATCACAGTGAAAATTAGTTTATTTCAGGACTGCAAGATTAACACTGGAAAAATGTAATCAATGTAGTCCATCACAATAATTGAATAAAAAATCATATGATCGAAGATGGCAGAAGAGTAAGATGTGGAGATCACCTTCCTCCCCACAAATACACCAGAAATACATCTACATGTGGAACAACTCCTACAGAACACCTACTGAACGCTGGCAGAAGACCTCAGACCTCCCAAAAGGCAAGAAACTCCCCACGTACCTGGGTAGGGCAAAAGAAAAAAAGAAAAAACAGAGACAAAAGAATAGGGACGGAACCTGCACCAGTGGGAGGGAGCTGTGAAGGAGGAAAGGTTTCCACACACTAGGAAGCCCCTTTGCGGGCGGAGACTGCGGGTGGTGGAAGGGGGAGCTTCAGCGCCATGGAGGAGAGCAAAGCAAAGGGGGTGTGGAGGGCAAAGCGGAGAGATTCCCGCACAGAGGATCACTGCCAACCAGCACTCACCAGCCCGAGAGGCTTGTCTGCTCACCCGCCGGGACGGGCAGGGGCTGGGAGCTGAGGCTAGGGCTTCGTTCGGATCACAGGGAGAAGACTGCGTTTGGCGGTGTGAACACAGCCTGAAGGGGCTAGTGCACCACAACTAGCCGGGAGGGAGTCTGGGGAAAAGTCTGGACCTGCTGAAGAGGCAAGAGACTTTTTCTTGCCTCTTTGTTTCATGGTGCTTGAGGAGAAGGGATTAAGAGCTCCACTTAAAGGAGCTCCAGAGATGGGCGTGAGCCACGGCTATCATCAGCGCAGACCTCAGAGACAGGCATGAGATGCTAAGGCTGCTGCTGCACCCACCAATAAACCTGTGTGCAAACACAGGTCACTGTCCACGCCTCCCCTCCTGGGAGCCTGTGCAGCCCGCCACTGCCAGGGTCCTGTGATCCAGAGACAACTTCCCCGGGAGAACGCACCACGCACCTCAGGCTGATGCAACGACATGCTGGTCTCTGCAGCCGCAGGCTCGCCCCACACGCCGTACCCTCCCTCCCCCCGACCTGAGTGAGCCAGAGCCCCTGAATCAGCGGATCCTTTAACCCCGTCCTGTCTGAGCAAAGAACAGACGCCCTCAGGTGACCTACATGCAGAGGTGGGGCCAGATCCAAAGCTGAACCACAGGAGCTGTGCAAACAAAAAAGAGAAAGGGAAATCTCTCCCAGCAGCCCCAGGAACAGCAGATTAGATCTCCACAATGAACTTGATGTACACTGCATCTGTGGAATACCAGAATAGACAACGAATCATCCCAAATTGAGGAGGTGGACTTTGGGAGCAACGATATATATATATATATATATATATATATATTTATTTTTTCCCCTTTTTCTCCTTTTGTGTGTGTCTATGTGTATGCTTCTGTGTTTGATTTTGTCTGTATACCTCTGCTATTACAGTTTGTCCTAGGGTTCTGTCAGTCCATTTTTTTGTTTGTTTTTTTTGCCTTTATTTTAATATAGTTTTTGGTGCTTGTTATCATTGGTGGATTTGTTTTTTGGTTTGACTGCTCTCTTCTTTATTTCTTATTACTTTTTAATTTTTTTAACAATTATTTTAATAACTTTATTTTATTTCATTTTATTTTATTATATTTTATATTACATTTTTCATTCTCCTTTACTCCTGTTTATTCTGAGCTGTGTGGATGACAGGCTCTTGGTGCTCCACCCAGGAGTCAGGGCTGTGCATCTAAGGTGGGAGAGCCAAGTTCAGGACATTGGTTCACCAGAGACCTCCCAGCTCCACGTAATATCAAAAGGCGAAAATCTCCCAGAGATCTTCATCTCAATGCCAGGACCCAGCTCCACTCAATGACCAGCAAGCTACAGTGCTGTACACCCTATGCCAAACAACTAGAAAGACAGGAACATAACGCCACCCAGTAGCAGAGAGGCTGCCTAAAATCATAATAAGTTCACAGACACCCCAAAACATGCCACAAGACGTGGACCTGCTCACCAGAAAGACAAGATCCAGCCTCATCCACCAGAACACAGGCACAAGTCCCCTCCACCAGGAAGCCTACACAACCCACTGAACAAACCTTACCCACTGGGGACTGACACCAAAAACAACAGGAGATATGAATGTGCAGCCTGCAAAAAGGAGACCCCAAACACAGTAAATTAAACAAAATGAGAAGACAGAGAAACACACAGCAGATGAAGGAGCAAGGTAAAAACCCACCAGACCTACCAAATGAAGAGGAAAAAGGCAGTGTACCTGAAAAATAATTCAGAGTAATGACAGTAAAGATGATCCAAAATCTTGGAAATAGAATGGAGAAAATACAAGAAACTTTTAATAAGGACCTAGAAGTACTAAAGAGCAAACAAACAATGATGAACAACACAATAAATGAAATTAAAAATTCTCTAGAAGGGATAAATAGCACAATAACTGAGGCACAAGAATGGAAAAGTGACCTGGAAGATAAAATAGTGGGAATAACTACTACTGCAGAACAGAATAAAGAAAAAAGAATGAAAATAATTGAGGACAGTCTCAGAGAACTCTGGGACAACATTAAACGCAACAACATTTGAATTATAGGGGTCCCAGAAGAAGAGATAAAGGAAGGGACTGAGAAAATATTTGAAGAGATTATAGTTGAAAACTTCCCTAATATGGGAAAGGAAACAGCTAATCAAGTCCAGGAAGCACAGAGAGCCCCATACAGGATAAATCCAAGAAAAAACACACCAAGACACATTAATCAAGCTATCAAAATTTAAACACAAAGAAAAAATATTGAAAGCAGCAAGGGAAAAAGCATGAATAACATACAAGGGAATCCCCATAAGGTTAACAAGAGATTTTTCAGCAGAAACTCTGCAAGCCAGAAGGGAGTGGCAAGACATATTAAAAGGGATGAAAGAGAAAAATCTACAACCAATATTATTCTACCCAGCATGGAACTCATTCAGATTTGACAGAGAAATTAAAACCATTACAGACAAGCAAAAGCTAAGACATTTCAGCACCACCAAACCAGCTTTACAAAAAATGCTAAAGGAACTTCTCTAGACAGGAAACACAAGAGAAAGAAAAGACCTACAATAACAAACACAAAACAATTAACAAAATGGTAATAGGAACATACATATCGATAATTACCTTAAATGTAAATGGATTCAATGTTCTAACCAAAATACATAGTCTGGCTGAATGGATTAAAAAACAAATCCTGTATATATGCTGTCTACAAGAGACCCACTTCAGACCTAGGGTCACATACAGACTGAAAGTGAGGGAATGGAAAAAGATATTCCATGCAAATGGAAATAAAAATAAAGCTGGAGTAACAATTCTCATATCAGACAAAAGAGACTTTAAACCAAAGCCTATTACAAGAGACAAAGAAGGACACTACATAATGATCAAGGGATCAATCCAAGAAGAAGATATAACAATTGTAAATATTTATGCACCCAACATAGGAGCACCTCAATACATAAGGCAAATACTCACAGCCATAAAGGTGAAATCAACAGTAACACAATCATACTAGGGGACTTTAACAGCCCACTTTCACCAATGGACAGATCATCCAAAATGAAAATAAATAAGGAAACACAAGCTTAAAATGATACATTAAACAAGATGGACTTAATTGATATTTATAGGACATTCCATCCAAAAACAATAGAATACACTTTCTTCTCAAGTGCTCATGGAACATTCTCAAGGATAGATCATATCTTGGGTCACAGATCATATCTTGGGTCACAAATCAAGCCTTGGTAAATTTAAGAAAATTGAAATCATATCAAGTAACTTTTCCGACCACAATGCTATGAGACTAGATATCAATTATAGGAAAAAATCTGAAAAAAATACAAACACATGGAGGCTAAACAATACACTATTTAATAACAAAGAGCTGACTGAAGAAATCAAAGAAGAAATCAAAATATACCTTGAAAAAAATGACAATGAAAACACGACGACCCAAATCCTATGGGATGCAGCAAAAGCAATTCTAAGAGGGAAGTTGATAGCAATACAATCCTACATTAAGAAAGAAAAAACATCTCAAATAAACAACTTAACCTTACACCAAAATCAATTACAGATGGAAGAACAAAAAATCCCCAAAGTTAGCAGAAGGTAAGAAAACATAAAGATCAGATTAGAAATAAATGAAAAAGAAATGAAGGAAACAATAGAAAAGATCAATAAAACTAAATGCTGGTTCTTTGAGAAGATAAACAAAATTGATAAACCATTAGCCAGACTCATCAAGAAAAAAAGGGAGAAGACTCAAAACAATAGAATTAGAAATGAAAAAGGAGAAGTAACAACTGACACTGTAGAAATACAAATGATCATGAGCGATTACTACAAGCAACTCTATGCCAATAAAATGGACAACCTGGAAGAAATGGACAAATTCTTAGAAATGTACAACCTGCCAAGACTGAATCAGGAAGAAATAGAAAATATGAACAGACCAAACACAAGCACTGAAATTGAGACTGTGATTAAAAGTTTTCCAACAAGCAAAAGCCCAGGAACAGATGGCTTCACAGACGAAGTCTATGAAATATTTAGAGAAGAGCTAACACGTATCCTTCTCAAACTCTTCCAAAATATAGCAGCTGGAGGAACACTCTCAAATTCATTGTACGAGGCCACCATCACCCTGACCACAAAACCAGACAAAAATGTCACAAAGAATGAAAACTACAGGCCAACATCACTGATGAATATAGATGCAAAAATCCTCAACAAAATATTAGCAAACAGAATCCAGCAGCACATTAAAAGGATCATACACCACAATCAAGTGGGGTTTATCCCAGGAATGCAAGCATTCTTCAATATATGCAAATCAATCAATGTGATACACCATATTAACAAATAGAAGAAGAAAAACTATATGATCATCAATAGATTCACAAAAAGCTTTTGACAAATTCAACACACATTTATGATAAAAGCCCTCCAGAAAGTAGGCATAGACAGAACTTACCTCAACATAATAAAGGCCATAAATGGCACACCCACAGCCAACATTGTCCTCAATGGTGAAAAGCTGAAACCATTTTCACTAAGATCAGGAACAAGACAATGTTGCCCACTCTCACCACTATTATTCAACATAGTTTTTGAAGTTTTAACCACAGCAATCAGCAAAGAAAAAGAAATAAAAGGGATCCAAATTGGAAAAGAAGAAATAAAGCTGTCACTGTTTGCAGAGGACATGATACTGTGCATAGAGAATCCTAAAGATGGTACCAGAAAATTAATAGAACTTATCAATGAATTTGGTAAAGTAGCAGGGTACAAAATTAATGCACAGAAATCTCTTGAATTCCTTCACACTAATGATGAAAAAAATTTTAAAGTGAAATTAACCAGACACTCCCATTTACCATTGCAATAAAAAGAATAAAATACCTAGGAATAAACCTATGTGAGGAGACAAAAGACCTGTATGCAGGAAATTATAAGACACTGATGAAAGAAATTAAAGATGATACAATTAGATAGAGAGATATACCATGTTCTTGGATTGGAAGAATCAACACTGTGAAAATGACTATACTACCCAAAGCAATCTACAGATTCAGTGCAATCCCTATCAAACTACCACCAGCATTTTTCACAGAACAAGAGCAAAAAATTTCACAATTTGTTTGGAAACACAAAAGACACCGAATAGCCAAAGCAGTCTTGAGAACAAAAAACGGATCTGGAGGAATCAGGCTCCCTGACTTCAGATTATATTACAAAGCTACTGTAATCAAGACAGTGTGGTAATGGCATAAAAACAGAAATATAGATCAATGGAAAAGGATGGAAAGCTCAGAGATAAACCCAAGCACATATGGTCACCTTACCTTTGATAAAGGAGACAAGAATATACAGTGGAGAAAAGACAGCCTCTTCAATAAGTGGTGCTGGACAAACTGGACAACTACATGTAAAAGAATGAAATTAGAACACTCCCTAACACCATACACAAAAATAAACTCAAAATGGATTAAAGACCTAAATATAAGACCAGACACTGTAAAACTCTTAGAGGAAAACATAGGCAGAACACTCTGTGACATAAATCACAGCAAGATCCTTTTTGACCCACCTCCTAGAGAAGTGGAAATAAAAACAAAAATATACACATGAGACCTAATGAATATTAAAAGCTTTTGCACAGTAAAGGAAACCATAAACAAGACAAAAAGACAACCCTCAGAATGGGAGAAAATATTTGCAAAAGAAGCAACTGACAAAGGATTAATCTCCAAAATTTACAAGCAGCTCATGCAACTCAATATCACAAAAACAAACAACCCAATCCAAAAATTGGCAGAAGAATTAAATAGACACTTCTCTAAAGAAGATATACAGATTGCCAACAAACACATGGGAAGATGCTCAACATCATTAATTATTAGAGAAATGCAAATCAAAACTCCAATGAGATATCATCTCACACCGGTCAGAATGACCATCATCAAAAAATTTACAAGCAATAAATGCTGGAGAGGGTGTGGGAAGGGAAGTGCAAGGGAACTCTCTTACACTGTTGGTGGGAATGTAAATTGATACAGCCACTATGGAGAACATTATGGAAGTCCCTTAAAAAACTAAAAATAGAACTACCATGTGACCCAGCAATCCCACTACTGGGCATATACCCTGAGAAAACCAGAATTCAAAAAGAGCCATGTACCACAATGTTCATTGCAGCTCTATTTACAATAGCCAGGACATGGAAGTAACCTGAGTGTCCATCGACAGATGAATGCATAAAGAAGATGTGACACATATATACAATGGAATATTACTCGCCATAAAAAGAAACACAATTGAGTTATTTGTTGTGAGGTGGATGGACTTAGAGTCTGTCATACAGTTTGAAGTAAGTCAGAAAGAGAAAAACAAATACCATATGCTAACACATATATGTGGAATCTAAAAAAAAATGGCTATGAAGAACCTAGGAGCAAGACGTGAATAAAGACGCAGACCTACTAGAGAATGAACTTGAGGACACAGTGGGGGAAAGGTAAGCTGAGAAAAAGTGAGAGAGTGGCATGGACACATATACACTACCAAATGTAAAATAGATAGCTAGTTGGAAGCAGCTGCATAGAACAGGGAGATCAGCTTGTTTCTTTGTGACCACCTAGAGGGGTGGGATAGGGATGGTGGGAGGCAGGGAGACACAAGAGGGTAGAGATATGGGGATATATGTATATGTATAGCTGATTCACTTTGTTATAAAGCAGAAACTAACACACCATTGTAAAGCAATTATACTCCAATAAAGATGTAAAAACAAAATCATATGATCATCTCAAAAGATTAGACAAAACATTGAGAAAACTCAGCATCCATTCAAAAATTTTTTAAAAAATGAATTCTTGGACAACTATTCATAAGGGACTCTCTTCTCCTTAAACTCTAAAAAACCTAAAGTGTCCATCATGGTAAAGTGTTGAGATAGAGAATGAGAAAAATATGCTCACTAGGACAACTTGTACCCAACATTTTACTGAATCTCCCAGCCAGTTCAATGAAGCTAGAAAAAATTAGAAAAAGAAAAGAAAAGGAAATAAAAACATATTGGATTGGAAAAGAAGAAATAAACTGATATTATTTGCAGATAATTATATCGTACATTGATAATTCCAAAAGGAACTACACATAAACTATTAACACTAGTGAGAGAATTTATCAAACTTGCTAGATATAATATTAGTGTATACAAATCAAGTGTATAACTAAATACCATCACAAATAATCCAAGAATTCTATCTGAAGGGTACCATTTACAGTAGTATAAAAAATCAAATACCCAGGACAAAATAGGTACAAGACCTCAGTACAGTAAACTATAAAATATAATTGAGAGAAATTTTAAAAAATAGCTAAATGGATACAAAAACTCACATCCACACTTTGTTAGTGTATTAAAAGAATCAATAATGTAAAGATGTTAATTCTTTCCAAGTCGATTGTTTAGAAAATTTTAAAATGTAAAATGAAATACAAAGAACTGAGAATAGAAAATGGCAAATATGATAATTAAATATAGGAAGAAATTTTTCCTTGTATTTATAAAAATCTGTTACTTAAAGAGTGTAGTTTCAGCACTAGAATGATGGAGTAGATCCATGGAAGTGAGTTAAGATTCATGAAATGCTTGATTTATGCCACAGTATCATTGAGGAGCAGTGGCAGGAAGGATAGTCTTTTGAATACATGGTGCTGGGTCAACTGAATATCCATAGCAGATATGAACCTCATCCAACATATAAAGGTAATTTCATAAGTATTGTTGATCTAAATTCTAATGAGAGCAGTACAGCTTCCAGAAGTTAGAAAAATGTCTCCAATGATTTGGGGAAAGGAAATGATTTCCAAAATAGGACACAATGAGCACTAACCATGAAGTAAAAGATTGATAAATTAGGCTATTAAAATTAAGAACTTCTTATTTATAAACTCAAGAAAGAAAGTAAATATGCAAGACACAGACTGGGAGAAAACATTTTCAAATAATATATCTACCAAAGTGATTATATCTAGAGTATATAAAAACTTCTACAGATCTATAAGTAAGAAAGAACAAAACAATTGAAATAATGTTCAAGTGACATGAAAAGACGCTTCAAAAAGTGCATTACCCAAATGGCTAATAAACAGACAAATGTGCAGGGATATTCAAATAAAAACGCAATGGGGTACACACCAAAACTATTAAAACTAAAAATTAAAATAGCAAATTTTAGCAAAGATGTGGTCTAACTGGTACTCCCCTGTTCTACTTTAGGCAGCTCAAATGCTACAAACATTTGAAAAAACTGCTTGCTATTATTTACTAAAGTTGAACATATGCATATAGTGTCCCTTGTAATTTCACTCCCACTCCTACCCAACAGACATGCACATGTGTATGCACCAAAAGGCATGTATCAAAGTTTTAATAATAGCATTATTCATAATAGCAAAAAATGTGAATAAATAGCTATCAACAATAGACTGGATAAATACACTGTTTTTTTTTTCAGTTTCATAACAATACTATACACGAAAAGAATGGATTGCTACACAAAACAATAATGTTGTGTAAAAGAAACCAGACACAAATACATACTATATGATTCAATATAAGTGAAGCTCAAAAACCAGAAATGTTAATCTGTGGTTTCAGAATTAAGATTAGTAGTTGATTTTGAAAAGGAGGAAGAGATAAAGAATGGGAGAGACACAAACTGGGGCTTTCTAGGTGATATTCTTACTCTTGACTCAGTTGATGGCCACAGTGGAAGATTTACCTTGTGAATATTCATGGAGTTGTACTCCTAAAATTATTGCATTTTCTCTCCTGTATATTCTAGTAAAATTGCACTGGGGTATGTCTTCAACTAGATGATTCATGTTATTAAAGCTACATCTTTACATTACCTAGAATCATCTTGTCTCCTATACCATGGAACATGGCATTATAGCTGAAAGTCAACTTGTCAACTTCTGGGGATGTAGAACATGTGTCTCAACATCATAAACTTCTTGGACTGAGGTCTTTCTCATCCAAAATATTAATAACTTCTTTTATTCCTTATTTCTGTATACAAGTTGAGAGTTCCCAGTTTTGGAGAAATGAATAAATTTTTCATTCTTAACCATTTCCTTTCCTAAAAACTACACAAAGGAGATTATATTCTTTCTGGCATGATTTAATTTATTTTGTATTTTTTTATACCCAATTCATTTTCTGACATTATGATGTAATACAGTTAAATAAGCAAAACTTTGGTGTCAGATAGATTGGTTTCAAATCTCACCTGTATATTTTTTCAACTGCATGATTTAGGACAACTTACTTAAACTCACTAAGCCTCAAGTTTCTAATTTCAAATATCAAAGCTTATTCAGTAATTTATAGTAAGGAAGCGAGTAAAATAACCTATGAGCAATACTTTGTATTGAATTTTTGTCATAGAATACTAATACCATTCCCCTCATAAATTATTTTTTGAATCAAAGTAGTCAACAGAAAAATATCCTTCATGCAACAGAGGAATTAATGGTTTTTTCTTTGCAAAAGTATAGAATATCTAGAAGACTTTGGTATTTTTAGGATGAAAAATGTAGAATGAATTAAGCTCATTAATTTTTCATATACTCTCTAAAATTATTTTCCATAACCTCTTGCTTGTCAAATAATAAGATTCATGGAGAAAGCCTCACAAGAAATTTCAATAGGAAACAAAACTTATTAAAAGTATTATTAGCTCTTTCATGGGACTCCAGTTTCAATATTTATGTAATGATTTTTTTTAATGTGGCTGATGTTTCTTTAAAATATAAAATAAAAGAAGGAAAGAGATGCTCTTCTTAAACTGATCAAACCTTTATATATTAGGTTTTTCACCCCTACAAATATCACAGATGCAAATAAAGAAGTGAAAATACAAAAAATATTTTAATGTCTACCATCATAACTGGCATATTGTCATTTTGCCCTCATGCCACTGGACAAAGCAAATCAGAAAGCTGGGTCCTCAGTAAAAGGATCAGGAACACACAGTCACCCCCGATGAGGACATGAGAGGGTATGGCTGCAGGGAGAAGTGAAGAAATGAAGCAACAGTTTAAATTATCACAAGTACCATGAATTTTTGTGAGATTAGTTAGTATATGACTAACCACAGGCTTAAAAATTTATTAATTCATTTACTCAGTAATGCCATCAACAACCAAACAGGTACTTAAGGGATGTCATGTACTTCTGTGAAGTTAGTGCACAACTGACTCTGGTTTTGAAAACTAAATTAGAGTCACTAACTCATTTATTCATGCATTGAATAAAAATCATTTTTGAGCCTCTATGATATGTCACATTATTTTGTAAGTATCTTCCAAAATTTAGTTGTCTTGTACCCAACAATTCTCTGTAGTGGAAAAGAATAATTCAGTGACCTAGATATATGATTTACAAATGATCATTCTTAGAGAGCTCACCAGGATTCTACATGAAGTAAAAGTAAGCATCTTTTATGCATGTTTTCTGAGATTGTTTACATTTGTGGTCAGGGAAATTGGTAGGATCTCTTTTTCAAGAATTTTGAACTAACATTTTTATGGTAATATCCTTTGCCAGATGTTGCCAGCTGTTGGCCTACTGATCAAATTCAGCCACAGATGAGTTTTGTTTGACCGGCACAGTGGATAAACATCCTTGCATTTCAATATCTTTAGGTGCAGTGTGTATCTACCGGTTCAGCACAGCACTCACTACTCCTGTTCCATGGACTTATTCTCTCTGCACATTTGGTTACCTTTCATACCCCCAAAGTATTTGATTACTTAAACTTTGCTTTATCGGGTATAATGTTGGAGCACTGGTTATCATTCTTTCATGTATTTGAACAGATTCAAAACTAATGAGGAAGATCTGAATCCTTCTTGTGGATTCCCTGGCCCTGACAGATTATGTGAGATAACTATTCGTTCATGCATCTTACCCAGAAACATGTAATATCTGCCCTCCAGACATGTAATAAGAAGTAAGTAAGTTATCAAAACATTGATCTAAGAGTTGAAAACACAAAAGAAAATAAAACAGTTTTTGTTCTCAATGAGCTCACTTTCTAGTAGGTAATTAACAAGCCATTTCTAATACAGCAGGATAAGCCTTCCATGCAGATATGATGATACCCACACTGAGTCCTGATGGCAAATAGTATTGTACGTGAACAGGGAGAAGTGGGTATTCCAGGTACAGGGAACTATATGTGTCAACAATCACATACATGACTTCTTCAGTGAAAGGCGGGTACCTTTGAATCTCTGAGACCAGATGATAAAGGGTCTTCTGTGCCATGCTAAGGCATGCTCCACCCATCAGTCATTACATCTAGACAGTTCTCAATCTGTAATTGCCCATCTTATATCCATTCAGTCTGTCTTTTTTCTTTTTCTTTCTTTCTCTCTTTATTTCGAGTCTCATGCCATATATATATATATATATATATATATATATATATATATATATATACATATATAATTTTTTTCTGCCCTTCTTTCTTTATTCAGTTTCATCTGGAAGGAGGCAATATGTGTGAATAAAATTTTGATTTCCCCAGCTGTTATCTTAAAGCTAGGTTTGGTCATAAGATCCCATTCTGGCAGCTGAAATGTAAGTGGAAATACTGGTTAAGGCCTTTAGGAAAACTTTTATGTTTCAGATAAAAAGGGACAGACTGAGCTGACTCATATCTCTTTCCCCTTTACTCTTTGCGTTTACTTCCGCCTTCCTGGAACAAAGACGTAATACCAACCGTCATTGCTGCCGTCTTGAGAGCATGAAGCTGGAAGACAAATACTAAAGGTGATGGGGCAGGAAAAAAATAAAGAAGACATCTAGGTCTCATTATGACATCACAGAACCACCACATCATCCCTGAACTACCTCTTACTAAGCCTTTTTCTTTGTGAGGAAAAATAACCCTCCTACTTGTTTAGGTCATATTTTGTCAGGTTTTCTGTTCCTTGCAGTCATGTGCAGTCTTGACTGGTAAGTCATCCATCCATATAACAAAAATATTGGGAATCTATAATGTGCTTAGAATTGTGTTAATTTCTATTTATAGGAGAAGCAAAGATAATATGGACATGGTCTTTGATTCTCTTTAAAGTATCTTCAATGAGAGAATCTTTTGCTTTTAAAATAAATACTCACTGCTGTCTGTGAGTCAGTTATCCAAGTACCTGAAGATATCCACTAACCTTCCATGGAAGGTTAATTCATAGAGAGTCATCTATACGCTTACAAGCTCCACTTATTTAATATTCCTCATAAAAATTCTTTGCTTTAGAAAAGATTCTGGACATACTGAGATGTCCTTCCCCATCATGAACAAGAAGTGACCTTGCTTACAAACATAACACTACTAAAAATCCAATCCTTACCTAAGTAACAATTGCTATATTAAGAACCTTATATAAGATATGTTCACTCAGATGTTTAACTTTCCTCTGTGTATAAAAAAAGGATGCAGATCACATATATGATGCTTCTGGGATATGGGAGGTGGGTACAGACAAGAGGAGCCTCACATGGACAGCAGTGGGTTGACAAGACCAGAGGACATCCCAAAGGGGTAAGGCCACAGAACATATGCATTTTCAGCAAGGCTATATTTTTTCTCTGAAGTGTGAAAGAAGATGTTTTGAGCGGGTTCTTGAACATACATTAACCTTTGATATGGACTGGAAAAAAATGACTGACATTTCTTTCCTGGTAAATTTGCTTTTTTTTTTTTTCTCCCGAGAACTAGCAGCACATCTATTCAATGACTTCCTAAGTGGAAGTAATAGTTGACGATTTTTTTCCTAGGTTGAAAGGAAAATTTTTGTTCTCTGTAACCAATCTGAGGAGAACTCAGCCTTCCAGGCAGGTGTTTCATCTACATCATAACAACTAGACCTTGCTGATGGCTTGATTGGATCATGCACCTCCATCTCCCCAGCAGGGAAAGCTAACGCTGGCTTGGGGAACTGTGCATCTTTGCAAGGTTGAAATGTCCTCATTTTCTCCACTGGTTTTTCTCCACTTATTTTCAGGCAAAATAAGAGACAATTGTGATCTGATAAAAAGTACCAGCTTTCAAAATGGGAATGAAACTATAAGAGAACATTTTTTTTCTTTCTATGATAAGCTATTTTCTCTTTTATAGATAATTTTTGTTGACTCTAAATTTAGGCAATCTAAGTTTGAAAAACTTATTACAAAACCCCATGTGTTTATAATTCCCTTAAAAATCAGGCTGTGTTCAAGTCTCACACCACTGAACTGTGGGAGTTTAAAAATAAAATGCTTGGATTTGTAAAATGTACTGATCTACCAAGGGACATTGCCTTTCTAGCTACTGAAAAACTTTTTTATTGGAATAATGGGAAATAGGATAAACAAGTTTTCACTAGTGTAAGTGGTTTTAGAGGTCATCTCATTTGACCTCTAAAATAAGTTTTGAGTAATTCCTATGGATTCCTGAGTGACATTTTTCCATGTCGTTTCAAGCTGAGACTGTTTTAACCCTGAGAGTGCTTTGAACAAAACATTTTTACCTAAATAGTATAAAGCCAAATAAATATCATCTAGAAAGCTTTTCCCAGAAAAGATTCCTTTACACCATTGTATTTCATTGATTAATTGCCTATACATCATAGTTAAACATTAAAAATTTTTATTCTGCTAAAATTATTTTCATTATTGCAAATACTTTCTCAATTAAATTACTAATGAAAATTTGATGCATTAATAAGTTTTTTGACCAAAATAGTTTTTATTCATCAATTATGATATTTCTTTTGTGGCCATTATATTCACTAATTTTAATTTCCCTGAGTCAAATAATAGTCTGTATTTGAGAAATTTTGTGAGATTAAGGAAAAGAGAGATGGATGTGGGAAGAAGAGTGAGAGAAAGACTCTAGCGAAAAGGAGAGAGAAAGAAAATAATGCGACTATAAGAACAAAAGGGACTCAGAGAGACAACAAAGTATGAGGGGAGACTATGGTGTCGACAGAAACCAGAGCCTCAGAAAGTCATGTTGGCCATATCGTAGTAGGTAGCTTGGTTCAATTCTTCTCCTGATTGAATTCAGCTCTAGCCTTTTAAAAGGTGAGCTCTGAGCTGTCATCCCCTCCAGGGACATACCTTTAGTCCCTTTATCCACTGTAGGCTAATACCCAGCTCTCTGCTAGTTTATGAACCTGGAGCCAAGCAGGTCTCTCCCTTCCTCTTTGCATTTCTGCTTCACTAAAGTTCATTCTGTGCTTGAGTGTGGCTGTAGGTTTATTATTGTTTGTCTCCATTTTAGCTATCCTTGTTTTACATTGGAATGAAAAGTGGAGCCCTGAGAGTGAACTCTTAAACTCTCCCAAGTATAAGACAAGTCAGTATCACATTTCAATGAAGGAATGAACACAGTTACACTGTGTATCAGGTACTTTACCATCATCATTTTAGTCACCTGGATGTACTTCATTTTATCCTTGGAGATTGGAAGTGTTTAACCACATTTTTATGTATCTTAGACTGTGTTTCTTTTATTATCACATTTCTTCTTCTTATTCAATTTTTTTGAATTAAATTAATGCTCTTTCTATAAGACCTTAATATCAATAAGGGATACATAGTAGAGATAGCCCTCTTAAGTAGAACTATTTTAGTCAATCTACAATTCAGTAACATTGATTGAGTACCTATAAAATATCAGGCCCTCTAGTTGTTTACAAAAATTCAAGCTTACAAATTATTTGGCACTTTAAGTCACTTACAAATGCACTTTTCATTTCCTTGACAATGCTATTCATTTTCTTATAAAGAGATGATTTGTGTTGGCTTTCATTTTTACATAATCCAGGGGACTTAGTCAAATGCCAATATCACCCACCAGTTCCTGGGAATTGTGAATTCTACCCTTACAGAGTTATTCCTTTAATTAAAGTAATGGAGTCTGGAATTGCTCCCATACCTTGGCTCATAACCCCAGGGTGTCTTTACAGGTTATGTTGTCATCAGTTATCCAAAACAGAACCATGAGAGCCTATCCAAGTTGTCAAAAGATAGATGAACTTGCCACTGGGAGAACAGTGAAGGCAGTTGCAGGTTGAGATGCTGGCCAGGATATATAATATGTGATTTCCAGGACATTAGTGGAAGAAAAAGACTATGATTCAAAGTCATGGCAAATATCAGTAAGGCTTTATTGCACAGGATACATGTCTGAAGTGTAAATCATCACAGTTGAGTAGAGAGCTGGAAGTTGGAATCAGACACCCAGGCTTGCATTTTGGCAGTAATTTTCATTTTTTCAGTTCAACAAATACCTGTTGTGTACCACTATGGACTTGGCTCAGTGCATAGTACTAGAAATACAATTAAGACCAAGACTGCTTTCATGGAGCTTAATGGAGCAATGATAAAAATAATTATTGAGATACAATTGGGATGACTGCTTCACAGAAGTAGAGTGTTTGAAAATGTTCATCATGAGAAGCTTAACCTAGGTCAGGAGGAGAGGTTGGGAGAGGTTTAAGAAGGGCTCCCTAGAGAAATAAAAAGTAAATCTACACTTGAAAAGTCAGTTAAAGACAAGATATGTAAGGATAAGATACAATAGATCATATCGTTCCAGGCAGAAAAAATGGCATGTGAGATTGATCTGATAGGTGTGGTCAGTAGAACCAGAACATGCAGGGTCTGGGGGCCATAAAAGCTGCTTATCCCTCTGGGTATAAATAGCTTCTTCCGTGAAATGCCATGATACTGATACTTTTTGGGAACTTGACCAAAAATATGAGTTTATATAAAACATCTGGTGCCTGTGCACAAACATATACAAACACGTAGGGAATGATTGCAAAATACAGTCACAGTCTTGAAATGTGAAGCCAGATTTTTATGTGAATTATAGAATTTTAGAACTAGAAATCGGCTTGAAAATCATGCTGGACAACGCTTTCTTTACAGATAAGGTCAATAAGATCAGAGCTGATCATTTACCCTAGATTAGAGGCAGAGGTAGTGATTCATTTTCTGATCCCGAATTTGTCGCTTTCTCTTATACAGTGAGTTTCAAAATAAGTTATATGTTTATGTCACACACTACTGAAGAGTACATATTAATTGCAGCTGTCCCATTAAATCAGAATTTAAATCCAGACCTGCCTGATAGTAAAACCCATGTTTTTTTATACCAAATAGTAGTGATACACACTAAATGAATGATCTGAATGATATAAATGAATGAGTTAATGAAGGTATAAAGCTGCATAAGCAGTATCAAGAATTAGGCAGTGTTTTGATTAAACACACAATAATGGTTTTGAGAGGAACATTTTTATTATTCAGAATTGTTTGTAAACAGAAACAAATTCTGGGTATATTAGGTAAAGTGGAGATTTATTGTGAGAACCTAGAATTGGAGAGAGGCGTGAAAATGAAACATTCCAGAGTTTGGCAGCAAGAGCAATTGGGCCAGGATATTGCTGCTGGCTTCTTTATGGGCTTGATGGCAATAGAGGACATGTTCCGTCTGTTAACTTGCTTGTGGTGTTTGCTGTAGATTCTAGATTACTTAGTGGGAATGGCTAATTGGTTAATCAAGGATCAAATGCTTCTGCCAGGGAGCAGGGAGGTAAAAGTACATCTTCCTTCAATTCCTGGTGAATGAAGTAAGACACTATGTCCCACCACTGTTATAAGCAATGGGGATTTTTGTAAAATAGGAAGGGAGGTTGGATATGGCAACCAAAATAATAAAATATTCCACTACAGTACTTTTTCTGAATACTGATGGAAGTAGGAAGTCAGGTAAAAAATAAGTTTAAGTCAACTAATACTTTAAATTTGCCTTAGAAGAGTTTTTAGTCTTACCATGAGAAAAGAGAAAATTAATTCTAAACAATTAGCTAAAGGCAAGAGAAAAGAGAATTCAATGTTAATAAAGTTTGTGATTCTAAAGCCATATCAAAAATGAAAGCAAAAATTAAATATGCAAATATCCTTTTTTACTTGAAAGATAATAGTTTTAGTATTCATCCACTGACCTAAAATATGAGAGTATAGAAATGTTAGTTAGGGAGAAAAGAGAGAAAACTAAAAGCTTTACACACACACACACACACACACACACACACACACACACATATATATGTATATATAGGTATATAAATATATATTTATATTATATATTTAGAATGTATATTTAGAATATATATATATTTAGAACTCTCTTTTAGAGGCAGTAACGATCACTACAAGGCACTCAAGTTAAATTATTCATATTGTGGGAATGAATAGTAAAAATGTCCATCACATTTCCCCCCACCAAAAAAAAAACCTAAATAAGCACACACAGATAAAATGACTTGTTTTTGCTTTTCATTTTTATTTATTTTTTTCACAAAAGCTTAAAACTTTGGTTATGCTATCTACTTAGGTAGAATAACTTCTAAAATACGGGAAACGACAGTGCATATTTTCATCATACTTAGGCATGTGTGTTCACAAGAAAGGACTTTGCAATCATTGGCTGGTCTCATCTCATTTTGCAATTATCTGTAGCTCTAATCTTTTCCTCATTCTATACCCTCTACTACTACCCTCTACTGCTATAAATTCTTTATATCTCAATGAGGTAGTTTGGCAAGGAGGTCTCAAGATTGCTCTCTAGTCACAGGTTACCGAATGCTATTCTCATTCCCTCAGAGGATTTAAATAAATGCCAAAGGTTATGCGTGTTTCCAGCATGTGAATTTCTAGAGAAAAAAGTCAAAATATAACCCAAGCATTCTGCGTACTGTCCAAAGATTTTCTGTGCTTCATGTGCATCCACTGATACCACAGCTTTTCCTGAATACCATAGTACTTCCTTTCCAAGG
The DNA here is from genome assembly GCF_963924675.1 of Phocoena phocoena. Classification (NCBI taxonomy): domain Eukaryota; kingdom Metazoa; phylum Chordata; class Mammalia; order Artiodactyla; family Phocoenidae; genus Phocoena; species Phocoena phocoena. Next base: position 13,740,025 of record NC_089225.1, read on the forward strand.
CTTTAAGCTGACAATTAAAGAAAGATGTAAAGAAAGAAAGGGACATGATGAGTAGTCGTTACTACACACTGAGGTCTTAGTATGGTTAGCACCTTATGTAGATCCACTCATTTAGACTTTACAAAGACTCTATAAAATAGATACCACTGTCTTACATTTCTAAGAAAAGAAAATGAGACTCAAAGAGGTTAACTAACTAACTCAGTTGCTCAATATTACACAGCTTCTAAGTGGTGGATTTAAATAAACATGGGTCCTTCAAGGCCTAAGTCCATGTTCTTAACCTCTTCAGTCTTTAAACTGTAATATTTTATTGTATATTTTTACCCACCTTTGACAATGAAGCATGTTCTCATTAGATTCATTTTGTGCGTCTTCTACTTGGGTTTCAGCATTTTGACTTTATAGTTTGTCTGGAAAATAATCAAATAGAGAAGAGGCTTTGTATGTCAGGTGTATTTGGGGAGCGTTTTCGTTAGCTACGGAGACCTTGGCCCTGTCACCTGGAGTTAAGCCAGTGTGGGGTGTGGATATCCTGAGTTGCCAAATAGAGTAAAGTTCACCAAATGATAGCAACTAAAAGCACTGGGGTCCCTTCCAGACTCCCCATTCCTCTAATGCTTTATTAATCATTCTCTTTTGATGTGTGCAAGTCCACCTACAGGCTAACCAAACTCTTTCACTTCCGTTCTCATCGGCAGCTGTTTATTGAGTACTTGTAGTGTTACTCATGAGACATGTAAAGACCATATAATTTTGAATATTTATAATCATGTACTCCTTGTAGAATCTGATGAGTATATAAAAAACCTACTCCTACGATCAAATTAACACACTCACATAAAGTATTTCAAATCTATATTCAGTAGTCAAAGGTAAAGATTCTAGCATGGTGGCATGAAAAGATATAAAATATCTTCTCCCCAGCAAATACAAAACTTGGAAAAATAATAAAAAGTGACCACTTCTGGGCTCTGGAAGTCAACCGAAAGCAAACAACAAAATGAGAAGTGCTAATTCATAAAATGCTATTGGAACCTTGGTGAGGACAGTGGGAACTGCAACCTTCTTCTCTGTGGTCACTCTTATCATCTATCATATATTGGTTCTGTTTCTCTGAAAAACCCTTACTAATAAACATCATCTGGACACAAACAGTTTAGGGACTAACAGTTAGGCCACAGAGCACATTTTGAGTAGTCTGTTCTAAAAGACCACCCCTAGTTTTGAGGGCAAAGAATCATTTAGCACAGTGTTCTAAGAATGTCTATTTGAACTTCAGTGGTTATCCAGGCTTATGTTGATTAGGTCAGAGTAGATGGTCAAATGCATGATGTAATATCAAAAGCAGAGAGGAGTTTACCCTGCTCCCCACTCCAATAACTTCCTAACTTAATACCAAAATTTTCTTCTGTTTTTATTTTAAGAATTTGCTCCTCTTGAAAGGTGAAAATATAAAAAAGAGCATAGTCAAAAGATCTGAAAGAACAACTTGCCTAGGGAGGAAATGGAGTTAGCACGTGAATGCTGAGTAGAAAGAAGGGGGAATAGGAGCTGGAGAGTATATTACTCATAATGAGGATCAGGAGTTGGAAAACATATTTATTCCTTAAAGAACTTTGCTTGGGATGGTGATAAAATCCAAATTTCCTTGATTTGGTAATAAGCTTCTTTAGTGGACTTTATTTTACTTGGCTCTAGCCCTATATATGCTTTTCAAGGTGATAAGGTGCTATTGCTTCATGAGTGAACTCTCATGACTTTTAACCTAGTTTAACAATAGTTAAACAATATATTCTACTGAATTTGTGTAATAACATATTTTTTCACAACCAGATAGCATACATCCCTAATTGGTAGATGATACCAGATAGAAAAATAAATAAATAAATAAAAGGAAAATGGAATTTTGGAAGCAGTGCAAGTCAAATGGAAATGAGAAAATTCTGCATGAATGTAATTTATTTTGTAGATTACCTCGTGTGCTTTTTTGATATAATCAGTTCATAACACATTTCTGAATGTTGCCTTTGTTGCATATAAACTCCTTTTAAACAGGAATGAGGAAAGCTAATGGCTTTCTTTATCAATGCTAGAATTGGGTTACAATGCAAACATAAATGCAGGTATATGCCAACATCTGTAAATCACACAGAAACAGGTGTTTGCTTAGGTATGAAAGCTAATATGGTTGAGTTTTCTTCTGAAGACTAGTTCTCAGTCTGTAAAAATTTGGTAAGAAATGTTTAGTAACAGACTAGTTCTCTCTTGTATTTTCATGAAATGCTTTCACAAGATCCCTTCAAGTTATGTTCTGGGTTCAATGAACAAATACTTGTGTGAGATAAGAAATGAGAAATAAGGAGTGACCTTGTCTCATATGGGAGCAGGAGATGCCAAAACAGAAACGATGCTGGGAAATTTAGTCTAGACTTTAGAAGTTCAAACTGCAAAAGACTAAAGAATAAATTCATGGACTGGTGGAATTAAGTCGCTATTCAATCTTGAAAACATGGTCATTGTCTTTTTTAGTTCACTTTATTCTTACAAATATTTATTTAACAACAATTATGAGTAAAATCTGTTGGTAGAATGATATTACGTAGGTGCTGCTCATTCTCTTGTTGGAATCCTACCCAAAGGTTAAAATGTAGGAAGGAGGGAATGTGCCTATATTTATAATAACCCATATATAACGTATTTCTCCAAAGTGAAGCTTAACACAGTTCAAATACATAGTAGGTACTTAGTAAAATTTATTGGATGGATACCCAATAATTCGTTGCTCTTTGTTCCAGAGATTACCTCTCCATAGAGAGAAAATTCAATTTTTTAATAGAAAAAATGTTTCAACAAGTATTAGTGTGATTTTTTTTCCCCTTAGATTTCTTGACTACATGATTTTCACCTTAATTTACCCATGGTATCCATATCCCTGCGCATATGGGAAGGAGACAGAGAATTAGGAATTTTAATATACAGCCTATTACCTTTAAAAATGGGATTTTACAGCTAGACAGTTAAGTTCAATCTAAGTTACTTTCTTGAGAAAGTACTGCCTACATTCTATCTTTGGTTTTCCTCTTTAAGCATATTAATAGACAGGCATGTCAGGCTAGATTTTATATAAGGAAAGATAAATGGAAAGAAGAGTGAAAGTTAGGCCCTTTCTTGAACTAAGGAAAGTAAAGAAACTGGGAGGAGAATGAAAAAGCCAGATAAATTTCTAACTCAGAGAGAAAGCTGACTTGGATAAAGTGATAGAAGCACTGAGAAATCATTTGCTGTGCTACTGAAAGGAGACCATCTTATGAACCTTCCTGTTCCATCAGTCATGTTGGGCAGTATTGTTGAGGAGAGGGAGCTGTAGCAGTTTAGCCCTATGGGTCACCTTTATTTCCAATGTAGTATAGATGCTGACTTGCCAGCCAGTAGCCTACAGAGGATGAATACTGGTGGGAGGAAAAGGTAACCTCCCATGGGAGAAAGTGCCAAGGGACAAGATAGAGGATGGACAAGGAACAAGCGCCAGCGAAAGCTGAGTTGAAGTGAAGTCAACAGGGAGGGCCCCAAACTACTGCTGCAGCCCGGAGAGATCAGACTGTGAGTCAAACTGGCTGCAGATCTCTTCACCTGTCAGCAAAGCATGCAACAACCAGAAATGCCAAAGAAATGTCATCCTGGAGATCCAACGACTGGTGTGAGATCAGAGTTAACTCTTACATTCCACTTCCTGAAGCATATGTAGCCTGCTTTACCGTGTGTTTAGATACCAGGAAAAAGAGTTCAAGAGGCTATTCTAGAGTGAGCACTTTTATGCCAGAGAGACTGAAAGCTCACCCTTAAGGAAATTTAACTATTGAATTGGACTAAAATTTAGTCCATTTAGATATTTAGTAAATTTTTCTTGCTAATCAGGGTGTGAAGCCTTGTATAAAAGAACATATTCAATTTAATCAAGAGTAAAGAAACTACCTCTTATTTGAATGTCCAAGTGTCATTTTGAGCTAAAATTAAAATTTACAACCTGAAGTCACTATTCTCCCACACAATTTTAATTTAAAAACAAGAATTGTCACTACAAAGCAACAATTATTGATATACCGTGCTCTTATTTTCCCCCAAATCAGTTGTTTTCTCTCTCTCCTTTTACCTGAGGAGTTGACTCTCCCAGAGCAGTCAACTTTTCAAAACAGATGCACAATTGAAGAAGACAGAGTTCTGCCTTTCCTAGCAAGAGCTGGGGGATAGTCACAGTGGCTCATGTTTATAGCAAAGCATAACATGTTAAATATGACAGTGTGGTTTATAGAAAATTCCATGAGAAGCAGAGCACAGAGTGAGTCCCTGTGCCAGGGGAAATTTTGCAGCTGAGGTGACATTTGACCAAGGCCTTGAAGAGCCAGTAGTAATTGGCCAGGATGGGAAGAAGGGAGAAGGATATCCCAAACTGCTTATTTAAAAGCACAGAAGTGAAAAAACCCAGAGTTGCTTGGGGACTCTGAGTGTTTGTTGTGACTGAAATATATGGGACATGCAAGTAGCAGTGAGAAAAGATTAGCTATAAGAATAGAAGCAATGAGCCAGAAATATAAGGCTCTGTACAATTAAATATTGAATCGTTACCCATTCGATATTTGAGTATTATGGGAGTTTATGAGTATTATGGGAGTTTAGAAAGGAGGAAAACTAATGAGGACAGAGTGTTCAGTAAAGGCTTGATGGAGCAGATGTGATTCATTTAGATGTCCTCAGCATTATGGTTCTTATGTTAACAGTGTTCTTATTATACCCCATGAAATCAAAGGGCCTCAGTCAATTAAAGCATCCAGATGAGAGGGACCACTGTGTGGACCTTCTGACTGAGATGCATGGCTGTTAGGCTGACTGATTCAGCGTAGGTGTGGGAAAAGATTAGTTTTTCTGGCAGCTGAATTACCTATGACTGCTCCCCAGGTATCATCTCCATTGGTGGTTAATACATGTTTCCTGAAGAAAAAATAAAACTTGAGGACAAAATTCAGTGGGCTTCAGAGACATACTTTATTAATATTCTACTAGGTGTTGGGATGCTTCAAGTGGTGATAATGTAAACAGTGTTTCCTGAACAAACTGAACCACAGAACCTTTCCTGGAATATCTCACAAGATTAATCTTCCACAGGACACATTTTAAGAAACACAGACAGACATGGTTTGGCTGTTGAAAACAGGTGAATCTAGTATATCATCTGGTAAGAAAATAATTCAAAATATAACAGGCTGTCCTACCAGGCAGTGGAGTTCTGCATAAGGAAATATGTAAGTAGGGGATATTTAAGGAATGAAGTAAGGGAATGTGCAATTCATTATTGGGGATACTCACAGCAACATATCTGACCCAGCTTATTAAAATATATTAGTTTCTATTGAAAGATACAGCCTTCCTGTCTTCCTTTATTGTCTCTGAGATTTGACATCCAACCCCTTTGACTTGCTGTTCTTCAATCTCTCCTTCCTTGACCTTTGGTGTTTGGTTCAGCATCTCAGCTCTAATATTCTCTTGCCTACATCTCCCTCCTTTGCTCTGGTGGCTGATTTAAGAACAACTCTCCTTCAGCCAGATTCAGGCATTAAACTTAACAGGTCTATCTTCTGAGACTGTACATTAAGAAATTCCCTCACTCTTCCCAAGGTCTGCAAGAGAGAGAGGTAGGGGGATACACCATTTAAAGCAAAGCAAGGTTGGTATATTAGAAATGGGACCCTTGTCCTAGGGACAGTATACACAGGACCTAAGCAAGGTCTCTGCTCCTAAGGCAAGGTCTGGGTAAGAGGTAGGTGACCTGCTCAGGCATTTGGGCAAAGGGAAAAAGATCAGAACCTAGTTACCATAGCTGGGGACTAAGGAAAGGACTGGAGGGCAAAGTCAGAGTCACATTTGCAACAATGTGATTTGAAGTTCAATGTCTAGAATCCCTTAAATCCTTACTACTTAAGATCAGGAATGTTTTAAACATTTATCTCCACCTTTAATTTTGGGTTCCAGTTGCCAAATTTATATTCCTAGTTGGATGCCTAAAAGATCCCCCAAACTGAGAATTTCCCAAACTGAACTCTTGGTTGCCTCTCCCCCACCTCTAACCCTGATGCTCCTACAGTTCTTGCTATCTCAAAAAATGGCATCATCATTAATTCATTTTTTTAGCCTCAAATCTTAAAGTCAAAGCTCAGGTCAAGATTCTTCCTACCTTGAAAATTTTGCAATTGATTTCACCTCTTGAACTTTCCCTTGAGATATTGTTGTTTTGGTCTTCTATATCATTAGTTCTCTCATTAAATGTTGATTTCCCAGAGAGTTCTTCCCTAACATCTAATAATAATTTATCTTCTCAATTTTATTATTCTGTATCACACTTATCAGTATATGAAATTATATCATTTACTTTTTTTCCAATTGTAAGTAACATTTCTCTCCCACCAGAATGTAAGTAAGCCTTATGAGGCTAGGGACTTAGCTTGTTTTAATTAGATAATTTCTACTTTCTTAGTACCCAGCACATAGCAGAACTCAATAATCACTGATTGGATAGATGGATGGATGGATGGATGGATGGATGGGTGGATGGATGGGTGGATGGATAAAAGGATGGATTAATACATTTGGATGCTTAGAAGGTTTTGAAAAGTGATGATTGTGCATAATCTCATTGTACCATAAAAAACTACAAGTAAAGGTTTTTCTTCTCATATTCCTGAGTTGTCTTTCACTGAAACATCCTTTCAGCTGTCCCATTTCTGCACATGTTCAAAGATATTTTCACACAGCATTCAAGCAGTCAAATTGACACACTTTTTAATACCATATTTTAATTCTTCTTCCTTTATAATTAAACATATCATATGTTTCATACATCCTTCTAAGAGCTGAAAAATGCTGTGGCTTGAAGTGTTTTTCTCTCTCTTGACATCTCCAACTTAGGGGAGCCTCTGTACCAGCTGCAGAGCCATCAGTGGCATTGCTGTTATAGCCTTATTTCTAATTTTTAAAGCAAATGTTGGTCACAGAATATTTGTATTTTTACAATCCATAGTAAAATAATGAATCCAGGCAGTGATCACAATGGCCATTACCATAAAATAAGAGACAACCAGACATTATTCCTCTTTTGATATAAATGTACAGCTTCCTGAAGGAGTGTTGCAAAAAAATATTAACTTGAATTAGATTAGGCCTCTAGTTCTGATTACTTGTGTACAGTAAATATAGATAACAGAGAAATATGTCACATACCCCCATGTGTGGAATCAATGAAATCTAGACTGTGGAAAACTCTGGCCAACAAAAAGCCCATTTTTTTCAACAAATGCATTGCAAGAAAATAAAAGATAAACAGAAGTTTAAGGGACATTATAAATAAATGTGATGTGTGAATTTTATTTGGGTTCTAATCTAACAAAATAAATATATCATTGGTGAAAACAAAATAAAGCAAAAACACTCTTATCAGACAATCTTAGAAAACATAATACCTAATTATTTTCTAGAAAATGATAAAGCCCACTTGAAGAGACCCAACTAAAGCGATCCATGTTTCTGTGTTAACTAATGGAACTTTTATACAAGTATTCTTTATTAAAACATCTTTATGTAGATAAACTTAGAAAAGACATAGGATTATAGGTCACTGTGTACAAAGACACATTACTAAAGACCAAAATATTCTCAGGGAAGTTGAAAATTCTGAAAAAAAGTAATCTAGTTTCATGGTGATATTTATAAGAATTTCAAAGTTATTATCATTCCTTAGGAAACATTCTTGTATGTTTTCTGGGGCTTGAAAGCAATGAATTTACATAATCACTACCACCTTCTTTACTTACAACCCACCGCTCAGGGCTAGATATGTTTGTTGTGGTTTCCTTAATCTATCAAATAAAGAAATGTGGCCCTAAATTTACAGCTATTATTAGATAATCTTAGAATGTACTTCCCAGTTCCCAAAACTATAGACCAGTGGATGAGGTACTGAGATGGAAGGTATTCAGAAGACTTTGGATAGAGTCTTCCTTTTTTGTGATCCATAGAGGGGAGGGACTGCTAGAGAAAAGGTAAACGCCAACCACAGATAAAAGATAACCTTTATTTCCAATCGCCAACATCTCTACCTTGAAAACTTTTGTCAGAAGCAGAAAAATAGATTTATAGTAAGGTCACCTTTTCTTCCTGTTTCTCACCTTACTCTCTGTGTATATGTTGCTGATTGGGGAAGAAATACAATGCCTGACAATAAGTAAAGGAATGAAAAAAAATGGGCCAAAAATGAGAATATCCACATTCTGGATAGTCAAGAGTTGGCTATATTGATATTAAAGTGGAAAGATTCTTATTAATTTAATTTGCTATATACAATATGTGTGTATAAGCACATATACATTATGTAAGGGTATAAATAAATACAAATTCATACACACATCTATACATATATAATGCATGTGAGCACACACACACATGCACACAAACATATATACAGTTGACCCTTGAACGTTCAACATGGGTTTTGAACTATATGTTTTTTTCAATAGTAAATGCTACAGTACTACACTGAATCTAGGAGGTGAAACTGTGGATATGATGGCCAACTCATAAAGTTATACATGGATTTTCCATTGTGCAGAGGGTCAGTGCCCTCAACCCCCAAGGTGTTCATAGATCAACTGTATATAGAAAGACAGAGACAGAGAGACAGTGAGATGGAGAATACAATACAAAGAACATTATTTTATCCTTGGAAATATCATACTATATCTCTATATTTCCTATATGTTTTCATGCTGAATGTATGACATACATTTTGCTGGTTATGTGAAATATATTTTTAAAGACATAATTATTATACCTTAGTTTTGTTAGTAAGATATCATTATGAGTAGTACTAAAGAATATTGTTAATAATAAAATATTGTTAATAACATTTTAGAGATGACGTTAATTTAATTTTTTTCTTTTTATTGGAAAAAAGCTATCATAAAGGAAGCTATAGGAGGAGAGTAATGTCTATTTCACTCTTATTTATTTCCACATGTAGACATACTGAAATGTGCATACACAAAGTTTAAACTACTATTTAAAACACATTTCATATAAAAAGATAAATAAAATAGACTATTCTTTCATACTTAACATTATGAAAATATAGCATGTTTAGAGCTTTGATGAGGAGGAAAAAGAAGATAGAAATTTCTAATGTTTCTTAGAACAGTATTTCCAGTGCTCTCATGCTGACACCTAGATCTTTGTTCAACACACACTTGCACTCAAGATTATTTTTTTAATGAATTAATTAAACAACAAAGAAACAACAGCCTGGTAAGAGGAAAGAAAACATGAAGATTTTTAAGGAAATAATGGGAACAAAGTAGTGGAGCCAAAAGATTTTTAGTAAAGAGGTGGAAACCAACTTGAAAAATGTTTCCTCCCCATTAAGTATGGGTGCAATGCTAATGTTTTGCTCTCTTCCCTTGAGGGTATAGAGAAGGCTCAAAGGACTTTTCAGAGTATTAACAAGTGTGATCCTTTGTAACGGGCTTCTAAGCCTGCAGCCCCTACTCCTGCCCTTCTGAGTTGTGTGAAATGGTTGGGAAGAGGCCTTACCATGTGAATGAATTATGAGAATTAAATAAGATGGATGCATCAGCACTTTGAAGCAATAAAGTTTCCACAGCTATGGAACGCTAACTATTATTGCCATAATTATGATTAGTGTTACAACAAATGCAGAAGTGGCTCAAAAATTCATATTGCTCAAAATTATACTCAAATACTTCTATAGTCATAAGAGTTGTGGTTCTTTTATTTGTCTTCCTAAATTATAAGTACTAAATTACTAATGATTAAAGTGCATTTAGACCTGAATTTGAAACCTACCATGCAACTGCCAAAATAATGACAAGCCCCTTCCAACCGTGCCTAATAAGTGCTGGGAACCTATGCCCTGCCCTAATGATACTTTATATAGAATCTATCATTCTATGGAGTTGTGTTTTAAGAAACAAATGCATTTCTGTAGAAACATTGCAATTTTATTATGTTCTTTATGTTTTAATTAGATCTCCTGGAAAACATCGAAGTACATGAATTAAAAGTAAAACTATAGAGTCTGCAGGAACACTCATTATTATATATATTTAGATTTCATTATGCTTTGGGGTTGAGTACTTTACCATAGGCTTTCCAGATGGCGATTTTACCCATAGCACTCATACATAAAATGCCACCCCACAGGTTAACTTACCTTGAGTCGTCCATCTGATCCAAGCTTGATTAAGCATTTGGTGGCACAGGTTCTCAATGTACTAGCTGTCAGCTGCGTTAAAATATATCATCAGCTTTTTATCCTGCTGTTGTTCCATACTGACTTTTGTTCGTTAGCAATATCACTGAGGACCAAACAAATTAATAGGATATTTTGCATTGCTTTATCTCCTAAGAAATCTCTTCATAAACTTCCATTTTAATAAGCCAACATCACTTTCAAATGCACTTACTTTGTTTGATTTTTGCTAATTAGTTTTGGTCAACAAACTAATGAAGAACCTATATTTGAAGTACAGTATTAGGCAAAAGGATAAATAAGAAGCACTCCTTATTGTTAAGGAGCCCAAGGTCAAGAAGACATGACCATTGTGTAATTAATTATTTGCAGTATGGCAGGATACATGAAGTGGTTTTAATGGTTTTAGAAAAGATGTAGGTAATTTAAATCTCCAAGTTGCTTTTTACCTTCAACACATTATCTAAAAAAATTCACAAAAATGTGGTTTAGCTAATATCCTCTCAACTAAAGCCTTCTGTGGGTTACTTTTTCTGCAGTTTTCCAGTGCAATATTAATTGATATTCCTCATAATGAACATGAAGCAATCTAAGGTAGGATGCTTCTGAATCATTAAATGCCTTTATTAAGCACTGGGTTAATTTGTTATTACATTTTTTATTTATTATTTTCTAATCTCTTGAAAATTAAAATTGTCTGTCCAATATACAAAATCAGTTTTTATACAGCTGATTGATTAAGAAGAAAATAGTTCTCTAATCATGCTAGAACCCTAAAAGTACATTTTCTCAGGCTTGATAAAGATTTATAAAATATTCATCACCTACCAAAAATTATTCACTAGCCTTTAAACTCTATTTATGCTTGTATCACAAGGATTGAACTTGTTCAGAGAAAAGAGAATATTTTGTATTAATAATTGCAAGTAACAGTACATATGCTAGATTCTGTCATATTTTGGTACACAGAATCCTAACCCATCCAAAGTTTTTTTTTTCTACCTGTATTTTTGCTTGTTTGCATTTCTCAAATATAATGCAAAACAAAACAAACAAGCTATATCAAAGAAAATTTTAAAAACTGGATTTTCAAATAGGATTTTCTCTATTGTCAGTTCTGATATTTATACCCCATAGCAATTTCTTTTTTGTATTGTCCATTTTCCATTTTTGTTTCTTTTCTGTTTCTAGGTTTCTGTTTTCTGTTTTCTGCACTCTGCTTATGCCTTTTCTTCTTTTCCAGTTTCCATTCCCAAAAGTTAAGCCTGAATTAGTTCTACTTTATCTTTAAGGCTTGTGCTCTAGATTGTCATCACCATATCCAGGAATTGATGAAAGATGACTTTTTCTAGAGTTTGCCAGAGATCTTTGCATTATCACTAGTAATTCAAATAGTATGGACAGCTCATTTCTAAAAGAAAATACTGGTGTTGACAGTCTTAAAAATATTTTTATTAAAAAAGATGACAAAGAACTGATTGCAATGGATTGTGTTGCTCCCATTTCACGATATTAACCTCAGGCAGTGGGATTTACAACTTATCTTTCTAACTAACTACCAACTAGCCAACAGATTAACATAAAAACTCTATCACTACTTTCTTTCCATCAGCTTTCTTCTGTATGCTTATACCTAGGCTGCTGCAAAAAAATTTACCTTGCCATGAAATGTGTAGTCAAATCGAAATAATATTCACCAAGTTCAGCCAGGCCCTCAATGTACCTTTCAAATCCTGTGTATTCATATTGCATCATCACTCCTGCTCTTCAAGTTCCCTCTATCCTCTCACCAATCTCTATTCCACCAATTGAAATCCCAGATTTTGCTCACATTCTCCTTTGTTGTATAAAATATTTTTTCTATCTATTATGAGTAAAGTTCCAGCATAGGAACTTGTCACATAGCCAAGATATGTGACTGCTAGCATAGTGTGTTAGAAGTCCCTTCTTTGTGCTATTTGAGATTCCTCTGGAAACATCTGCCACTCATCAGATAATATAGTAGATTATTTCTTTACTTGTTTCTCTTCTTTGCTGGACTATGAGCTGCTTGAAGACAAACATCAAGTCTTTCTTTATTTCTCCAGCCACTTTAGCAAAGATTTTGAGCTTAATAAATTCCTTCAAGATAAATGGAATGCATTTGAATATTTGGAAGATGACTTAAAGAGACATTTAACTCAGTGACAAGCAAGAATATTTTATACACCAAATGTCATCTATTAGTGATTGGGCCCTAACATGTTGCTGAAGGCAGTGCTGAATGCCCGCAATACTGAATTAGGAACTAAATCTCATGATATTCGAATAAGGTCATTAGATATACTTGTGGATCAATTTATGCTCTGCTTTTGATTAAAATCACATATTTGAGAAGTAATTTTTGTAACAAACTAAGAACTTTGACTATAAAGTTCTATACCTCCCAACAAACAAGATACAGGAAATAGAAAAGCACATTGGGTGTGTAAAGTAGCAAAGTGGTTTCTAAACCATGTCTTCAAAACAGGTAGACGTAGAAAGATCACTTCTCAGAAATCTAACTTTCATCAAATGTGGCTTAAGATCTGTTTAATGTGAAATAATGTCACTTATCTACTTGTGAAAGTCAAATGCAATGTTTCAAGGCTGAATTTTCGGGAGTGAAGGAGTCAGTGGTATATTTAGCATTGATGGGAAGCCATAATGTTGCATTTTGGGGGATTCTTAAACGATGAAAATCATTCAAGTTCATCTTCCAATGAATGTACTCATTCACTATTTCAGAACAAAGTGTGTTGTGTGGAGACTTCAGATAAACCTAAGACTGCTGTTTATGTGGGATCTGAATAATGGAAGGCTAAAATACATATCTGTACCTTGCTACAAGCTGGGAAAGGGAGAGAGAGGGAAAGAGAGAGAATGATGCTAGTTAAAGCAAAAAGCCAGAATTAAAATGCAGTATACTGTATGATTCCATTTATAAGATATTAGAATGTTCTGGAATGGGTAAAATACAGAACAGAAAACAAATTTGTGGTTATCAGGGGCTGTAGGTAGAGGAAAGATTTCATAACAAAGTGACGTGAGAATATTTGAAGGCTGAGGGAATTATTCTGTATCCTGATTCTGGTGGTGGTGGTCATAGAATTGTAAGCATTTGTAGAAACTTATAGAACTAAATACTAACAAGGATGAAATACTTAAATTAAACTTTTAATTTTGAGATAATTATTAACTGAGAAACTGTCTCAACTATGAGTTTAAAAGGACATGACAACTAAATGTAATACAGTATCCTGGATGGGATCCTGGAAATGAAAAAGGACTTTATATAAAAGCTAAGGAAATGTGAAAAAGTGTGGACTTTAGTTAATAATAATGTTTCACTATTGTTTCATTAATTATAGCAAATGTACCATACTAAATAAGATTAAAAATATAGGAAACTGGGAGTATGATATATGGTAACTCTCTATCCTATCCTTGCAATTTTCTGTAAATCTAAAGTTGTTCTAAAAAAAGTACAATTTTATTTGAAAAAAATGTAAAAAACATGTTTGTAATTCCCTTAAAAACAAAAAAAAAACCCTCTCACTTAATCATACGCTTTTTTTGTGAGCCATTGATTATTTTTTAATTAGACATAGTAAAAAGTTATAATAACACATGAAATTCTCTGTTTTCCAACAGATTGTTTTCATTTAACCCACATCTTCACATAAGTACTCTATAGTGAATATGTGCTCATGTGACAGTGTTGAGGAAGACTGACAGCAGCTGATGTTTATAATGACCTTAAGGAACTGGCCTTATCCAAATATGGTCACCATGCCCAGTTAAATTTTTTGTTAAATATCACTTGTGGTGATATGATTCTTTGAAAGTTCTTAATCATACAAGGCATGAATAGCCTTTTAATAGCTAGAACAGCACTTTCATTGTATTTAAATAAGTACAAATTATTGATGACTGCTGATTCCAAACCTTTTAGGTTCTCGATTCCAAATATAAATATGCATGGTTAGTTACCTATTTAGTTAGTTTGTAAATCGATAAAGTCCAATTTCCCTCACCTCGTTAATGTTTATTTCCTTTCCATTATAGCTTTTCACTTTGTAAATTCAATGCTGATAAATGCTTTATTTTATCATTCTCTTTTTTGCTTTATGGAGAATCAGAAACATCCCTTGTTATTAGCACTGATAATTAGGCATGATTCCAACCTTCCTTTAATGATCCCTTAGGTGATTTGAAGTTTGTATTTCTAATCTGCAATTCATATATTCCCAAGTTAGATTATAAATTCTTTGTAGACAGGATCTTTGTTTTTTTTCTTTAGTATATGTATTGTGCTGGGGCTAGTAACAACACTACATAAATATTAGATGTTGACAAATAATGCAATTACATAGAAATCATGTTTACATTAAAATTTGGAGAAACTGTCAATTAATTAGAATTTTTAAATATTAGAATTAGTCTATTTAGACATGTGCTGCTAAACTGAATGTTGTAAAAAAAGATCTAACTATTTGCACATATTTACAAATTGCTATAAAATTACACTGTTTGGATATCATCTTTGGGTGCTGATGTTAGTCTCTGTACATTCTTTCTCATGGTGATGATCTTTTGTAAGTTTGGGAGTTCCCCAATACCCGGAAGAGTTAAACTTCCTTTATATGACACTTTCCTGGAATTGAGCAGTGGTGCTAAATTGTTTTTTGAAATGGATAATATCATGACTTTTAAGAGACAGAAACAGTTGTCTTGCCCTCACTGGGAAACTTCATCCAGAGCAGTGACCTTTAATTGATATTTATCACACCTACAAATATAAATTCCTTTTATTCTCAGCATCAGTCCACAGAAGGACAAAACTGCAGTTAACAATGGAAGAAAATTCTTTAAAAAGTTTCTCTTCTTTTCCAGTATAGTAGATACTGTCAACATGTCCTTAATGTTTTTAAATCATTTTGTAGATGTGATTCTTATTTGATTCATGATCACATTCTCTTTTTACAAGCCCCAAAATGGGTGCCCAATCCTTCCAGTTTTCATCTAACTTACCCAGAATCACGTGATTTCTGTTCTTCTAAGAACTGCTTCTGGATCATGTAAGGAGGCCTTTCTTTGCTGATGCTGGGATAGAAGCTGCCACTGGAGCGGCTGCAGCCTGGGTAGAAGCCTTTAGTCAGCATCTCCAGCCGGGAAGTTCACAGACCACAGCCATCATCGCGGGCACATGCAAACTTGTGTTGCTGGGCTTCCTTCTGACACTTGAAGGCTTGTAAAATCTTGAATCTGTGTCATGCCACACACCCAGTGAACTCTCGAATTTGCCATCTAACTGGAATATCTCCAGAAGGAAATTCATCTTCTTACATCAAGCTGGAAAGCTTAGAAGTAGAGCTAGTTAGGGAGATGGAAGGCCCTCCCCGCTGGTTGGTGGGAAAGCTGGTACATTGCAAAGGCACCACCTTTTGACTACTTTTTCCTCATATCTCAAAGTCTAACTCCTGCGGTTTCAATCACGTGTTGAATAAGTTGACTTTTTCTACACCTTAGCTAACTTTTTATTATCCTCAAACATTATATCAACATTTTATCTATATTTATTGTTGAAAGAAACCACTTTGGGAGCATGTACTGAGGGGAAGCATCCACTCACTCCCGTCCAGATGCAACGTCCTCCCAATACCCTTGCTCCCTCCATAGA
Organism: Phocoena phocoena; assembly: GCF_963924675.1. Taxonomy (NCBI): domain Eukaryota; kingdom Metazoa; phylum Chordata; class Mammalia; order Artiodactyla; family Phocoenidae; genus Phocoena; species Phocoena phocoena. The sequence goes on from NC_089225.1 coordinate 13,756,038, forward strand.
GGCTGGCTGATGGCATGAACTTTCAGACTTCATTGTCTGCCTTAATGAAAATGAGGCTTAATTCCAGGCAAGTTGCTGGTTCTGAAATGCATTTTAAGTGGGGACCCAGTTCTCCTCAGTGCTCTCCTGAACACATTTTGCCTCACTAGACAGGTGGTCCTAATATACCAGCTTTCCCTTTCCCTCTACAGGGCTTGTTGGGGGAATTTTCTGCCTGTCTGTACTTGCCAGACTGGATCTTCATTCTAATACTTTATCTCTAAAGCATATCCCTTGTTAGAAAGACATCATCAGTATCCTCTTAGGTATCTCACTTAGTGGACCTCTTCATCTACACACATCTATGATGGCCAGATTTCACCATGCACCTGGTACTTGGCCTTTCCACATGCTATCCTCACAGGAAAAGCATCTTCTAAGCTTCCACAAGTTGGGCTAGCTGGTGCAAAGGGCTACACGTTAGAATGATTCAGATGGCTTTTAGAAACTCTAATGCCTTACTTGGTCCTCCTCGCAGTGATTCACATTGATGGTTTGGGGTGAGGTTTAGCCATCAGTAGTTTTTAAAAGCCTGGCCCATGGTAAGTCCATAGCTATTATTATTACCCACGTCCATGATTTCATCAGCTTTCTTGTCTATTCACTAATATTTCCTTCCTTCTGTATCCCCTGAAACTTAAGCAAACAAACACAAATAAGCATAAGTATCCTCTATAATCACTATTAACTTTTAGTTAGTAGAAAACACAGACTAGACTAAATTTATTGGAGTATCATTTGCATTAAAACATTGTCAAATATGAAAATGCTTGCTTGAAAAGTAGATTATTCTTATATGGATTGAGTTTTTTAAAATCACATTTATATTTATATGATATATTCTAAAGCTTTTGACTTTAAGATTAGGTAAACTAAATTCTATAGCACTTTCAAATTTGGAGATTGACAAGTTCTTTTTAAAAAATTTCTATGATATTCATATGTATGTGACTAGTAACAGCTATACTATTATGTCTTCATTCATTTAGTGGATGTGGGACACTACTTTCCTTCCAAAAGAATGTTGATTACAATAAGATTATAAGCCAAGGTCACTGTTTGGTTCAAATGTACATACTTGTTTATAAGCTTTGGTATTATCCTAGCTATATTTGGGGTTCTTTGGTTAACCTCTTCAAAGTCCCATTAGAAGGGTCATTTTGCAGGGCTTTGAGCTAAAAGGTGAGAGGGCTTCGTGTGCCAACAAGTCTCCTTTTGGCCAGTGGACAGAAAGTATTTTTTGACTACTGAGGGTAAAGCATGCAGATTGGCTGAGAGGTGGGAGCACGCTAGAGTTACAGGAGTCTATGCATACTGGGCTATGTGAACTGGGCTAGTAGAACAACTTGAAAGCTCAGAGGACCTGATAGTTGTGTGGAACTAAGACCTAGCAATGCTGTAACAGCTTTGTTCAAGGTATGCTTAAATAGAATGTGAAGCACGTGCACAGGACTGGACCAGCTCAGAGGTGGAATGGTTTGTATTAGTCATGGTTCTCCAGAGAAAAAGAAGAAATTATATAGCACAGGGAAATATACTCAGTGTTTTAAAATAAACTTTAAGTGGAAAGAATATGAAAAAGAATATAAATACATAACAGAATCACTGTGCTGTATACCTGAAACTAACGCAACATTGTAAATCGACTATAATTCAGTTTTAAAAACTAAGCAATTATATATCTATATCTGTAGGTACATGCGTCTATATGTTTGTATCTATTAGATATAGATATCTATTAGGTATAGCTAATAGATATCAATATAAATGCAGAGAGAGAAATTTTACGGAATTGGCTCACGTGATTGTGAGGCTAGCAAGTCTGAAATCTGTAAGGCGGGATGGCAGCGTGGAGGCACAGGGAAGAACTGATATTGTAGCTCAAATCTGAAGGCTTTCTCAAGGAAGAATTTTCTTTTTAAGTGAAAAAGACCTCTTATTTTCTCTTAAGTCCTTCAATTGATTAGATAAGGCTCAACCACATTATGGACAGTAATCTGCTTTACTCAAAGTCTAATGGTTTAAATGTTAATCATATCTAAAAAATACCTTCAGAACAACATCTAGACTGGCATTTGACCAAACAACTGGACAGCATAACCTGGTCAAGTTTACACATAAAATTAATCATCACAACCTGCTTCACCAGACTTAGACAGAGAAAAGGAGAACAAAGACCATCCTTCTGGCAGACTCAAGGGCATCTGGGGCCATAGAGTCCATAGGCCTTGACACTCCATGAGTACTAGGAGTCTGAAACTCCTGTGACCAGTCCTCTCTTGGGTATATAGTGATGAGCATTAGTGCAATGATCACTCCACTTCATGACTTCCATTTCTCGGCAGTGGCTAGAGCTAGCAATTACTTCTGGAGTTTGATTGAAGTTTTTTTAAGAATCAGCTTCAGCCAATAAACAAGCAAGTAGACTTTTGACCCTAGTAAGCTTCATAAATATATTTAACTTATTTGGAAGCCCTTAGAAAGCTTTATATTCCAGTAGAAATTTGGTTTTGAGATATCCAGATAATTGTCTGCTTTTTTCACTTCCCTGGGCCTTTGTAGATATAGTTTGAGCATATGGATTAAGCACTGGATAGAAAAGTTAAAAATAGCATGGAGACGGTGTAAAGATTTTGGGGAGAATTATCAAAAATATTTCACTTGTATGAGAAGTTGCAAGCATTTTAATTAACTGAGACTTAGGTGATTCAGATGGACTGTATTAGTGAAATAACCATTATTAAATGTTTTTAGTAACATCTGGAGAAATAAATATGTTCAAGGTTCTTTTGGTATACAAGTGTTTGTCAAATAAATCAAGTTCTATGTTGTCCATGGATTTAACTTGGCCAGAAGAAAATGTTTTGACTTATCTTACAATGTGAGAGGGTTCTCAGTTATTCTAAAGAATAGAAGAACCTAAAAAATTTTAAAGAGCTGCTATCAGCTTGTTCACAAATAAGTATACTCTTTTAGCAGCAACTCTGTTCACTGTGCTCTTCTGACTTGGTTATGTAACAAAAATACTCTCTCACTTTCTCTTCCTTTTTTTTTTTTCTTGAGAATGGTAATTCCAGCATAACATTTTAATTTTCCAAGTTTTTTTTCAATTTTATAAATCTAGTTGTAATTTACACTTTTTATTAGCAACACCAGTCCTAGGAACTATTCCACAATATAAGGTATCATTTATTTATCATCACTGCTCCTATTTATTTGTTATCCTGTGGCTTTAACTGGAGTGCCATTTTTGATACCAGATAACATTTAAACACCAAAAGTCAAGACCTTTGAAATTGCCTGATATATATAATGTTTAATATTTCTCTCTTTTGCTGGGTGATCATTTTGAACTAATTCAATTTAATCAGTTTGCAGAATTTCTAGAAAATCATAGTGCTTTGTGTGTTTTGAACTGCAGCTACATTTTTTGAACTTCCCCTTATGTTAATTTTAAATGCCAGCAGAGAACCAACTGCTGTGAAAATTAATGAATAAGTTACGCCATCCTGTCTTCACTTTGCACTTGAGTGATACTGTACTCTGAGAATGTAGGCAACACATGAAGTAAACTCAAGTAATACAAATGACACCAAAGAACAGTAGTCTACCTGTTATTTGGCTGAGAAGGCAAACTGACAATTCTATTCTTTTTTTCTATAGACAATTCTTCTTAAGGAAATGATGAAAAAATGCTGTTGTTCTTGTTAATCCTAGAAAGTAGTGTTTGAATGTGTTGCTATGGGATTCTATTGTGTTACTTGTACAAAACCATTGTATTTGTTATTTCTATTCCATTGTGTCATGCATCACATTCAAAGAGATCTGTGAGACGCTAAATTCCACAATCCCAAAACCACACTGCTCTGTGTGAGACAGTGCAAAAGACAGCAGTGTGGAGTTCCTCATTCTAGGGATCAAACTTTGGCCCAGCCCTGCCATTTCTCAACTTGATCAACTTCTTTAATGGCTCTGAGTATCACTTTCCTCATCTGTAAAATGCAGATAATGGCCCTAATCATATACATTGGATTCTGATGAGAAGTTATTTGTGTTAAGCACCTAGTCCATAGTAGACACTTAATAAATCATAGTTATAATAATAACACTTACCAATATTGCATTATACAATGAAGACCAATCATAGAGAAAAAGAGACATATTCTCCCTATGCTATGCCCAGACTCAGTGTGATACACTACACATTTGTAGACAACAGACTTCCTTCAGATACTTCACTCACATGTTTTTGCTACAAATGATCTCAGTACTAATGAAAAAAAAACCAGACAGGATATTTGACAGGAACACTAGGAAAGCATGTTTTTCTTTTAATATTTTGATCCCAGAATTGAATGTGGAGAGTTAATATTAATGGTTTTTGTTGTTGTTTTTGCTACTGACCCAGATTGTTTTCCTTGAGAGCAGAATATGTGCAGAGTTAAAAACATTCCAGAGGAATGAAACATAAATCATAATTGTCTGAGCACATTTTTGGTGAGACTAAATAGATATTTTTTCCCCCTTTTTTGTCTGCAGAAGTCACCCACATTGGACTGGATGACTCTGAAATGCATTAACAGAATAATCAGTTAGTTACAAAACTGATTAAATAAAGCACAACATTCCCAATAAATTTAATGGTATTGTATGAGTGGGAGTGTGGTTTCTATCTAGCTGTATTTATACTACATTCCAGCCATTAACAGAAACTTAGCACTGCAGTGTAACAAATCTATATGCTTATTAAAACAATGTCTTATCTGCAGTTAAGGGAAATAATAAAACGTTAATAATGTGTTTTTTGAAGAAATAATCAGATTATAGATTTTGAGTTTGTAGAACCTGAGTTCCCATTCTCACTCAGGCAAACGAAGCCACTGATTTGGGAGGCAGAAGTCCCCACAAACCGTGTAAACATATGTGTGTGTGCTTCAGAGGACCATTAATCAGCTCAGAGTTGTCTTCACTTCTCGACAATTTGTGAAAGCTAGAAGTGCTTGGTGCCATTTACCTCATTTAACTTTCTCTTCCCAGCCCAACTGCATGTGTCAGGAGACATTAAACAAATACTAAGAATTCATGGGCACAGACTTTTATCTGTCTTGTTTCAGATGTTCATATATTCCACTTTGCTCTTCTCTAATTTCCAGGAATCATCCACATTGCCATTTCCCCAGGACTTTACTTCTGATGCTCAACAACTCTGCTTCTGCTATCCAGCTATTCTGATCTCAGATTTCTTTCTTTCTCTATCATGGAGACATTCACTCATCTAACAACACTTGGAATGTTTGATTTTCTTTTGTACTCTCATTGTACCTAAATCGGCTATTCTACTAGAGTTGTCTTGATTCATGAGTAGTTTAAGCAACCAAGGAGCAAAATATATGTTCCCATTTCCATAATTTTATGGAAAAATTTTACCTTCTGTTTTAGTTTATGATCACCTGGGGATAGACTAGAGTTATTATTTCAGAGAGTAAATACAGAGAGATAATGTAATAGATCATGAAACTGTAATGAATTAGAATAAAATCCTACCTCTGTTGCTTATTAATTATTTGACTTGAGCAGAACTCTCCAAGTTTGAGAAAAACATTCTCATCTGCAAAATGGGGTAATAATAATATCGACCTCATAGGATTGTGGTCACGAGTGCAAGAGATAACAGTATGAAGTCCTTGTTTCTTTGTCACTGAGTAATGCACTCAGTAAATAATGGCTATTATTTCAGCCATCATTTTAGCTTTTTGTTTTAATTTTAGCCCTTCAGAGAATTCAAAATACCTTGCTAGGAATTTTAGCTTTCACCATTTTTATCTGTTGCTATTTCTGAGAGTCATTAAGGTAATGACCTCACCTCACTGTCACTAGTCCAATATTTCACTAATTTGCTTAAAAGGAAGAAATCTTAGGAACCATCACTATACATTTTCCCCATGTCTCTATACAGCAGAATTATCTCCTTATGAAGTATTTTATATGCCTACTGTACTACTATATATTAATGGCAAACGTTCAATTTTCTTTTCCAGAGTGTACTTTAGATATCCATTTTTTAAATTTCTGTCTTCAGCTTAATAAGCTAACTAATGTCCATAGCATCACCAAATACATTCCGAACCCAAAGACCTTTGCTTCCTTGCAGCCACAGTTCCAGCGATTATCTTTAAGCCCAAAAGTGTAATTCTTTGTCAATAAGTGTCTGCCTTGTAACACAGTAAAATAAATATTATGAAATTTATGAAGAGTAATAGATATATAGTTTGGAGAATAAGGAATATCCTTTCTCAAATTAAGGATATTCTATCACTATAATAATGTGTAGAGCAAGTTTATTTATTTATTCAGGCCATGGAAAATGCCTGTGACTAACCAGTGTTGGAAAGCATTTCCTTTTCTAGGTCTGAGAGCCGAAGCTCAGGAAAGATAAGTGACTTTCTCCAAGGCAAAGTAATTGCTGTAAACAGACTAGAATCTAGGCCTTTGATGATAAATTCTGGGATGAGTTTGCCGCTGTCACCTCTTATGTGTATTTTAATGATAAACATTCTGTTGATCTTGGAATTGTTAGTGGATTCATATCTAGGGTATGTTCTCGTAAATGTCCCCATCCCATTCATAAGAAAATAGGCTGAGTTACACTATCCTACAGTTTTGAAAATCATTGCTTTTCATAAACTGGCTTATGATACATAGGTTTTTAACACTTTAGCTGGAAGACAGTTGCTGGTTAACCTGTGTTATACCATCATGCTTCTGAACTGTACTAAAATATAGAACTTATACAACCGAAATTTCTAAAATAAATAATTAGAATATAGTCAGTAAGACAATATACAGATATATGATTAAAGTTTTGCTACTTATTTGGTTTGGCTTAAACTATGGTTTTTGACTCTGCAAATATATGGGCTGGTAAAGAAGACATTTTAGTGGAATGCTAATTATTTCTTGAGCTGCTTCAATTTTGAAAATTGCACCATTGTGCTGTACTCCATATAGTAAATGAAAAGGCTATTAAGAAAAAATGTTCTCCGTGCTCTTGGTAAGCTTAAACAGAGGATGAAAAAAATAATGTAATGTTTTGAGTGGTATTATAGCTCTGCTCTAGTTTGAGAACAATCAGCATCTCTTTTATGAACCTCTTTGGCATGGCTTTGCAAAATGTCCAATTTTAAATATTCAGTAAGTGCTTGCAATATGCCACTGGAATTGTAAAATTACTAAAACCTTCATAAACAAAGTGCAAAATGGGTGTGACAATGTTCCATTTCTATGTTCGTCCCACAGAGGGATATTTATTAACCTGTGTACCCCTCCCTCCCCAGGCTTCCCCTGCCTTCACATCTAAGCTTCTCAGGCTAATGATCCCCTGACCTCAGAGGTGTCCCTCTTATTTCCTTCTTGCATTTTGGAAAATTGGAGTAGAATCAGTCTTTAAAAATTTTTTTTATTTATTTTATTAAGTATAGTTGATCTGTAATGTGTTAATTTCTGCTGTACTGCAAAGTGATTCAGATATATCTATCGATCGATCGATCTATGAATTCCTTTTCGTATTCTTTTCCATTATAGTTTATCACAGGATACTGAATATTTTTCCCTGTGCTATACAGTAGGACCTTGTTGTTTATTCATTCTATATATGATAATTTGCATCTGCTAATCCCAAACTCCCAGTTCATCCCTCCCTCACCCTCTATCCCCCTTGGCAACCACAAATCTATTCTCTATGGCTGTAAGTCTCTTTCTATTTTGTAGAAAAGTTCATTTTTGTCATATTTTAGATTCCACGTATAAGTGATATCACATGGCATTTGTCTTTCTCCTTCTGACTTTGCTCTTTAGCCTGACACTCTGAGGTTTTTCTCCTCTCTGTCACTGATGCTGCAAAGAGGTGAGTCTTGGATCCATGAACCAAAGTGGTCCAAAGGGACCACTCAACTCCAGTCAATTTATGTACTACTAAAAACTTTAGCCTGTCTCGTTATCTTTCCTATATCACTTGTTAAGTAAACACACTTTGTGAAAACAAACACTCATTTTTTTAAGAGACATCAGAAATCTAACCCCACATTAAGGAAATTATCCTATTATAGAGAAATTTTATCATCAGTACATGATAGGGGAAAAAATAACCAAACCAAACCATGATCCTTCAGTTATGCAGGGAAACATTAGTTACTTCCTGCACTGTCTGAAATGAGCTTGCCAGTTAAAGGAAAACCACACTCTTTAATTAAATTACAAAAGGGACCATGTTCAACTCTTTTGCTAACTGATGTGTTATCTTGTTGAATTATTTTTGATTCTGGGTCTTATTCTACTAAAACAATATGGAGAACATTTTACTTGTTTGGCTTATTTTCTCTAAAAGCTGAACAGTACCAAAAGACACTGAAAATGAAGTTCAAAGCTGAGCTTCAAAGGAAAAGATAATTCCTCTGATGTGTGGTGATCAGAGAACCTGACTAAGCTAAACTCTAATATGACAAGGAGAAATTAAATCTAAATCAAGATGCAGTGAAAATACAGCTTTTAGTCAAAGAGAATGAAGTTCACATCCTAGCTTTAGCACTTTCTCACTGATGCATTTGTGACTGACTTCACCTTCTCAATCCTCAGTTTCCTCTGCAGTAAAATGGGGTCCACTGTGCCTGCTTTATCACATAGTTGAGTGGAGTTACTCACACAATGAATGGGGAGTGCTTGGCTCATTAGAGAATCTCAACATGTATTAGAAGCTTCCCTCTACAGTACAGGTCACATAATGTAAATAACTGAGGTTCAAGTAACCATTCATATGCAGCACTTTATCTCTGTGATGCTACATAAATCAGGCGTTCCTCCACTTTACTTCTCCCTAACTCACAGGGCATTTTGTGGAGCCCTAATGAGATAATGCATCTGAAAATGATTTGATTAAACTAATCAAATGCAAATGCAAATGATTAAACTAAAACATACCTTTTCAAGATATGGTAACTCTTATTTTTCTGAAGGCTTTTCCTATCTGATAACATATTTAACTTATATGATTTCTGTGAGCTAGGTAGTACAAATGATATTTTTCCCATATTATAGAGAGCAAGGACTTCTCAAAGTTTACACTGTGAGATGATGGTCAATTCAGGGGCAGAATTCAGAATTTTAACTCTGGCCTTTGTGTTATTTCCATTCTCAGATGCTTGTTTTGCTTTTGCTTATGTTGCTGATGTGTTGAAATTTCTCTATAGTTTATTTGTCAGTAAGGTAATTGAGACCCTTCATTCTTTACACTCTCCTGACATTCTTCAGTGAGTTAAGCTAGTGGTCCACCAGTTTAGGAGAAAATGTTCAAGCAGGAGGGATATGAACTGGCTTTGATGAGTTGACTTTTCTGACTTCTTGCTGCATTGTGGCCTTTGCTGCATTCTGGGTAACAAATCTTTATGGTAAAACAAGTATAATCACAAGAGAATAGCAGCCATGTATTTCCCTTTCTGCCCTAGGCTTTAACCTGCCAGTATCTCTATACAGAATATGTGGACCTCAATTAGTGAGTTAACAAAGTGACTGCCTCTTTTGAGCAATTTGAAAAATGCTTTGGTTGGACTGAAGATGCCGTTAAAAATAAATCCTTAAGACTTTCTATTAACAATGGCAGACTAAAGTTGGTTCTTTTCTTATTGTTATTATGTAAAACAAAAGACCAAAAAGAAATGGAAAATAATACTCTTATCTTTAGAGAAAAAGTACACATCCATAGCTCAGAAATCCAGTTCATAAAAAAGAAGTTGCACATACTATACGAAGTTTACCACAAATCTTTATAGAATGGCAATGCTAGTGGAAGTACAGTGGCAGTGCATGTAAGAGGGCTAGTATTCCTGAGCTCTAACCCTTTTTTCATCACTTAATAGCCATGTGCCTTTGGGAAAATTATGTATTCACTTTCTGTGCCTCAGTTTCTTCATACGTAAACTGTGTATAATTACTTGGGTACCTCATGTGGGCATTGTGAAGATTAACTGAATCATTACATGCAGAGTGCTTGAAACTGTCACATAGTAAGCACTCAAAAGGTAATTATGCTTATTATCCTCTCCTGAAGAGTAGATGAAGCATGGAGTTTCCCCAGGAAGTCATATAATTTGAGGGGAAAAACCAACGACTATAGTTTAGAATAGCAATCTTGGTGAGAGGAGGAAGGTTGCTCCAAACTATCTATGCACAGTTAAATGTCATAGAGTGTCAAGAAAGTCAGAGCAGAATGAGAAAATCTACAGGCACATCATCTTTGTGAGAAGCAAGCTGTTGGAATGACAAAATGCAAGAGACATTTGTAAGTTATAAGCCTGCTGTTCTTGATCAGCAGAAAAATAAAGAAACATCACATAAAGAACTTTGACAAAAGGAGGGTGGACTGTGGACGAGTTCTTTCCTTTGAGCATTGAAGACTTCCTGCTAGCCCAGAGTAGAGCCATACCTGCTAGGTCAACTGCTGATGAGAAAATCAACAGTCCAGAGACCAAATATTTTACTCAACACTATTTTATTAACTATTGGGCAATGAGAAATACCTCCACTTAATGAGCAATAATTTAAAATAATCAGATCATAGCAGTTTTAAAATAAATTCAAAAACTGTAAACAACACAGATGTCAATCAAAAACAAAATGAATAAACAAATTGTTCTATATCCATATATTAAAATACAACTCATCAATTAAAAAAATGAGCAACTAATGCATGCAATAAGGATGAATTAAAAAAAATCCTGAGAGACAGAAACCAAACTCACAAGAGAATGTGTTGTATGGTTGATTCCATTTTATGAAGTTCAAGAACAGACTAAACTAATCCACAGGAAAATAAATCAAAACACTGTTTGCCTCTGGGAAGGAGTTAGGGGATGACTATGAAAGGGCAAGCAGAAATTTTTGCAATGATATAAATGTTATATCTTGATGGGAGGTATAGTTTATGATGGGGGCATGTATGTATTTGACAAAGATAATCAAACTATAGCATTTATATTTTAAGATCATAAGTTTTATATTAGATATATTTATCCAATTAAAATATAAAAATGAGAAAGCAAATGGCTTGTGAGCAAAACATTAAAAAAAAAGAAAAAATTAGCTTTATAACATTTGCATTCCAGTTTTATTTTACCAACAAAGAAGTAAAATTATGAGGGGGGGGGAGAGAGAGAGAGAGAGAGGAGAGAGACAGATAGAATGCTTTAAAGAACTCAAAGGAGGTGTGCAGTATCTTAAAGAAGAAACCATAGTATTGGTTGAAGAGGAAGAGTAAACTGGATGAGTTTAGGGGAAAGTGCAAAAGAAATATAATACCATTCAAGAAATACATCATAAACATGATCAGGGTAATGGGAGACAAACTTACAAAAACTGAATAAAATGAAATGGGCAACATCAAGAATTACAGAATATAGCAGAACATGACTGAAGTGAGAAAAACACAGAGAAAATCAATAAAAGCCTAATCAATGCCCCAAAAGAACAGAACTGAACAATAAAATAGAAGAAATGTTCAAAGACATATTGGAAGATTCAATGAGTAAATTGTGATTATATTAGGAAAAAATAATAATAAAGGATGAAAAACACCAAGACATCTCCAAATAAAGTTATTTCCATGAAATATAAAAAATAAAATTCTACAGTAGTTAACACAAAAATAAGATCAAGTGATATAACTGAGGAAGACTATGGAAACTTCAGCTCTCTTCAAAAAAAAAAAAACATGCACTGCTAATAAACAGAGAATCAATATCCAAAAAGTCACCAGGGAAAGAATTCCATTTTTTAAAAATAGAAATTATTCAGAGCTATTTTTCAGACATGCATAATGTTAGGGATTGGCGTTTTCATACATTCTAACCAAGCACCAGAGTATGAGATTATGTTCCTGGTCAGTGTTCAACTTACCTGTAGATATTAGCTTCCTCATCATATCTCCCTCAAAGTTGCTAAACTCTGAAATTTCACATACAGAGTTTAATCCATTTGTATTAGGGCTACTTGCATCTTACCTAGATGCAAATATTTCCCAAACAAGTCACACACCTTAATTGAAATGAATCTATAATGAATCTACTACAAAGAAAATACGTTGAAAAACCAGCACCTCAAATAAGTATGTACAATAAATATCAGCATCTCAAATGCATTATCTGTTCATTGCATTCACAATATCCAAGATGTGGAATATTGGTGGATGTCTGTCAATGGATACAGATAAAGAAGATGTGATACAAATATAAAGGAATATTATTGGGCCATAAGAAAGAAGTAAAACCTGCCATGAACAACAACATGGTTGAACCTAAAGGACATCATGCTAAGTGAAATAAGCCAGACAGAAAAAGAGTAATACTATAATATACGGTCTCATTTATATGTTGAATCAAAAAAAGAAATGAACTCATAGAAAGAGAGAATAGAATGGCACTTACCAGGGGCTGGAGGAGGTGGAGTGGAGAATGGGGCAATGATGGTCAAAGAGTACAAGCTTCCAATTATAAGATGAATATGTTCTGGAGATCTAATGTACAGCATAGTGACTATAGTTAATAATACTGTGTTGTGTATGAAATTTGCTGAGGGTAGATTTCAAACATTCTCACCGTAGACACACAGAAATAGTAATTATGTGAGGTGATGGATGTGTTAATTAACTTGATTGTGATAATCATTTTACAAAGTATATGTATATCAAATCATCACTTTGTACACTTTAAATATACACAGTTTTGTTAATTATAACTCAATAAAGCAAGAGGGAAAAGAAGAAAATAGAGAAACTAAAAAACAAAACAAAACAAAAAAGGTTAAGTTTCCTGGTGACACATTACTAATGACTGGTCCAAAGAGCTTTGAACTCAGTCTTGTCTGACTCCAAAAGTTTTGATTGTTTTCATAATGTATTCAAAATCAAGAACCATTTATTAATAGATGACATTCCTTTTTAGAATTTGCAAATTTGCTTGTATTGCTTGTATTAAATCATTACTAGTGGTAAACAAAACAAAGAAGAAGAGGAAGGAGAAGGAGAAAAAGAGGAAGAAGAAGAAAAGATATTGAGGGAGGAAGAGAAATAATAAGTTGAAACAATGACACTTCTAAAATGGGAGGAGAAAATAGCAGTAAGAAGCATTAACAAACAAAAAAGGAATGACATCAAGATGATTTCTTCCTGCTTTACACGTATGCTATGTAATGCCAAGATCTCCATAGGACTCTTTAAAAATAAAAAATGAGGCCTTTCTTTCCATGAATCATGTAACACAACTATGTAGACTAACAACTATCATTGAAACTCAACCTTGTTTTTTTTTCTAGTGCACAGTTCAGTGTTATTAAGACTCTAGCTTGAATCTGATTATATGCAATTCCACTGGCCAAAAGAGGCAAAACAAACACAAGAGAACTAAAATGTGGAATATACTGCATAGACAGCCACTGATACCTCAGACACCCATGCTCCCCCTGCAGCAGCATGACTTGCCCTTTCCCTAGGGCCCCTGATATCAGCACAGCAGGACTGGACAGCTCTCTTCACCTTGCTAGGCGTTTCTGCTCTCTGAAGGGAGGCAAGTGAGCCCAAAAGAAAGTGCAGCCCAGAAGTGTTGGTGTGTTAGCACGGTGGGGGACAACCCTCTACAAAATAAGGTCTCAGCCCCCCATCTTTCAGTGGTGTCTGTGGATGAAAAATAATTGCTCTCCATCAGCCTCTACAAGGATGAAGTCATTAGCCATTGTAGTTGTTGACCTTCAACACACCCTGAAAGGAGTTCAGGGTGGAGATTAGGAATGAGGTACTCTGTGCTCTAGGAAAACTGGCAGAACAAGCCTTAGTTAGATATTTTTCAGAAGATTTTATGAGCCCAATTTCTTGCATCTTTTCACATCTAGAAAAGTACTAAAATCAATGGAGATATCAGCTCCTTGTGACTAGCAGCAACCTTCTGCCAAAACGTGTGCTTGATTGCACATATCCCCCTTCACACATATATCACACATATACTGACCTCCTCCCTGCCCATCAGTTCAGAGCATTTCCTCAGAGCTATCTGAGAGGCTATCTCCCAGGCTACAGTCTTCATTTTGACCCAGAAAAAATTTAACTCACAACTCTTGACATGGGTTTGAGATCTGTGTTGGCTCTTTTCTCTCTTTTATTTCTAATTCATTTCACTTCTTTCCTTCTGCTTCCTCAGATCACCTCTCAAATAAGCTACTGACAGGCAAAACCTTGCTTCAGAGTCAGTGAAACTAAAATAACAACTTTCAGTATCTATAGGTTAGGTGGTCCTGAGAGCAGTAAGTAAGTCAAAGCCAGGAATATAAAATTAAGTTTTAAAATTTGGACATATCTATGGATCCTAGGCTACATCCTGGGCCATGAGGAAGGATCAAGCCACTGGAAGGATCCCAGTGAGGCAAATATTCTCCTTGCATAGAGTACAGGGTTAAATAAAACATGAAATCACTCCTAAGTAGATTAGCAAATGAAAGAAAATGGATGCCTTCAGTTTTCCAGGAAATGAAGCAGCATAGTCAGAATGACAAGGCACTTATGACATTAGCCCAGGCCCCTTCCCATACTGAGAGGGCATAATAAATTTGATTGCAAAAAATTCTCTGCTGTTTGAAGCAATGGAGTGATTGCTAAAGGTGACTGCTTTCTGAAACAACAAATTAATGAGATTTAATTTAAAACACTCCTCAAAATGCCTTCAGTTTATTTTCTCATTAAACAGAAGTCTCAGAGTGGCAGCTGTAATTTTGTTGGGTTAATGATAGTTGAACATGAAACAAAAAAAGACGGACTTTGAGGGGATGAAAGGATGGGAGCCTGGATAATAAAATTTTTCGATGATCAATTGTTTCTGATAATTCATCCACTATGGAAAGTTTAAAACAGATTTATTTCTGGTAAAATGGCTTTTAAACTACTATTTTATGTTTTTTCTAGGTTTTATTTTTCCTTCTTGACTTATTCAGGGCTCACTCCCAAAGGGAAAGTTTAGTTCAAGTTTTCACATTCCAATTTTTCTGGGGGAAGTGTAAGGGGTTTTGATTTAACATTGAGGTCAGCCAAGTTCCCTCATTATATGCCAGAAGGTCTCCAGAGATGGGTGGGCAGTGGTGTGTCTTGATTCAAGG
The DNA here is from genome assembly GCF_963924675.1 of Phocoena phocoena. NCBI lineage: Eukaryota > Metazoa > Chordata > Mammalia > Artiodactyla > Phocoenidae > Phocoena > Phocoena phocoena. The sequence goes on from NC_089225.1 coordinate 13,771,260, forward strand.
GACTTTTCACATCAGCCATTTTTAAAATCATGGTGATCTCACCAGGAATTCACTACGTTCTCCGATACACTCCACCAGGGCCATCAAGGCAGAACAAAAGCAAACCAGCTCCAACTAAAACAGCTATGGAAATTTTAAATTTCTATAAAATAGAGAGATCATAAGTTTTCATGTGTATATTGTCAAAAACCAACTTTATATAGCACCATATTTTACAAAATACTTTCCCATCCTTATGGGACACAAATAAAACTTACCTGTACCAATGACGACATGGAAGCTCAGAAGTTAAACAGCAAGAATAAAGTCTTAAGACTTCCCTGGTGGTCCAGTGGGTAAGACTCCATGCTCCCAATGCAGGGGGCCCGGGTTCGATCCCTGTTCGGGGAACTGGATCCCGCATGCCGCAGCTAAGTGTCCACATGCCACAACTAAGAAGTCCGTATACTGCAACTAAGGCTCTCGAATGCTGAAATGAAGATCCTACGTGCCACAACTGAAACTCAGTGCAGCTTAAATAAATAAATATTAAAAAAGAATAAAGTCTCAGCATTAATAAGGGAAAGAGGTAGTCACATGAGGCCTAAAAATGGGCCATGTCTATAGGTCGTCAATAAATATTAGTTATTTGACCATCACCAATCTCTTCTATGACTCGTAATCCTCTCATGAAATTTATGAAAGGAAAAAGACTAGTTGGAAAATGGCATCTTGTACCAGGAGTATCTTCTAAGTTTGAGGAAGAATTACAAATATATATTCTGTATTTCTAATAAAAATTTATACAATTTGAACATTGTTGCTAATTATTGATTGACTCAATTTTAAAAACATGGCTGGCTTTCTATAATATGTTTTCTGTAAAGGGTTTACTGCTTAAATGTCAATTACAACAGAGCTTGTAATAATGTACTAAATAAAACTACTTTGAACCATTTCCTGGAAAAGATATTTGGAGATTTCTAAAAACTTTTGCAAATGGGAATGATGCTTTTCCTTCCTTCAACTGCCCTCCACTGCACACACACACATCTGTAAGCCCATTGTTAGCTGAGGCAGACCTGGATATGAAATAGTTTTTAATACATACTTGTTATTGACTTTAAATCATTGAAATGTTGGACCAATGTTAACATGTAGTATGTAAAATTGTCTGTGTCAGAGAACTATGCTTCTTGTTTATGAAAAAAAAAACTGAGTAGTAAATTTGTCATATTTTAAAGGTGTTTTAGAAGAGAAGACTAGCTGTTCTACTTTAATAATTAAAGTACTCAAATGACAACAGGATGGATTAAGGTGATCTAGCTAAGAAACAACTCTCAGCTGGGATGTAATGAAAAGTTGTAAAATCCCATTAACGGAAAATTGGAAGCATATCTTGTTTTAGATTATTTGTGGGAAAAAAAAGTCCTAACTTGATATTTTTTTAACATCTTTATTGGAGAATAATTGCTTTACAATGGTGTGTTAGTTTCTGCTTTATAACAAAGTGAATCAGTTACACATATACATATGTTAATGTATCTCATCCCTCTTGCGTCTCCCTCCCTCCCACCCTCCCTATCCCACCCCTCTAGTAGGACACAAAGAACCGAGCTGATCTCCCTGTGCTATGCGGCTGCTTCCAACTAGCTATCTATTTTACATTTGGTAGTGTATATATGTCCTTGCCACTCTCTCACTTTGTCCCAGCTTACCCTTCCCCCTCCCTGTGTTCTCAAGTCCATTCTCTAAGTCTGCATCTTTATTCCTGTCCTGCCCCTAGGTTCTTCAGAACCTTTTTTATTTTTTTTTTTGATTCCATATATATGTGTTAGCATACAGTATTTGTTTTTCTCTTTCTGACTTACTTCACTCTGTATGACAGTCTTTAGGTCCATCCACCTCACTACAAATAACTCAGTTTTGTTTCTTTTTATGGCTGAGTAATATTCCATTGTATATATATGCCACATCTTCTTTATCCATTCATCTGTCAGTGGACACTTAGGTTGCTTCCATGTCCTAGCTATTGTAAATAGAGCTGCAGTGAACATTGTGGTACATGACTCTTTTTGAATTATGGTTTTCTCAGGGTATATGCCCAGTAGTGGGATTGCTGGGTCACATGGTAGTTCTATTTTTAGTTTTTTTAAGGGATCTCCATATTGTTCTCCATAGTGGTTGTATCAATTTACATTCCTACCAACAGTGCAAGAGGGTTCCCTTTTCTCCACACCCTCTCCAGCATTTATTGTTTGTAGATATTTTGATGATGGTTATTCTGACTGGTGTGAGGTGATACCTCATTGTAGTTTTGATTTGCATTTCTCTAATGATTAGTAATGTTGAGCATCCTTTCATGTGTTTGTTGGCAATCTGTATATCTTCTTTGGAGAAATGTCTATTTAGGTCTTCTGCCCATTTTCGGATTGGATTGTTTGTTTTTCTGATATTGAGCTGCATGAGCTGCTTGTATATTTTGGAGATTAATCCTCTGTCAGTTGCTTCATTTGCAAATATTTTCTCCCATTCTGAGGGCTGTCTTTTCATCTTGTTTATGGTTTCCTTGGCTGTGCAAAAGCTTTGAAGTTTCATTAGGTCCCGTTTGTTTATTTTTGTCTTTATTTCCATTTCTCTAGGAGGTAGGTTGAAAAGGATATTGCTGTGATTTATGTCATAGAGTGTTCTGCCTATGTTTTCCTCTAAGAGTTTTATAGTGTCTGGCCTTATATTTAGGTCTTTAATCCATTTTGAGTTTATTTTTGTGTATGGTGTTAAGGAGTGTTCTAATTTCATTCTTTTACCTGGAGCTGTCCCATTTTCCCAGTACCACTTACTGAAGAGGCTGTCTTTTCTCCATTGTATATTCTTGCTTCCTTTATCAAAGATAAGGTGACCATATGTGCTTGGGTTTATCTCTGGGCTTTCAATCCTGTTCCATTGATCTATATGTGTGTTTTTGTGCCAGTACCATACTGTCTTGATTACTGTAGCTTTGTAGTATAGTCTGAAGTCAGGGAGCCTGATTTCTCCTGCTCTGTTTTTCTTTCTCAAGGTTGCTTTGGATATTTGAGGTATTTTGTGTTTCCATACAAATTGTGAAATTTTTTGTTCTAGTTATGTGAAAAATGCTATTGGTAGTTTTATAGGGATTGCATTGGGTAATATAGTCATTTTCATAATGTTCCTAACTTGATTTTGTAATTCAGTAGAGTTTAGTAAGAGTTGAACACTTATTTCATATTTTAATTCCCCTTACGGTATACATGTTCAGGGACTCATTACCTTTCTCCATCCTGTTTTGTGCTCAGAGGCATGTATAGTCAGTAAGAACAGGTTTCTTTGCTCCCTAATGTCTGGTTGGTTTGGGTCAAAGGGAGACACTTGTTGGAGGGTTGCGGGTGTGAGGAAGTGGTGAATGTTTATTCCAATTCTCTCTCTGAGTGGTTATTGCAGCCCTCTTATGAAGACTACAGCTCCTCCCAGTTTCTTCTCTAAGTTCTTTCACCCTAAGGATAGTTAATGGACCCCCAGTATTGCTGGTCCTTGCTGGTTTGAGGGAGGGCAGGAATTAAGCAGGTGGCTTCTAACCTATTTATCTCCCTCAAGATTTTCCTGGGAAAAACAGTGAAGGCAGGAGACTGGTCTAATCATCAGGTAAACACGATGATAATTACAAACATGATGATAATCACTCTCCTGACAGACAAATGGTATAGAGTGCTTTAAGCATGATAGTGAAGGATTACCTCAGATAAACAGACCTAGAATCTATGCATTTATTGAGCATGGCTTCCTGAAAAGATAATGTAAATTATGGAATTATCTGGGCACCAAATGGAGATGGTTAGTAATCTCATATGTTCTTTGCTATTCAAGCAGATAGCTCATTTCAAAATATTATCCTTCAACCTGAATCAGGGTATACATGCTCAGTCTAGGAATTAAGAATCTGGGGCAAGAGAATTGATGCCCTGGATGGCTCTGCCTCTCCTTTGTTTTGTGACTGCGTATATCCTTGAACCTGAATACCATCTCTAATTAAGATTTGAACCCATCCATTGTTCAAACCCAGCTTTTCTAAATCCTGTTAAATTTCCTTACTTAAACTCTCACCACATACCCAATTTGAATGCACCATGGCTCTTTAGCTGGTATCCAAACTGAAATTGTATCATTGTTTTTCAGTGTTGTTTTTATTGCTGTTGATTTTTTCATTTGTTTCTTTGCTTGAAACAATTTAATATAGCAGCACATGTACCTAACTTGTTCCAGCAGCCGAGACAGCTAAACCACAGATAATTCATGTGTAATTTTATAGGAATCTTTCCTAAATTCTATGATAGCTAATAAAATGGATGGTGCTTTGTTTCTGTCCTATTGCAGAAACAAGACAGACAATATAAAAAGTAAGTAACATTGGAAAGAACTTGCTGCTGCATAAAAGATCATGGGCTTAGGAGTCAGACATCTGTGTGATCAAATCCCTGGAATGTGACCTTATTATGTAGCCTGAGGCAAGTTTCTTACTTGTCTATGCCCTCAACAGAAGTAATAATATTGGTCTTGTAGGATTGTAGTGGGGAATCTGTTCAGTAATGTTCTTGTAAGCATCCAGAAGTCCTTGGCACACACTAAGGAGTCATGACATTTTTTCCCTCCTCCCTTCTCTTTCTGGGGGATACTTCCTAGTAGAATTACAGAATGAAAAAAAAAAACAATAACTCATAATTTAAGGTTTAGCTTGGATATTTTAATTAGTCTTTTAGTTTTCCAGAATCTATAAATGGCGACATATTACCTCTAGAAATTACTGCAGGCGGCAGCTATCGTTCCCTCAGGAATGACAGGCACATGCTCAAAAGAAGCCACTATGCACAAGAAAGGTAAGAAGAGGAGGAAGAAGTTGTAAGAGTTAAGGCAGCAGTTCAGTCAGGTGAATCAGAAGACAGCAGAGGAGGAGAGATGACAAGTACATGGAGGCAGCATAAGTCATGTTGTAGACTATAACGGTCAAAGGAGACAAGAGGAGGGATGGAAAATAGAACTAATGTGGGGACTAAGTTGCCTGTTCCCAGCTGTAGTTAGGAACATTGGTCAGGGTCAATGGTAGCTGAAAATGGGATAAATGAGGCAGAGTAGTGGAAAGAATTCAAAAACATAAAAATAACAAGATAGAGGCAAAAAGGGGAAGAAATAAAATGCTCTTGGTTTGTTATTTCCTATAGGTTCTATAGCAGTTGATATAGAAGAAAGAAATACATAGGGAAAATATATTAAAAATTATGGGACTTTAATAGGTGGAGCAAGAGAATCAACTTGACCAGCATGGTAGCCAACTGCCCAGCACAGGATGATGAATACTCAATGAATATTATCTTCAGTAACCAGCATGCCAGGTGTGAAGGAGTTTGATGTGAATCTCCAAGCAGCAGAGAAATCAGATTGATTCTGGTGAATCTATCAGGAGAAAATGTACCAAGACTGTAACCAGCACCTTATGTGTGATTCCAGTGAATGCATCATGAACATGATTAAATGGAATTCACAGTCAGAAGAGCTGGAATGTGTGAACTGTTGAGATTAACCAGGAAACAAGGAAGAAATGGAGTTGGAATGAGGATGAAAAATAAAGTTAATGGCAAGAAGAAGAGGAGAGAAAATTATTGGCACTTTTTCAGAGTTGGGCAAACTATATTAAAAAGCCAGATAGTAAAGACTTTAGGCTTTTTGGATGTGATGTCTAATTCTCTGTGTCAACTTGACTGGGCTAAGGGATGCCTAGACAGCTGGCAAAACATTATTTCTGGGTATGTTTGTGAGAATGTTTCCAGAAGAGATTAGCATTTAATCCAATAGACCTAAGAAAGATCACCCTCACCCATGTGGGCTGGCACCATCCAATCCATTGAGGGCCAGGGTAGAACAAAAAGGAGGAGAAAGGGCAAATGTCTCTTTCTCCTTGACCTTGGACATCTATCTTCTCCTGCCCTTCAACATTGGAGCTCTTGGTTTCCAGAGCATTGGACTCTAGGACTTACACCAGCAGCCCCCAAGTTCTCAGACCTTTAGCCTCAGACTGGGAAACACATCATTGGCTTACCTGATTCTCAAGTCTTCTGACTCAGACTGAATTATACCACTTGCGTCCATGGTTCTCTGGCTTGTAGACACAAGAGTATGGGACTTGTTAGCCTCCATAAATATGTGAGCAAATTCCCATAATAAATTTCCTCTTATATATCTCTCTATATATCCTAATGGTCCTGTTTCTCTAGAGAACCCTGACTAATACAATGGGTTGTATGGTCTCTGTCACGACTACTCTACTCTGTCCTTGTAATGTAAAAGCAGCCATAAACAGAACATAAGCAAATGAACATGACTCTGTTCCAATAAATCTTTATTTATAAAAACAGATGGTGGGCTAAATCTGGCCTGTAGGTCATGATTTGCTGACTCCTATACTATATCCTTATAACTGATAGGGAAGAGAGATTGGAGCCACTCTCAAAAAGGACTCAAAGATATTGTCAGGCAGGAAAATATCACACACAGTAGGCCTGTGAATTTAGGGGAGATCTGAGAAACACTTCCAAATCCATGGGATGCTCTACCTCATTTACATTAGGTTAAGTAAAGGTTATGTGACACTGTCCCCCCACCCCAATCTAGATTGTAAAGTTACTCTGAATTTCTGCAGTTATATTTCTCTATTAATTCTTAGGAAAAAACCCTGAATGTTTAGGATTTCAATGAAATGCACAAGTTTAAAATAGGGGAAAATAGGGCTCACCACCTGCCAGGTGTGATTTTTTTTATTTAAGGGTTACTACAGGTTTAGCTTTTACAGGAAAGAGGCAAAAACCCACTAAAACTCACAAAAGGCATCTGAATAGAACAGGCAGTCAGGACCTGTGCTCCAGATGTGGAGAACAAGACATCCTGGGCCTTCTGCAGAAAGTGAATGGGTCTGTCGCTTTTGTAATGAGAAAGGTCATATCTATGCAAAATGCATGAAAAGCATGTCAACACAGGGAAGAAGGCATCCCCATGAGCCCAGAAGGAAAGGAGACAGAAAGCCATTGATCTGGCCACACCTGTCCCAATGAATGTGGCTGTAGAGAGAGAGCTAGGCTTTGAAAGGCATTGCCAGGCAGAGGTGGGAAGAAAATAGAGAAGATGGATTTCAGGTTGTAGATGGAAAATATTGCTAAATGACAACATGAAGTAGCTGGGGTGAAAGATACATAGAGGAAGGAAGTCATGGGCAGGGGAAGGGAGAAGCTAGTTCCTGCTGGAAGGAGACAAGCGGTCTGTTTTAGTAAAAATGGGCTTGTGTGAACACTGGTGGGGGAGAAGGAAGTCAGGAGAGAGGGCATGGAGGCTCCTTCTCTCTCCACTCCCAGAATAGGAGGTTCCAAAGGAGACCGCAATAAGGAAGACCAGAAGGAAATAACGGAGTATCTGATTTCAGAGGAAAAGCAATGAAGAAATCAAAGGGGAAAATAAAAAGGGGAAGTTCAAGGAATGTCTCCAAAGAGTATTTCAACAGACAAAAAAAATGTAACAAGGCATCCTTGAGAGTTAGGTACATGTGCTGTTGCTGACAGAGAAATAAAGGACTGCAAGGGAAGAAGGAAAGGTATTGGGCTTGTTAGGAAACAGAATGCAATTTACTCTTGGAAAGATTTGAGGGAGATTTGTTTGCCCCGCTGGGGAGGAATTGTAACTAGCTCATCATCTAGGTCAAATCTGGCAGCAGTACTCTCAAAAATACAAGATACTGGTTATATTTAAATTCATGTCTTAAAATACACACCTGTTTCTGAATACCAGATGAGTCAATGTTATAGAAAAAGGTGAGTTAAGTACATGTATGGTGGAAAAATATCCACACCCATACATACATATACACACATGTATATATGTGTGTATGGATCAACATACACATTTAAAGAATTAATTAGCAATTATGAACACCTATTAGATGCTCAATTTACTTGTTGGAAGAATTAAACAGGGGATGATAAAAAATAATGCAGCTCTGTGTCTCACATAACTTAGATACTCATTTACTGACATGTTGAGGCAGTTATCAAAGAAATATAGTTGATAATGATGATTTCTCGCTGATAAGAATAAGAAACTGGGCTCCAGGTTTTATGACTACATGTTGCTGCTTCCAAAGACAACCAGGTGTCTTTTACTTTTGAGCACCGTCACTGATGAAACTCCTCTTTTTCCACAGTGCAGTTGTTTTTCTTCCATTGGTTACTTGCCTTCTTCACAGACAGACTCTGAATCTACATTACTACTCCCAGTACCATTAGTTCCTTTTCATCTGTTGCTTATCCTTCCACAACACAGAGGAGAAAGCCTGAGCCAATCCTGGGAACAGAGAGCTGCTGGGATGTAACAGGAGAGGGTAAGAGTGGCAGCTGGTCTCCTAATTGACATTTCACGTACATACCACAGAACTTGCCTCTGTCTTGATTCTATCCCCATAGCAACCTCAGTGAGGCATTCTTGCTGTTTTGTCTTTGCTGGCTTTTGCTATTAGGATTAGTGGACATTATCATTTAGTGTAAGAAATTAACTTCAATTTAATACTTAGGAACAATGCAACATAGAGAGGAGGCATTCTTTCTTCTCAATGATTTGGGTGCTGGATGATCAATATTTTAATCTTTTTTGATTGATAAAGTAATTAGGATTTTTTAATACTGACTTTTTCAGACCATACTCATTCATCTTCCTGCTTCTGTACTTCCCCTCTGCACTGTGCATACCACAAATGGGAAAACTGGAGAATCATGTCTCTCTTTAACTCAAAGAAGAATTGTCATCTGAGACTCATCATTCACTCATCTCATTAAAGAAGTGCTAATAAACTCCCTAGGAGACAACCTTACCTCTGGAATAAATCGGAGAAACATTGTCAGGAATTTCTAATATGTGGTAAATCTATGACATAATCTGAAAATGATAAATATTGCCTAATTTTCAGTAACTAGAGAACTGTAGACACAACAAATCTTTCTAAGAACATCCTAGGGTATTAAGCAGATGGTTTGTGAACATATAGAAAAGATTCATTCACTCATTCATTGTTTTCATTAAGCATTTATTGAACACTGCTTTATGCCAGATGCATTGTATTAAACAGACCTTATGGGATAGGGTTTTTACAATGATCTTTCCTTTAGCAATATAAAGGTGATTTATAACTGTAATTGTATACTTTTAAAAATAGTATTATATGAACACATACATGAAGCAACAGAGGAAAAAATCACCTCTCAGTGATAACTTTATATTAAAACATTATGGCAAATATAGTGTTGGTTGTTAGCCTTTGATAGTAAGCAGGTTTACTCAGCCCCTTAGATCTCTTTTTTATGGTTTAAAAATGTCTATGTAATTGAAAACCTCCTACAGAAAGTTTAAAAGTGTATCTTTTCAAATTTTTGTATGAACTTCAAAACCCTAAGAGAGAAACATTTTCATAATGTAATTTTTCAAGGCTTTTTCCTCAGAGTCTGAATTGCTCCAAGTTCAAGACAACTTTCTCCCTAATCATATGAATATTTTATGTAAGTATAATACTCTATTGTATTAAGATAAATCAAGCTTGCCTCAGAAATTTAACTTTGGGCAGATTCTTCTTTGGACAATGTATCTGATAATATTCTTCTAATTCTGAGGGAATATACTTTCCTTAGAGTTGAGAATTTCATTGAATTTCTGAGAATAAAAGTGCTAGCAACTCATTATTCTTGCCTGCGGGGGAAAGGAATGAGCAGGGATAAATGAAATCCAAGAGTAATCCCTAAAACTCATTTTAATAATTACTTTCAACTCCTTTCTTTAATAAAGCTGTGTGCTGAGGCTCACGAATGGCAGGCAGGAGTGGCTGCCATGTCTGGTTTCACCCCCTCTTCCTGCTTCTGGGCACACTGGGACAGAGGGGACTTCAGGGTGTAAGGAACAAGAGACTGGCGTCAGAAGAGCAGACAAGGAAACCCTTGGGGTGGAGCATAAATAAAAATTATATCACTCCCTCTTCCCACATGATCTCACCACACTTTATCTAGTTCCTTCACATCCCTTCCCACACTGCAGCACGGGTAGGCAGGTGTTTGCCTAGATCCAATGTCACTGATTCATTAAACAAATATTTAATAAGTATTTCCTGTGTGCAAAGCACTGGGACACCCTAGAAACTAATGGAGCTTGTGTCTTACATGAGCATGTCTTATTTTGGCACCTTTAAGATACTCTTACAAGGAACAGAAACTTCCATAGGTTCAAAGTGCAGGGTAAACTTACCAGTTAGAGCAGCAAGAAGTATAGAGTTTTTTCCAAGACTCCATCATGCACTTCTCCTGATTCCAATGTAACTTGTGTTTGTCTTGAGCAGGTTTGCTTTTCTAGCTATTATTTCTGTTCCATTTCTACTTTTGTGACAGAAGAGTATTGGTGTGATCTTTTTTTTTTGAGGGTACCCAGGATATGCTTTAATCAGACCATGATAAGACATACAGAAGTGGAAATGACTGTCATGAAATTTTTTTTTTCTTTTTTTTTTTTTGCTTTGGTGTCAAATCTAAGAAACCATTGCTAAATCCAAGGTTATGAAGATTTATCCCCATGTTTTATTGGAGAGTTTATACTTTAGTCTCTAGGTATCTGTGGGGGATTGGTTCCAGGATACCCTGGGGATACCAAACTCTGAGGATGCTCAAGTCTCTTATATTAAATGGTATAGGATTTGCATATAACCTAGGCATATCTTCCTATATACTTTAAATCATCTCTGGATTACTTATAATAACTAAATGCTATGTAAATGTTGTAGACAATGTAAATGTTATGTAAAGAGTGGCTAGCATGTGGCAAATTAAAGTTTTGCCTTTTGAAATTTTTGTAATTATTTTCTAATAGTTTTGATCTAGAAGGAATAAACTTTTGTATACCCACAAATCCCTAGAAACTGGAGACATGCCACACCACACAGTGCTACACTGGGAAGCACTAGGGTCAGTCAAGAGGCAGAAGGAATGAGGGGGAAACATGAGCAAGAGCTTTTACTGTGGTTTCCATGGGGAGGAATGGGCCAGGCAGGATAAGTAGATTTAAGATTGGCAAGTTTGAATCATCTCAGTGGGTTCTGAGGCACAGAGCCTCTCCCTAGTTGTCTGATACTTGGTCCTGAGTTATTAAGACAGGGCAATAGTGGCCCTGAGGGTGAGAGTGACACAGGGGAGTGGTTAGGGGTGTGGGCTTTGGAGTGTTGGTTTGCATATGAAAGGTGTGCTCTGGGGTAGTTGTTTGCTATCTCTAGGAATTAGCTAACGTTGGTAGGGGTAGCAAAGCCCCAAGATGTCAAAGCGTCAGAAAATTAAAAAGGCATGGTTACTACATCCTTTTAGATTTATGGTCTGTTTCTAAAGTTTCCCATTATCATGAATGTTCAGCTCTAGTTAAGTCCTAGCCTTGTATCTGTCTGTAGACCATTTCTATGCCCCAACTCAGTTCAGTCTTTCCTGCAATTATACCTCTTCATGCCAAAATTTGGTGAATGGTTTACGCTGACATGTTCATACCCACCGCCCCCCACACACACATACACACACACACACACACACAGTCTTCATCACAATACTATTAGTAAAGACAAAATTGAGGAGTAACTTAAATATAATTTTAAACTGGATTGCTTAAATAAATTATAGTACAGCCATATAATGGAATTCAATATATGTATTTTGAATAATATTTAAATAAGTTTAAAATACTCCTAATGTTCAATGATAATAAAAAAAACAAAATATATACATAATAACTCCCAATTTTAATACAACTACATAGGTAAATGATAAGTAGATACTTGAAAACACATAATAATCAAAAAAATATGAGAAAAATATGCCCAGGGCTTCCCTGGTGGCACAGTGGTTGAGAGTCTGCCTGCCGATGCAGGGGACGCGGGTTTGTGCCCCAGTCCGGGAAGATCCCACATGCCGCGGAGTGGCTGGGCCCGTGAGCCATGGCCGCTGAGCCTGTGCGTCCGGAGCCTGTGCTCCGCAACGGGAGAGGCCACAACAGTGAGAGGTCCGCGTACCGCAAAAAAAAAGAGAAAAATATGCCCAAATCATGTCAATTATTTCCTTATACCATTTTTTATTTAACATGTATTACATTTGTAATCAGAAAAGTATATTTTACTTAACAAGAGAAAGATTTACTGTCTAAAATAGACCTAATTATTCATTTGGCCAACATCTTTGAGCACCCGCTAAATGTAGGCACTATGATAGATACTGAAGAATCAATACGAACAAGTTCCTGCCTCCTTGGAGTTTAGAGTGGTGAATACTGAGAAGTAAATAGGGGATTATAGTATCTCAGACAGTATCTCACACATGTAAGTATCCAATAAATGCTTATTTAATAATCAGAGGAGAGAGAATGGTAGGTTGACTGTATAGACAAGGAGATAATTAGGACTTTGACAATTTTATTTCAAACTTTAATGCCACTGTAACTGTGGGACCAGCTCAAACTGGTCCTACTCTGTGGATAACAGGATGTCTAGTTGTCTTGCAGATACAGCAGAGATCAAACTGCAAGTCGTGTTACCTGGGCATGTACAAAGGAGGAAAGCCCTTCTCAACACTCACAACCTATATTTCCTCCTGGTGGAACAAAGCAAACTGGAACATGACTGGAACCAGAAGGTCGAACCTTTTGGAAAAGAGGGTTTCATTATCCAGGAAAATCCAGAGCTAAAATCCACCATTCCACACCTTACCGTAGATGGCCAAGTTTAAAGCCGTCCAAAGGAAACTTGCTCCATGGGTGCTTTTGCATACCAGCCTATTCTCCCGAACTCATAAAAGATTGACTAAAGCTCAGATCAGGGAGACAGATATGAGAGCTTTGCCTCCTGTCTGCTTACTAGTCAACCTCAAAATGAAGCTTTTTCTTTTCTCAAAAGCCAGAACCATAGCTCTTGCTTCTATGCACATTGTGCAATGAGCCCTTGCTTGGTAACACCAACTACTTCTCTACCTCTTTCTACTTTATTACTACTTCAAAATCTCATAAGGAAAAAATATCTTATTTACTCACTTGAATAAGTCTGTGACTGACTTCTAAACACCCAAGAGGTTTTGAGCCTCCTCTGTCTCTGATGTTTGTCATATGTCAGCCTCTCTGCAGACTTTCTCCAAGTCTTCTTCTAGGTGGTATGCTGGAAGATCGTGCCTGATAGGGAGTCTAGTGTGTGATGAGTAAACACAGGGGACAGGAGAGGAGAAAGAAGCCAAGAGAGGATGAACACCTTTTCTGTGGGAAGAGTGAGAGCTGGGATATTCTTATCCAGGAGCAAATGTGGTCTTACGTGAATGTAGTCTGTGGGTCTTAGTCATAAAGCTCAAAGGGCTTCTAACCATAGGCACTTGAGAATAACCATTGTGAGGACTCCTGGCTTCCTCTGTAGGATGCTCTAACTGAACTGAAGCCAAGCCTGGTCTTAAACACTGGCCTGGGGAAAGCAGCAGGGCTTCTATTCAAGGAATACTTTTCCCCTACTGAGTCCCAGGGCTCATCTCAGGAATGAGAAAAGGGAGGCAGCCTTATTGTCTTCCATGAAGAAGCAGCTGAATCCTTGGTGTACAGCCTACCCTGTCCAGGCTGGACGGAGGGACTTAGGCAGGACTGAGTCTATGCCTAGGCCATGGCAAGTTACAAATGGGACATGAAATTTATGCAATTTGGTAAGCTGTCTTTAAGAAAAAGAATATATTACACAGATACAAAATTAAGCAAAAAGTGAATATTTATTTAGAAAGAATAAAGGAATCAAGACAAATTGCAAATAGAAAAGAGCTGAAAATACCACATAATGTAGAAATTCTAGAAAAACAACAATGTATTTTTTACTAATTAACTTTAACTGACACATCTCAGTATTATGTTTCTACTTCTTTCTCTTGATAGATGATCCTACTTACTTCATGTAAAAATGCAAGGATTTTGTAATATCTTTTAGAAATAAGAGATAGGTAAGTCAAACTGTCTTACTATGATGGATCAAAACTTTATTATGATTAATATAGTTATTGAGGATCTATTATTATTATTGATAATATCCTTCAATTTGAAAACTAGTTGTTAGTAATTACTTTCTGCTTGGATTTTAATGTTTAAGGCTAAACATTCTTTTTTGTTGTATTTGGATTTTGATATGTGAACAATTCTGAAAGAAAAACAATCTAAAACTGAAATTAGATGAGTAATCCAAATTAGTTTAAAATACATAAGTATGTTATATTAAGCTGTACATTTTAGTAATAAAACTATCCTTATACTACATACCCTCATTTGTTGGTGAACATACATAGAAGTTTTGTCATTGGAGCACTCATTTCTGCATGCTATTAAGGTAATCTATTGTGCTATTCCAATGGGACATTAAAATTTCATCAGGACAAGATGCACTGACATATCAGGATGTGATTCAATACACGGGGATAAACAAAGCACAGGATTTCATACACAAATGTACTCATCTGTGATACTTACTGGTACATATCTATCCCCTACAAACTGAGAAATTCGGATAGATTCTATGTCATGTGATTCCTACTAATTAAGAAAAGTATATTGTGTGTGAATAATTATTTACACAGCATTATCAAATGTATTCTGGACAGAAGAAAACTATTTTTTCTACGTGTAAAGGATCACTGAACTTTCTGAATAAAATTTATACTGTTAATAATTAGAATAAGTTTCCATAGTTCTAGTTCTACACATCTCAAAACTTATATTTCCTCTGCTACTCAAAAACTTCAGATGCCTGACACCATAAGATACTTTCACATAGTGATATGACATTTCACCTTTCACCCAGTTGAAACATTCTTGAAAGAGATTCCTAGGCTACCGTGGCTCATAATAACCTAACTACACAGGGAAGTAGCTGTGAGCAACATGAAAATAATAGGCTGAACTCAAAGTGAGTATTTCTTGAGCTCAACCTTATCTTAGCCTCATGATAAAATTGCCCATTGTCACCCAGTGTCAACTGCAAGTAGGGGCAAGGAAGAGTGGAAAGAGCCAGAAGCAATTAAATTGTCATATTTTGCAAAATTTCTAAACACATATGGTTATGCTTGAATCTCTTCCTTGGAAAAGGCCCATGCATTGATGATCCATTAGTTTCATGAAAAACCTGCCATTGGCAGGGGGACACTGCAGTACCTGAGACACTAAGACAGCAAAGATATGGAGACAAAGAAAGGCTTTGTACTAAGTAAAGGGAGTATGAATATTCTCTGACTTGTGATCCCACAGAATTAGACAACTTCACAAATTGTATCCATTTCTTTTTGCTGCATAATAATTTACTGTAAACTTGGAAGCTCAAAAAAAAAACATGTATTGGGCTTCCCTGGTGGCACAGCGGTTGAGAATCTGCCTGCTAATGCAGGGGACACGGGTTCGAGCCCGGGTCTGGGAAGATCCCACATGCCGCGGAGCAACTGGGCCCGTGAGCCACAACTACTGAGCCTGCACGTCTGGATCCTGTGCTCTGCCATAAGAGAGGCCACGACAGTGAGAGGCCCATGCACCGCAATGAAGAGTGACCCCCGCTCGCCGCACTAGAGAAAGCCCTCGCACAGAAACGAAGACCCAACACAGCCAAAAATAGATTAATTAATTAATTAAAAAAAAAAAAACATGTATTTTTGGGCTTCCCTGGTGGCACAGTGGTTAAGAATCCACCTGCCAATGCAGGAGACATGGGTTCGAGCCCTGGTCTGGGAAGATCCCACATGCCGTGGAGCAAATAAGCCTAGGTGTCACAACTACTGAGCCTGCGCTCTAGAGCCCGTGAGTCACAACTACTGAGTCCATGTGCCACAACTGCTGAAACCTGTGCACCTAGAGCCTGTGCTCCACAACAAGAGAAGTCCCTGCAATGAGAAGTCCACCCACTACAATGAAGAGTAGCCCCCACTTGCTGCAACTAGAGAAAGCCCGTGCACAGCAACAAAGACCCAACACAGCCAATAATAAATAAATAAATAAATAAACATGTATTTTTATTTCACAGTTCTGTGGGTCAGAAGTCCTGCATAGGTCAGCTAGGTTCTCTCCTTAGTATCTCACAAAGCCAAAATCAAGGCATTGGCCAACTGGGCCCTTATCTGGAATGTCAAGCAAGAATCCACTTCCAGGCTCATTTGGGCTGTTGGTAGAATCCAGTTCCCAGCAGCTGTAAATCTGGGGTCCCTGGATTCTTGTGAGCTCTCAGCCCTGGCTCCACTTTCTGTTCCTAGATGCCTCTGGCACACCTTCTCATATGGCCCTCTCCAACTTCAATCCAACAGAATGCAGAGTTCTTCTTGGCCTTCTAATATCTCTGACTTATCTTTCTGCTCCTTCTGCCATCAGCCAGAGAAAACAGCTTTTAAGGGCTCTATGATTATATCAGGAACACTCAGATAATCTCCCTGTCTTAAGGTCAACTGCGTCATGTAACAAAACACAATTATGGGAGAGATATTATGTTCACAGGTTCTGGTGACCAGGAGGGACATCTTTGGGGGACCATTTAGAAATTCTATCTGCTATACATATTAAACAGAAAAGAAGTTTTTTCTCCTTCCCGATTACTGAGTTCTTACCCTGTGACAGGCATTTTGCTATATACTTTATATCTATTGTTTCATTTAATCCTTCTAGCAAACCTGTGAAGTTAATGTGAACCTAAAAGAGGTCAAAAATACTTCAAAAATACAGAATAAATGTGCACTTTTTCCCCTTGAGCTTATCTAATCATCCTGTCCAACTAAATTATTTTAGTTCATTCCAGTTACCTCAATACAAGCCAATAATTCAAAAGTTTTCATTAGGTAAAAACTATCAGTATAATTTTAATAAAATGCAATCTTTCAGTGTTCCTCCCATTCTCTTCTTCTTCCCATGAGGTCACCTGATGTTATCAGTAGCTGGAAATAATTGTGCTGGGTACCTGGTTGTTCTGCTGGCCAGCACTGCTGAGACCTCTAGCCCCCTGTCATGTCTCCCCTCCATTTCTGTCCCCTTCCCCTCTCCACTCTCCTCTCCTTTCCTCTCTTCTCTCTATCTTCTTCTGTTTCCCTCCTTTCCTTTCCTCTCCTCGGCTCTCCTGCTCAGTCATCTGCATCTGTATCTCCTACTCAACCTTGCCTAAGCCCTTGATAGTACTGTAGAGCATCCTCACTGGGGTGTCAGCCTCTCTGACATTGAGGGTCCCCTTAATGGATCAAATGTACCTCTGGTTTTGGGAATATCTGCCCAAAGAGAGGGAGATGGAGGCAAACACCAGACTGCCTGCTTTCTTGTGTCCTGTTTCCCTTCTTTTCCCACAGTCAACCTAACACCTGTATCTCCTGGTACATCCAGGCTGGAAGGAGTGTGTTCCTCTTTCTCTTGATCATAACCACTTTCCTCATGGTCAGGCTTTAGTGAGAGTTGGGAGTATGAGTGTGAGAGAGATCAGGGCAGAGATCAGGGCAGAGATCAGGGCAGAGTTTCTCAGCATCAGCACCGTTGACATTTGGGGCTGGATGATTCTCTGGGGCTGTGCTATGCATTGTAGGGTACTTAGCAGCATCCCTGGCCTCTACCCACCAGCTGCCCTAGCCTCCCACTAGTAGCAACTCAATATGTCTCCAGACATGGCTAATATCCCCTACGGGACCAAATCACTCCCATTTGAAAATCACTGGTTTAGAGATACAGAAACTAAAATGAGGGGATTAAAATATATGTGCCCCTTATGCTTTCCATTTTCAGGGTAAAAATATTGTCAAAGGTCCAACAGGTCTAAAATAGCAAAACGGAAAACCATAAACAAGTTTGGCTTTAAATCCCATCTTGACTGCTGGGGATAGTGTCATTACTCACACATTGTCTAGTCCAGACCAGGTGACCCTCAGGCAACATTAGCATCATAGATACTTGGAGAGAAGAAGAACAGAGAAGGGGAAAGAGCAACAAGAATGAATTCACCAAGCTCGCGATTTTTTGAGCACCTGCCCATTCCTGTGAGGGTCTCATCAGACTTAGATGGACATGACCCCTGGAGAAGGAGAGAGCAGAGGCGGGTAGGGAGCCCTTAGAATCCCAACATGGTTGATTTTATGGGACCCAAGAACTGCTGGTGAATCAATAGGCACTCCATTTCCCAGAAACCGGAGAGAAAACTGGCATTCCCTTGATTGATGTTTCAGTAGGAATGCACATTAGGCTCAAGACTTGTTACGTCTTTAGCAACAACAACAAAAAAGGTTTTAAACAAATACTCTAATTCTTTAAAAGACCAGCTCCTCAATTGATTTGTATGCCAGAAACTTGAAATGTTGTCTGATGGCCAGGGTCTGGTGTTGTCTTTCTGTCATCCTAAAGCCCAGCACAGAAGCTGCCTGTGAATAGGCAATTGATGGATTTTATTGAATAAATTTATGTTGGCCTAGTGCCAGCTCCTCTTGACATTGTTAGTAACCACATAAGTCTTCCTGCAATTAACTATTATCCTTCCCTTTTTCTATTTTGTCCTTTTTAAAAATGAAACTGTGGAGTTTGGCTTATAATGACTATTGACCCACAGGTGGAGAGTTCCATCCTTGGGCAAGTAAAAGAGCCTCACAGAAGTGATAGTCTGGGAGAGCTGTTTGAAAAGCAAACATTTGGGAAAGGCTGGGGACACCTATCAACGGTGAAACTTGGGCCCCAAAATTACAAAGACTTGAGTTCAAATGACAGTTTCACAATGCACTCGGCAAGTCACTTAACCTCTCTGAGTTTAATTTCTTCTTCTGCAAAATGAATAATCTTTAACTTTCAGTAATGCCGTGAAGCTTATTTGAATTAGTGAATATAAAGCAATGAGCATATTCTTAAGATCTTCACTCTCTCTTTAGTCGTTGACTTTCTTTTTAGAGGCAACTCCCCCCCATAAATAAAATATTTAAATCACCTAAAAGTTTTGCCTATGTCATAATGAAAATGAAACATTAAATCTACCTTAGATAATTTTCATATTTTATTTTCCCTGGCTTGTCACATTCACTAAATTATTACTCTCTCACACTGGCCTTACAGCAAGCTGAATCAAAATTATGCCTCTGCAGAATATCTCATGGACTCTGGAGCGGCAGAGGGAGAGTTGGAATGGACGTCAGCCCATCAGAATGCCACGGAGAGTGTGTTTCTCTGTGGGGCTTTACAGACCTGTCACTTGGGTTGACTCCCAGCTCTACTGCTAACTGTGTGATCTTGGGATAACTGTTCACATTCTCAGATTCAGGGTCTCATCTGTGAAGAGGGGATGATAATAACAGTACCTACTTCATTGGGGGTATGAAAAGATACAAATAGTTAATACACTTGAAACCATTTAATGGTGACTAGACTTTAGTAAATACTTGATAAATATTAATTCTTGTCATTTGAGAATACTGAGGGCTTCCTATTTTTTTCATGCTCTAATAGGAATGAAGACTAGCTTTCTTAGTTATTTTCCCTGTACCCCACCTTCCACATACACAGAAACACAACACACTCTCCCTGTACACAAGGTGGCCCCTGCACCTCCAGAGTGCCAAGCCCTCCTCATAGATCCTGATGATATGCTTCACTTGAGTGTCATGTTAGAGACTGAATTCAAGACTGCAAATAGTTTTCAATTTTTAGACCAGTGCTGAACAATTGTATGGATGGCTTAGACTGCAGTTTTATAAGGCCTCCAAAGACATATCTTGATTCCTTGGAAAAAAAGTCTTATGATGGTTGAAAAAATGTCTGCCATGAGAAGAAGAGGAAGGAAGGGCTAAGTATTTTCCAACTATGACCTTGTCCGTGACTGGGGATGAGAAACAACACTTAAAATTTTACAGTTTGAAAAAGATCCTAAACTGTGTTTTCTATTAAATTATATTTGCTACACTATTAAACCCAATTTAGCCTTCCATGGGGGCTCCAGAGGCAGGTGTACAGAGGCAGGGAGCAAGGAGCCTTCCACCCAGGTGCAGGTGAAAACAGGTGCATTGCTTGTTAATAAATAATAAAATATAATTATCTAAAGTTGGCTTAGCTTTTATTTTCACTATGCTTTGGCAATTTTAAAGAATGTCAGTAAAAAAAACATTCCTCCCTGAAAAAAAAGTATTTTGTGGCTCTAAATGCTAAACAAATACTATGGTTACTGTAAAGTTTTTAATAATATACACCTAAGCCCCAATTTAACACACTTTTAATATATCTCTTAATAAACATCGTATTCCACTGGAAGTTAATTCGGAAAAACCCCGGTTATAAAATCGGCCCCTCCAACACATGTGGACTCAACTACACACATTCCTCTTCATAGTGAGCAGTCAGAGTAAGGAAGTAAGTAAGCAGTTGCTAATCCTTCAGGCTTGCCTCATGTGTGATCCTTGTCTCCCACCACTGTCCTTCTATGTATTTCTGTATTTAGAGAGCAAATTTGAGATAAACCATGATAACACGCTAATTGGAAAGAAGAGGAAATGGAACTTGATTGCCTCAATTCTGTCATTCTAGGTGCAAATCATTCTGTGAACTTTGAGGAATTCACTCTTTGGGAAGCATTTTTCACATTGTCTTCTTTTGTTAAAAAAGTAATAAAATGACAAATCTATTACTTTTTGTAATTATTACTATTTACTGCTACGACTACATAAACAAAATTCATGAAAAGTTTCTTTTCTAATTATTATTATTATTTATTTTCACAATGAATACTGAAAAACACATGGTCATATAGAGGATGAAATGCTAAAAACTTACCTACTTTAAACATCTAACACTTAGTATGCTACTATTTTTGAGTGTCCTTCTGCTCTCACTGCTGCCCTAGACTGTCACTTTGGTGGGGAGACACCTCCATTACTGCTGACTGCAACATTTTCCCCATCTATGTTATTATGCCTTTAAGCAAGTCAATTTCCAGTTGTAAAAATGACCCTGAATTTCACAGAAATGAGCCCTATTTGTTTTGACAGTCTTATCATCAATCTTTCACATTAAATTGTAAAAGTAACTCCCATGTTAATTTGCACAGAAACATAGTTATATTTTTTTTGCTAATATGCAATTTTTGTTATTAACCACAGTAATCATCCATAACAGACTTAATATACTGTTCCTTACATCAAGGAATTTACATTTAAAATAACTATAATTGAGGCTTGCAGATGGTGAGGAGAATGGTAGCAAATGTTGCTCTCTCAGAGGGAAAATGACTTCAAAATATGCATGCACACAGGTACACAAATGTATAGTAAAACTATGAAGTCATGTGACTGATTATTAAATGTCATGGAATTTAATAATCTAAATGCCTGGTGCTCTCGTCAACGAAGGCTCTTTGGGGGACTGTGTCCATATCACTACGTCTCTGCCTTTGTTCATGTGAGCTTTGCAACTCATCTTTGGAATGCAAAGTCTGTGCTTTATTAGAATTTTGTATATTGATATATGTCTTTGTGATTTATCACCATGTGGCTCCACTCAGATGGATTCCACTCAGTCAGAGTGTAAGTTTCTTAAAAGCAGAATCTAAGTTCAATAAATCAATGGCACATTTTTGAACTAGTTAATATTGAAAACTCATGATCCTGGCTGGATAGAGAACAAATATGCAACTAGGTCAATACTTTCCTAACTTCCGATTTTGCAATGAAATGATCATTCTGAATGTAAGTGAATTTTCATTACAAATGGGCTTAATACCTTATGCATGATTATAGCTCAATCCATTCTGCTGGGCTCACTATCAGTGAATGCAGAATGCTCTGACTCCCCAGCACAGAGGCTTTGCCTGTGCCACTGGAGCCAGTGAGGGTAGGTTTGCCAGGATCCCAATAGTAAAGCTGAGATGTATAGAAGCAAGAGCTGCATTGGGTGACTGCTTATTTTCTCAGTTTCACCCGAAGCTTAATTTTTTATTGTATGAACATCTGCCACATGCCAGGTGTTGTGCAAGGGACTGGATGCAACTGAGTACCACAAATGTTTATAAAGTGTGTAATCTGTAAGAGTAACACTCACTTTGTAATAGGATTAGAACATTTGACAGGGTAACCTTTTGCCATGTGGATACAGCAGCCATGTGGATGGATTAGGAGGTAGGGTGGGATTGAGGACCTGGATAGGGTAAGCATACACACTGATGAGGCTAGGATATGTAGTCTCCACTTTGAAAGCAAGTCCTGGGTCAGGTGTTTTCCCAAGCTTGGGAAACCAGACCTTGCCAAGGCTCTTAGGAGATGCTGGGCTTTGAAGAAAAGGCAGACACCGCATTTTACCTGAAGTCATGAAGAATAAAATTGTGGGGCTTCCGGGTGGTGTAGTGGTTAAGAATCTGCCGGCCAATGCAGGCGACACAGACTCAAGCCCTGGTCTGGGAAGATTCCACATGCCGTAGAACAACTAAGCCCGTGCATCACAACTACTGAGCCTGCGCTCTAGAGCCCGTGAGCCACAACTACTGACTTTGCGTGCTGCAACTACTGAAGCCCGCGTGCCTAGAGCCCGTGCTCCGCAACAAGAGAAGCCACCACAACGAGAAGCCCATGCACAGCAACAAAGAGTACCCCCGCTCGCTACAACTAGAGAAAGCCCATATGCAGCTATGAAGACCCAATGCAGCCAAAAAAAAAAAAAAAGAAATTTATTTAAAAAAGAAATTGTGAATACATGTCATATTTACATGTTGTGTGTGGATGGACTGCATTGCAGTCACCTGGATTTCTTTATAAACCACAGCTTCTGTGTGTCTTTCCAAACATGTCTGGGAATGAAAGCCAGGAAGATGTACTTTACTAATCTCCCCATGTAAGTCTTGTGAAAATTAATATTTGCTTTAAGCTATATGTTTTTATGTAGACATGACATATAATTTTACACAAAAACATAAGTGAAATTATATCATATATGCTGTCTTTGGTATTT
This sequence comes from Phocoena phocoena, assembly GCF_963924675.1. NCBI lineage: Eukaryota > Metazoa > Chordata > Mammalia > Artiodactyla > Phocoenidae > Phocoena > Phocoena phocoena. Next base: position 13,794,279 of record NC_089225.1, read on the forward strand.
ACTTGCAATCTTCTTTTCTGTGCTTGCCTCCCTTTCCCACCCTTATTTAGCTAAGTTGGATTAACCACCTTGGATATATTCTTCCATATTTTTCATCACTCTTGTGTATATATACAAAAACATATAGACATAGATATACAAACACTGGTTTTTTAATACCCTATGTGGTTACATATGATATACTGCAGTCATAACTTTTCAAAAATGGAATCATATACTTTTTTTGCATCTTTCTTTCTTTAGTGAACCAATATTTTATTGAAATCTCCAAGTTAACTGATATAACTGTAAGGTTTCTGGAACAAATTCCAACGTGTGTGTTTGTGTGTGTGTGGATGGGGAGTTTCCACACCAATAAGAGATTCTTGGATAGTAGCTGGGTGTCCTGCACTTCAACTCAATTTTGACAGTCTTCCTGGACATAGCATCAAATTCCATAGGTTAAGCTCTCAGTCCCAATCAGGACTGCCTTCCACTTCAGATGCCACTTGCAAACCTAGGTTGCTACCGATACTTCTGACAAACTGGCTATAGGTCAAAGATTCCCATGACTCCCTCCTTGGGTTCAAATAATTTGCTAGAGCTGCTCACAGGACTTAACGAAACCAATTTACTCACTAGACTACCAGTTTATTACAAAGGATGTTAAAGATACAAATCCACAGCCAGATGATGATACACAAAGGGCAAAGTCCTGAACAAAGGAGCTTGTGTCCTTGTGGAGTTCGGGGTCCTACATGGTGGTACATGGGAGCATTCTGGTTCACCAGCCTGGAAGCTCTCCATACATTCCTTTTGGGTTTTAATAGAGGTTTCATCACATAAGCATGATGAATTAAATCATTGGCTATTGACATTTAAACCTGCAGCCCCTTCCTCTCTCCAAAGTTTGGGGAAGGGGAGGACTACAAATTCCAAACCTCTAATTACATGGTTGGTTCTCATGGCAATCAACCCTCATCCTTAGGTGTCTCCAAAAGTTACCTCATTAACATAACAAGAGATACACTTATTGCTTACATCACAGGGTATTTATTCAAAGAGTGTTAGGAGCTATATGCCAGAAATGAGGATAAAGATCAAATTATATACCTTATTAAAAATGACAGTATTACACACTGTAATTTATTTTGTAATAGCTACAAAATAGTCCATTCATTATATCTGTATAGATGTATAATAATTTATTCAACCATTTCCCTATAATCAATATTTACTTTTTGAGTACTGTTCCTTACAATATTGCAATAAATACTGACATCTTAGAGATGATTGTTTTTGATTCTAAGTGATAAATTCCTTAAAGCAGAAAAGCTGGGTCAAAGGACATATGCATTTTTAATGTTGATAGCATAACGAGATTTCTTTTAAGAAATGACTGGGACCATTCATATTTCAATCAGAAATGTTTCAATGTGAATTTCAGTAATTTCTCTAGTAGCAATTGATCGTAGTCTTTTAAACACTTCCAATTCTGACACCAAAAAATGTAAAATACCATTTTATCTTTCAGATTGCAATTGCTATTGAATTTAAGCAAATTTTCATGTTTGGTGACAATTTGGATTTATTCTTGTTGACTGGAAAATAAATACCACTCGCAACATGAGAGCTGTGAGTTTTAGCTTTATTTGAGGACTTACTGAGGACTATAGCCTGGGAGACAGCCTGTCAGATAGCTCTGAGGAACTGCTCCTAAGCAGTAGAGGGGAGAGGCCAGTATATAAGTGATTTTGGTTAGGGGATGCAGGCAGTGAAGCATACATCTCAGTGAAAGGTTAGTGCTAGTCACAAGGATCAGATATCTCAGTTAATAATTTTAGTTCTTTTCTATGTACAGGAAGATGCAAAAATCTGGGTTCATTAAAATTTTTCCTGAGTGATAACTGTCTAAGGGCCTGTCTTGACTGTCTTCCCAAAGCACAGAGTCCCTCGCCCCGTCCTTCAGCCTGAATTCCTTTCGTGGTGTATTGTAGGTCAGTGACTGCAGTGGCTGATGACTCAATCCTAGTAGAACCAGCTGACAAATGACAGTCCTTGCTTTACACTCTTCTGTGAATTGTCTAGGCATATCCTTTGTCCAATTATTGAATGTTTATGATCATTCTAGTTTGACATTATAAAAGTTTTATGATAGACAATTTTTAATATAAACTTTGTTTTTGGTTGTTGATGGTGATGATGGTGGTGGTGGTGTGTGTGTGTGTGTGCGTGTTTTAATATGAATGTCTAGAAGCACATTGGTGAAAATACATGTATTTTTTAGGGCTCTTGACAGATGTAAATTGTCCCTTGGAATGGAGTTATCAGTTTACACGTACATTTTCAGTGCACAGAAAAGCCCATGTCCCTTCACAGTTGATACTGGGCATAATCTCTGCTAGTTTGATAGTTTAAAAATGGGATTTCATTTGTCTAGTTTGCATTTCCTACTTTTAACTTACTAGTAACGTTTGACATTTTTGTCATGTTTATTAGTTCTTGGTGTTTTGTCTTATATCTGCTCCGTATATCATAAGCATTCACCAGCTCCCACATTAAATATAATACCTATCTACATATTTGAGAGAAATAATAAATTGCAACTCTGAAATGTGATTGCTTCAATATATTATAAAGTGTAACCGCTTTAACCCTTTTCTAACAGTGCAAACATCAGTGAGTTGTTTTATTCATTTGTTTGTTTGAAACCAATTTAGAAAAATTGATCTCCAGATATACAGGGCAGTATATTTTCAGAACATCGTGTGGCTCATTGGATTGTTTACCCTCTTAAGTCTTTTAGGTCTTCTCTTTAGCCTCAAATGGGCTACATTGAACTGGGGTGTGATTGCTGAATATCTATCTACCTATCTATTTACCTATGTTTTATACATATACATATATTCAGAGGGAGAGAGAATTAGATTGGCTTGATTATGAAATAACTTTAAAGATTTTTTAAAAAATAAATTAATTAGAGGGGTATCTCTCAAGCAGCCAGAGTTAAAAAGGAGGTTGAAGCCCTGTGCCTCAGTTTCAAACTAATTTCTATTTATTAATTTATCATCAGCTTAAGTTTGGAGTGTGCGGTAGTGGTTGATATGAGAAACATGACAAGGTGTGTAATCCCAGCAGGTAAGCCCTTTACACAGAGATCAGTGTCAATAACCATGTGCTTCTCTTGCCCTGGGTGTTTGGAGACATTCACACTATTCAATCACACATGTTTAGTGACATTGCTGCAGTGATTGTCAACTTTCTTGCTTATTAGGTATGGACAAGACAATCCTTCTGCATAATCCAGGGGTGGGGGGTATCAGTTACACACTGTGATTGTTAAATTGGAATTTTAATCCAGGAGAAACCAGGATCTGAGACTCAAGGTGAGTCATAGATGCACAGCTTAAGGAGGTGGGTGGCGTTTTTCTGGAATGTTGGTGCAGAGCCTTCTGCCTATCTGTGCATATGTGAGCATCCGCTTGGTCGGTTGTAGGACCAGCTGGCAGAGCCTGTCTTTCTTCTTTGCTGATTACTTCCCTCAGTGTGTGATCAACCAGAAAAGCATACGGTCAACACTCCTACTTGAGTCAACTGTTCCCATTTCCAGAAACTTCTTTGACTCTCTCCCCAATATTCATATTGAGGTGGGTGTTCCTCCTCAGCGTTCCCACAGCTCCCTGTGCCTGACTGTACCATACTCTTTACCATACTAGGTGGTTATGGTTTGTCTGTATTCTCCATGGCGCTGAACACTATTTCAGCGCTGAACTTTCTTTCATCTCTGTCCCCCTAAAGCCTAACACAGTGCTTGCTACATGATAAGCGCTGTAATGAAATGTGCTTGAATACGTACATGATTAATGGGCATAAGAACAAATGAATATTCTTTTCCATTTTACCTAATTGTATATAAGGCTCTGGGTGCTCACCCAGGAAACTGAGGGCTCTACCAATGAGAGGCTGAGTTTTGAAAGTCAGCATCCCTAGGAAGTCAAATCTGAGATGGAGATTAACCTGCAGGAAGTTTATAGATCAACACTTGTGGGGAATATAAAGGAAGGAGGAAGAAGCCAAGTGTCTTGCAGTCAGAGATTCAACCACTCCGTCCGGGAATTCTGCATTTGTGATGACCCTGCAAACCTGTCCCTAGGTGTGCCAGGCACTCAGGCCTCTGCACACCCAAACAGACTGGTTGTTGTATGTCTGGCAGATAATAGGCTCTCAATAAGTGCTTACTGAGCCTAAAGAGAAAATATAGTGAATAGCTCATCAATTTAAGAAATCCTCTTATATAGGAAGAGTTGAAAGAATTGCTAAGCAAGCCAAGACCATTCCCTGGCACAATTCTACCCTGTCATATGCCAATCTGGAAGAGCGTGTCATGTCACAACACTAGTAGCTACATCTCATCTGAGGTCAGGATTAGAATGTCACAAAGCCAAATGACATCCGTTGGCACTCCCTCTGACACACTCCCACAGCTCTGGCCCCCAGTCTCACTTTTAAAAGGTAGTGGATGCTTTGTCAAGCATCTGGCTTCTCCTACATGCTTTTTGTCATCCTGTCACCAGACCCTGATCAGGGGAAGAGTCACTCAGTAGGGAAATTCACTGCATCATAAATTCATAATCCATTTTTCTCCATATGCTCTGACCAACTTCTGATGTTCGTAATTAAAACTTTATGCAGACTTACAGCTACTGAGACAGGTTGATTCAGTGCTGGTTGTAGAGCATCATAAATCACCTCAGCTTACTGTATAATTGGGCCCCAATAATTATTCCATCAATGTTAAGCAGGGCTGGCACTGGGAAAAAATGCAAGGCAGATACATTCTTCTTTCAGGACCCCTGCATTGCTTTGTGATGCCCTTTTAGTACCAGCCCTTGCCCCGCTCCTCATTTTTTTCCTGGTTCCCAGTCTTCCTCAGTATGAAACTTTCCCACATATTCCAGGGTCCATTAAACTACACTTCTACCAAGAAACCATCTCAGCATATTCCATCTCCCAATAACCTGGCATGCAGTAATGGCACCATTCATGTGGAGATTGACTTTGTATTGCCTCATGGTGCAATCTATAGATGGCCCCAAGTCATCAAATACCTTGAATAATTGCACTTCTCTAATTGCCAATGAAACGGTCTCTTTCCTGTTTTTTTCAGACTGCATTAGAGACAGCTTGACGTCTTGGAGAATATGCATGATCTAGGGCTCAATACTATTGTAAAACAAAAAATGTTGTCCATCATTCCAGTTCTATAAGGCTTCAATTGCTACCTAAGTGCAGTTGACCACTGACAGTGAGCGCTGAGGGGAATTCAGGATGGAGAAAACAGGAAATATTCAGGGCCCTAGATAGTTAAGATGCATATCTAAGGGAAAATTGTAATGACCCCAGATCCTCGCATCTTCCCATATATAGAAAAACACTACAATTATGAATGTGAGGTGTCTGTTCTTTGTGATTAGCAGTAAACTTTTTGTGCTTGACTACATGTATTTCACAACAAAAATTCATATATTATATATCTGTCTCCTCTGCCTCTTTGGAGAAGTTCCTCAGATCTATCTGAGAGTCTGTCTTCGAAGCTATAGTCCTCAGTAAGGTCCCCAAATAAAACTGAAACTCACCACTCTCATGCTGTGCTTTTTTTCTTCTTTCAGTCAACAGTTTTGGTGATCATAAAGGGACCCAGCGTAAACTTCTCTCCTTGACTGAACTCTATGAGGATCCAAAACCTTGGTACCAACAAGAGACCCTTTTGTCCATCTGCCTCCTTAGCAAGCCCACGTGAATTTGGGGGAGTCTTTCCTGATCTTGGATCTCCTATAATTTGTTGATGATTCTCAGTTTTATTCAGCAGTGGATAAACTCTTTGCTGTGAGAAGTAGGTTTTCTTTGAACTTAACTTCAAGAAGAGGTACCTGGGTTACCCCAGTTGAGCAAAGGCTGGGAGGGTGTTGCTCAGAGACGCTGAGGTGGTTTGGGCTGGGTGATTAGATAGAAGGCTGATCTGATGTCTTTCCTCAATTCAGCTATTTCAATAGAGTTTGTTAGAATAGAAGTAAAGATACCAAATGAGCACCCCCAGCTCCAAAGAAAAGGGATGCATATCCTCCTAATGGGCTACAGCTTTCTCAGGCAACTGAGAAACTTGCTAGAGTGATCTCATAGGGAAACCCACTCACTAACTAAAACTACACTAGTCTGGGGAGGTACAAAAAATTGGTCTACCTAGTACTCTGAGCACCTATGGTGGTCTTAGAGAAGACACATAAAAGAGCTGAAATGACTCTAGGGTGACTCCCAGAAGAATTAAGCTCACAAACAGCACATCAGCCCATCACACAATTATCAATAGTAATTTTATCTCTACAAACCAACCGAAGAATGGGAAACAAAGCTTTCAAAACAAAAGAAAGATAGATGACAGGTTACCAGTCTCAGACTAACACCCCAGCCAGGTTCATGCACAATATGTAAGGAGCTTACACTTGCAAGTAATTTCTTAATTAGAAACTAAGGAAATATCACCCTAAAAATGACCAAGATGGGGCTATTTTGACATTCCAAACTGGTTTTTGCATATGCAGTTAGAGATAGCAGGCTTGATAAAATATCTTCTCAAAATTTTGACCTTAAAGGAACAAAGGATCTTCTAGGAGGAGCTTACATTTCTCCCCCTGTGTCCTTGAGCTGTAAATGTTCTACCTGATCTTCACAGGCATCTTATTCTGTGTTTTGAGAGCTTGGTCTCTGCCATCAGAAAGGTATACATACAGTGTATATTTGGCAGCCAATCAAATAGACTGAGATTCCAAGTAGTCTCTTTGTCTGGCCATACCAGCCGTAAGAGAAATTTATCATAAGGGGTCCCAGCCCATAAGGGGCCTCTATCATCTCAACCTTGATTGTATCTGCCTGTACAATGAAGACCTTTACTTTCTTAGACTATTTTTGGGAGTAAACTTTCTGGATCTTGTGGAGGTTGAAAACTTTGCTCTCTCTTGTGGAGACACCACTTGCATCTTATTGATTTGAGTTCCTATTAAAATGCTAGTCATAAACGGCCAGATGATGGATCCTTTAAATTGGAAAAACTTCTAAACTGGTAAACTTTAGAGAACTCTCATTTATAAACAGCTGCTTTATTGGTACCTATGGAAAGACAAAATCAAAATGTGGATACAAAGATATATAACAGATAACCTTAAGAACTTTCTTAATCTAAAACAAAAAAAAACCCCAAAAAACAGTTTGGGATGCCTTTTTTGTGGTTTCAGCTTTCCCTCAATGGGTCTCACATATACAAAACATAAGGTCAATTAGTGTTAATTAGGCTGATTAAAAAGGGAATAGGAAGAAGCTGAGGGGAAAGTCAAGAAACTTCTTCCCAAAAAGGTGGACATTTTAAAGGGACTCATCCCAGCAGGATGGAAATCTTTATATGGTTATTAAGAAATAGGATAAATAAAATGGACACTGATTAGATTAAAACAAAAGTTTTGATACAACACTACCTAAGGTTGGATGGGCCAAAGGGACACCCTATTAGTTACCCCCCAACATTAAAGGGCTCCAAACAAGTTCTCTCCATTTACCCCAATTTAGAAAAATTTAAGAGACAGAAAGAAAAAAAAAAATGACACCAAGATATCTGGCCAGCAATTGCTTGGGGGCAAAAGCCAATTAAGCAAGTTAAAGATTGACAAAAGGGCCTGGGTCTTTTGGCTTGACTCCTCACTGTGGACCCCAAAGCTTTTCATACAAAAAATAGATAAAATGGCCAAGAGATGGAAAGGAAGTTTCTGAGATGACTCGTAAGACCAAGACTTGCTAGTGGAGTCCTAATGGAGGGTAAAGTTAAAGGTATAAGAGACTTTATGTACGGTGGTTGCATCTCTTTTGCCTAATTATACTTGGGGATGGACAGTATGTTTCACTGGGGAATGCTTCCTCTGCCTGCTATTATAAAACAAGGCATATATATCCACCTCCCAGGCAATATTATTTAAACATGCTAAAGAAAAACAATAGGGTTACCTGAGCCCACATAGTATGAGGTAAAATCTAGGAGCTAATATTCAGGGACTAGTAAAAGCAATAATGTAGTGTTTTTTGTTTGTTTCTTTCTTTTTTCCCTTATGGTGAATTGGCCTGGGTTTGACTTGTGAGCTCAGAAAGAGGGCCTTTGTTGAATGCCATGTGCAAACTTTTGAAGGCTTGATACATTAAACCCTAAAGCTCTAGAACATAGAAGTCTTTTGATTTCCAATTTAGTTGGAATTTTTTTCACAGATGTAAAGAAACAAAAATTTTTAAATGTAGTTAGACCAATCAATCTTTGCTCTCATTTAGGTGGCAGCCCAGTTCTTTGGGGAATTAAAAGCAACTGTCTTTGTCTTGCAAATCTTTACAAATCATAAATGTAAATACAGCCCACAGTGACCTGAGACTAAGCCTGGTTAACTCAATCAAGAAGAACTTAAAACCAAAAGGAAAAAAAAAGGTGGGGCATGGGTGGGGGAGAAGAAGCTTTTTAAAACTCAAACTGCTTGAAAGTCTTCCTCACTCAAAATCTGATTCACAGTCTCCTTAAGACTTTATCAAGAACAAATACCTTAAAATTTCTTTCTGTGAATAGTAAAAAGCCTTAGCCTTCTGAGCAGATAAACTTAACTTATTCCAACTGTTATTATAAATTAGTAAGTTTATATTGTAACACTTTCTTCATAACTTTTAAAAATGAAGCATTATGATCTCTTATTTTGTCTGTCTATATGTCTGTGTGTACACTGTAGATATGTCTCTACCTCTGTGTGGTATTATCAAAATTAATTTGTAAAAGAACTCTACTTAATTGACATAAAAGTAAGCAATGATAAATTAAATACTTCTAAATGTAATAGAAACTAACCCAAATTAATTTCAAGTTCATGTGATCTGAGAAATTTCAATATTTAATTAATGTTTAGTATTAAAGTTTGTTTGTTGGTTTAATTAATACAAACATGTCTTACTTTTATTGCAACTAGGTTTATTAAAAGTCAAATAAGGTCATATTATCTATGGTACAAAATTTAGCAGAAAAATAGCTTGAGATGATGGCTGACTTGTTGTAATACCTCATGAAATTTTCATGGGTAATCTAAATATACTTGTTGAGAACAAATTAATTAAGTAGATAGAAATGAGATAAAACCTTTTAGGTGAACTCTTTAAGAATACATTTTTTTTAATATGGAAATTTGGTGTGTCTACTTAAAAAGAGTTTCTTCAGATTTTTGGTAACTTGAAACTTTAAGAGTTTTGCTAAGTTAAGTTAAATGATGGAAGTGTATTAAATATCTAGATAAAATAAGATTCTGAAATATTAATTATTAAACATAATTTGTACAGAGAAACTAAAGGTATTTAAGACTATTAATAGATGTGTTGGGTGTCACACATAAATTCTTTCTAATAAAAGCACATGTTTTTGAAAATCATAAATAGGGGATTGGTTCAAGATGGTGGAGTAGAAGGATGTGCTCTCACTCCCTCTTGCAAGAACACCAGAATCACAACTAACTGTTGAACAATCATTGACAGGAAGACACTGAAACTCACCAAAAAAGATATGTCACATCCAAAGACAAAGCAGAAGCCACAATGAGATGGTAGGAGGGGTGAAATCACAATAAAATCAAATCCTATAACACTGCATGGGTGATTCACAAACTGCAGAACACTTATACCACAGAAGACCACCCACAGGAGTGAAGGTTCTGAGCCCCACGTCAGATTTCCCAAGCTGGGGGTCTGGCAACGGGAGGAGGAATTCCTAGAGAATCAGACCTTGAAGGCTAGTGGGATTTGATTGCAGGACTGGATGAAACAGAGACTCCACTCTTGGAGGGCACACACAAAGTAGTGTGCACATGGGGAACCAGGGGAAGGAGCAGTGACCCCATAGGAGATGGAACCAGACCTACCTGCTAGTGTCAGAGGGTCTCCTGCAGAGATAGGGGGTGGCTGTGTCTCACCATGAGGACAAGGACACTGGCAGCAGAAGTTCTGGGAAGTACACCTTGTCGTGAGCCCTCCCAGAGTCCACCATTAGCCCCACCAAAGAGCCCAGTGTTGGGTTGCCTCAGGCCAAACAACCAACAGGGAGGGAACCAAGCCCCACCCATCAGCAGAGAAGTGGATTAAAGATTTACTGAGCTCAGCCCACCAAAGCATCAGCCAGCTCTACCCACCACCTGTCCCTCCCATCAGGAAACTGCATAAGACTCTTAGATAACCTCATCCAACAGAGAGCAGACAACAGAAGCAAGAAGAAGTGCAATCCTGCAGCCTGTGGAATGAAAACCACATTCACAGATAGACAAAATGAAATGGCAGAGAGCTATGTACAAGATGAAGGAACAAGATAAAACCCCAGAAAAACAATTATATGAAGTGGAGATAGGCAACCTCCCAGAAAAAGCATTCAGAATAATGGTAGTGAAGATGATCCAGGACCTTGGAAAAAGAATGGAGACAAAGATCGAGAAGTTGTTTAACAAAGAGCTAGAAGAATTAAAGAACAAACAAACAGAGATGAACAATAAAATAACTGAAATGAAAAATACACTAGAAAGAATCAGCAGAATAACTGAGGCAGAAGGATGGATAAGTGAACTCAAAGACAAAATGGTGGAATTCACTGCTGTAGAACAGAATAAAGAAAAAAGTAAGAAAACAAATGAAGATAGCCTAAGAGACCTCTGGGACAACATTAAACGCAACAACATTCACATTCTTTGGGCCCCAAAAGGAGAATAGAGAGAGAAATGACCCAAGAAAATATTTGAAGAGATTATAGTCGAAAAATTCCTTAACGTGGGAAAGGAAATAGTCACCCAAGTCGAGGAAGTGCAGAGAGTCCCATACAGGATAAACCCAAGGAGAAACATGCCAAGACACATAGTAATCAAATTGGCAAAAATTAAAGGCAAAGAAAAATTATCGAAAGCAGCAAGGGAAAAATGACAAATAACATACAAGAGAACTCCCATAAGGTTAACAGCTGATTTCTCAGCAGAAACTCTACAAGTCAGAAGGCAGTGGCATGATATACTTAAAGTGATGAAAGGGAGGAACCTACAACCAAGATTACTGTACCTGGAAAGGATCTCATTCAGATTTGATGGAGAAATCAAAAGCTTTACAGACAAGCAAAAGCTAAGACAATTCAGCACCACGAAACCAACTCTACAACAAATGCTAAAGGAACTTCTCTAAGCAGGAAACACAAGAGAAAAAAAGGACCTACAAAAACAAACCCAAAACAATTAACAAAATGGTAATAAGAACATACGTATCGATAATTACCTTAAACGTGAATGAATTAAATGCTCTAGCCAAAAGGCACAGGCTTGCTGAATGGTTACAAAAACAAGACCAATATATACGCTGTCTACAAGAGACCCACTTCAGACCTAGGGACACATTCAGACTGAAAGTGAGGGGATGGAAAAAGATATTCCATGCAAATGGAAATCAAAAGAAAGATAGACTAGAATACTCATATCAGAAAAAAATAGACTTTAAAATAAGGAATGTTACAAGAGACAAGGAAACACACTACATAATGATCAAGGGATCAATCCAAGATGAAGATATAACACTTATAAATATATATACACCCAACATAGGAGCACCTCAATATATAAGGCAACTGCTAACAACTATAAAAGAGGAAATCTACAGTAGAACAATAATAGTGGGGGATTTTAACACCTCACTTTTACCGATGGACAGATCATCCAAACACAAAATTAATAAGGAAATACAAGCTTTAAATGACAAAATAGACCAGATAGATTTAATTGATATTTATAGGACATTCTATCCAAAAATAGCAGATTACACTTTCTTCTCAAGTCTGCATGGGACATTCTCCAGGATAGATCACATCTTGGGATACAAATCAAGGCTCAGTAAATTTAAGAAAATTGAAATCATATCAATCATCTTTTCTGACCACAATGTTATGAGGTTAGAAATCAACTACAGGGGAAAAAACGGAAAAAAAAAATAACCACAAACACATGGAGGCTAAACAATACATTACTAAATAACCAAGAGATCCCTGAAGAAATCAAAGGGGACATCAAAAAATGCCTAGAGAAAAATGATAATGAAAACACAACGATGCAAAACCTATGGGATGCAGCAAAAGCAGTTCTAAGATGGAAGTTTATACCTATACAAGCCTACCTCAAGAAAGAAGAAATATTTCAAATAAACAATCTAACCTTCCACCTAAAGGAACTAGAGAAAAAAGAACAAACAAAACCCAAAGTTAGCAGAAGGAAAGAAATCATAAAGATCAGAGCAGAAATAAATGAAATAGAAATAAAGAAAACAATAGCAAAGATCAATAAAGCTAAAAGCTGGTTCTTTGAGAAGATAAACAAAATTGATAAACCATTAGCCACACTCATCAAGATAAAGAGGGAGAGGACTCAAATCAGTAAAATTAGAAATGAAAAAGGAAAAGTTAAAATAGGCACTGCAGAAATACAAAGCATCCTAAGAGACTACTATAAGCAACTCTATGACAATAACATGGACAACCTGGAAGAAATGGACAAATTCTTAGAAAGGTATAACCTTCCAAGACCGAAGCAGGAAGAAATAGAAAATATGAACAGACCAATCACAAGTAATGAAATCGAAACTGTGATTAAAAATCCTCCAACAAAAGTCCAGGACCAGATGGCTTCACAGGTGAATTCTATCAAACATTTAGATAAGAGCTAACACCCATTCTTCTCAAACTCTTCCCAAAACTTGCAGGGCTTCCCTGGTGGCACAGTGGTTGTGAGTCTGCCTGCCGATGCAGGAGATACGGGTTTGTGCCCCAGTCTGGGAAGATCTCACATGCAGTGGAGCGGCTGGGCCTGTGAGCCATGACCGCTGAGCCTGCACGTCCGGAGTCTGTGCTCCACAATTGGAGAGGCCACAGCAGTGAGAGGTCTGCATACCTCAAAAATAAAAAAAATATAAAAAATAAAAAATAAAATTGCAGAGGAAGGAACACTCCCAAACTCATTCTACGAGACCACCATCACCCTGATACCAAAACCAGACAAAGATATTATAAAAAAAGAAAATTACAGACCAATATCACTGATGAATATAGATGCAAAAATCCTCAACAAAATACTAGCAAACAGAATCCAACAACACATTAAAAGGATAATACATGATGATCAAGTGGGATTCATCCAAGTGATGGAAGTTTTCTTCAATATATGCAAATCAATCAATGTGATACACCATATTAACAAATTGAAGAAATAAAAAGCATATGATCATCTCAATAGATGCAGAAAAAGCTTTCAACAAAATTTAACACTGATTTATGGTAAAGAAATCTCCAGAAAGTGGGCAAAGAGGAAACCTACCTCAACATAATAAAGGTCATATATGAAAAATCCACAGCAAACATCATTCTCAATGGTGAAAAACTGAAAGCATTTCTTCTAAGATCAGGAACAAGACAAGGATGTCCACTCTCTCCACTATTATTTAACAAAGTTTTGGAAGCCTTAGCCATGGCAATCAGAGAAGAAACAGAAAAAGAAGGAATACAAATTGGAAAAGAAGTAAAACTGTCACTGTTTGCAGATGTCATGATACTATACATAGAGAATCCTAAAGATACCACCAGAAAACTACTAGAGCTAATCAATGAATTTGGTAAAGTTGCAGGATGCAAAACAAATGCACAGAAATTCCTGCATTCTTATTCACTAATGATGAAAAATCTGAAAGAGAAATTAAGGAAACACTCCCATTTACCATTACAACAAAAAGAATAAGGTACCAAGGAATAAACCTACCTAGGGAGACAAAAGACATGTATGCAGAAAACTATAAGACACTGCTGAAAGAAATTAAAGATGATACCAACAGATGGAGAGATATACCATGTTCTTGGACTGGAAGAAATGGGAAATTGGGAAAATGACTACTACCCAAAGCAATCTACAGATACAATGCAATCCCTATCAAATTACCAGTGGCATTTTTTACAGAACTAGAACAAAAAATCTTAAAATGTTTATGGAGACACAAAAGACCTCAAATAGCCAAAGCAGTCCTGAGGGAAAAAAACAGAGCTGGAGAAATCAGACTCCCTGACTTCAGACTGTACTACTAAGCTACAGTAATCAAAACAATATGGCACTAGCACAAGAACGGAAACATAGATCAATGGAACAGGACTGAAAGCCCAGAGATAAACCAATGCACCTATGGTCAACTAATCTATGACAAAGGAGGCAAGGATATACAATGGAGAAAAGACAGTCTCTTCAATAAGTGGTGCTGGGAAAACTGGACAGCTTCATGTAAAGGAATGAAATTAGAACACTTCCTAACACTATACACAAAAATAAACTCAAAATGGATTAGAGACCTAAATGTAAGGTCAGACACTATAAATCTCTTAGAGGAAAACATAGGAAGAACACTATTTGACATAAATCAACGCAAGCTATTTTTTGATCCACCTCCTAGAGTAATGGAAATAAAAACAAAAATAAACAAGTGGGACCTAATGAAACTTAAAAGCTTTTGTAAAGCAAAGGAAACTGCAAACAAGATGAAAAGACAACCCTCAGAATGGGAGAAAATATTTACAAATGAATCAATGGAAAAAGGATTAATCTCCAAAATATATAAGCAGCTCATGCAGCTCAATATTAAAAAAAAAAAAAAACCCAATCAAAAGATGGGTAGAAGACCTAAATAGACATCTCTCCAAAGAGGACATACAGATAGCCAAGGAGCACATGAAAAGCTGCTTAGCATCACTAATTATTAGAGAAATGCAAATCAAAACTACAGTGAGGTATCACCTCACACCAGTTAGAATGGGCATCATCAGAAAATCTACAAACAAATGCTGGAGAGGGTGTGGAGAAAAGGGAACCCTGTTGCACTGTTGGTGGGAATTTAAATTGATATAGCCACTATGGAGAACAGTATGGGGGTTCCTTAAAAAACTAAAACTAGAATTACCATAAGACCCAGCAATCCCACTACTGGGCATATACCCAGAGAAAACCGTAATTCAAAAAAACACACACACCCCAATGGTCATTGCAACACTATGTATAATAGCCTGTCATGGAAGCAACCTAAATGCCCATCAACAGACAAATGCATAAAGAAGATGTGGTACATATATACAATGGACTATTACTCAGACATAAAAAGGAACGATATTGGGTCATTTGCAGAGACGTGGATGAATCTAGAGACTGTCATACAGAGTGAAGTAAGTTAGAAAGAGAAAAACAAATATTGCATATTAACGCATATATGTGGAATGTAGAAAAATGGTACAGATGAACCAGTTTGCAGGACAGACACTGAGACACAGGTGTAGAGAACAAATGTGTGGACACCAAGGGGTGAAAGCAGCAGCGGATGGGGGTGGTGGTTTGATGAATTGGGAGATTGGGATTGATATGTATACACTGATGTATATAAAATGGATGACTAATAAGAACTTGCTGTATAAAAAAATAAATAAAAGAAAATTAAAAGAAAAATCATAAATAATATTTATAAGTTTGCCAATCTACAGAATGCTAATGTAAAAGTTTATAATTGTTCACTTCTTTGTCTTCACTAGAATTTTTTTTAAAAATTAAGAATTATAATTAACATATGTAAGTAAAGCTATTAAAATTAATAAGGAAAACATCTTTGTACACAATGGAAGAAGAAAAATGTTTAAAGAATGGAAATGCATTTTTTTTAAGGGAAAAGGAAGTAATTTTGTCCTGGAGATAGAGAAAGAAAGGGGAAGCATATGCAAAAAGTGAATGTAAAAAAGGACTTTATAGGTTTGTGGGAAAGGAACCCTGGGAAAGGAGTTCTGTGCATGGTCAGGACTGGTTAAGATTAGAATAAAATTTAATTGAGTAAATACACTTTAATATTAAAAGTATGCCAGTAGAAAACTAAAATTTAGTATTCTCTTTGTGTTAAGAAAACAAAGTTTTCTTGAAATATTGATTTGCTTTTGATAACAGATTCTAAAAATTTTCTTTACATTTTAAGTGGACTGTTGTAACTTTCTGTATTTTGCCTTTAAATATTTTGTCACTTTGGTTAAGTGAATAAGTATTATTTCACAGTGATCTGTGAATCTATTTGACCAATTATTTTAAAACCGTTTTATATCTTTGACAAACTTCCCAAAATCAAATTCTAGACATAGCTCTTTTGACCTCTCGCTAACTTTGGGATGCTATAGAAGGCCCCAGAAACATTGCAAAGAGAGATACAAAACTAACTAGGTTTATATGGTATGTTAAATTACATGGGGAACATTGATGATAAACCTTCTTAGGTATATCATATGGGTAAATATTATTATATGAAGTTACTAAAATTTGGATAAGTCCTGGTAAGTTATCAGTCATAATTCTAATTATTACCTTAAAATGTTGTATGTGAGAGAACTAATCAAATTTCCTTGTCAATTGTATTGTAATCAGATCTTTTAGCAAGCCATTTTTAGTCTTTTATCATTTATAGACAGTTATTGTTTTACTCTGATGCTTTTACAAAAATAAAGTTCTTCAAGAAGATTCATTAAAATGACTTTTTGACAAATATAGGTTTCTGATGACTTTTAGATCATACTGCTGAACTGGGTAAGAAATTCTAAAACTCTAAGGAAAAATTTGATAGCTTCATAAAATACTCACAAAAAATCACGATCATCAAAACTTAATTACATGGGACTGTATAAACTGATTAATATAATTTATAATTTTATAACTTTTTGTCAGAAATATTACTGGCTTTTAACATTTGTTTCCCAGATATGAGGAAACCTTTTACACTAACTATGACTTGCAGCAATTTAATAAAATATGCCCTTGTAAATGCAGATAAAACCTTTATCTTTTTCTCTCTACCTGATCCCTCCAGAATTTGACTTCTCCAGCTGGCTCCCTTCTAAACTTGGTGGCTTATTGCAATCCAGATTGCAAATAGTTGTACTAATCATTGCTTTAATTTGTTCTCTCTTTGTTGTTTTCAAACTATTTATGCTTTGTCGCTCTCTCTGACGTACCATAAACGTATTAATGCTACTAGCATTACAGGTTACTTATAACCTGCTTATTTTATAAGATTGTTGTTTCTTGCATTACCCTATGTGTAACCAGGTCTCTAACAAAACTAATGATGGCTAAAAGTCTTGAGGCCTTCGGTCACATATACAGCTCTCTATAAAATTAATTGTAATAGTGCAACTCTAGATGTGGGAGAAAGCAACATAGAAGAAACATTTCCTGTATCATAATAGAATAGAAAGAGAGAGGACCCAGAGAAATTTTGTAGGTGAATCCTCACTTGACCTAGAAATGAGCATTCCTAGCACTGGGGAAAAATTTGTTATGAAATACTTCACAACCCTTGGTAAAACAAAGAATGTTGCCCTCCATTCCAGCTCTCCAAGGATTAAGTTGCAACCCACCACAGTTGCCCATTGCCTATGCACTCTTAGAGGAATTCAGGATGGAGAAAACCAGGAAGGACTCTGTGCTTTAGATACATGGCCCTTAGATTGTTAAGACGTATATCTAAGGAAAAATTTTAATGATACCAGATTCTTGCATCTTCCCATATATAGAAAAGCACTAAAATAATTATCTTGAGATGTCTGTTCTTTTTGATTAGCAGTATCCTTTTGATGCTTGACTACATGTTTTTCCCAGTAAGAAAAATGTGTATATATCCTGGCTCCTCCCTCCCCATCTCTTCTGAGCAGTTCCTCAGAGCTATCTGAGAGTCCGTCTCCTGGGCTATAGTCTTCTGTAAAGTCCCTGCATAGAATACATTAAACTGAAACTCACTGCTCTTACCTTGTACGTTTTGGGGTTTTGGTTTGTTTGTTTGTTTTTTCCAGTCGACACTATGTAACTCTGTCACTCTTTAGCTGTGCAACACTGGATGTTATTTAAATTCCCAGTCATAGTGTTTTTAGCTACCCAATGGAGATTATGCAAATATGATAGATTTTTGTCTTGGCTTTTAGCTCTGTGAGTTTGCACAAGTAATTTAAATTCCTTTAATCTAATTTTTTCTTAGCTATAAAATGGAGAAAATAATACATAAAAAATTTTGTCTTCCAAGTGAGGATTAGAATGAAGTAATACATGTAAAGTTCTTGTCATTGAATGTGGGTTCAATAAATGCATTTTCTTTTTTTTTTTCTTGCCTGTTAAAATTTTAATGACTGATAATGAGCTTTTTTACATTAATTTAAGTGTGACTGATACTGGAGATTTCATGGCCCTGGAAGGGACAAGAGGTGGAAAATACATTAAAGTTTTGGAAACTTTAATTGTCTCCCAGTTCACTTGATATAGGATAATGTTTACTGAAACATAAAAGCAGAATGTTTTGAAGACATTTATAATCCATTAAAACAATAGAGAACTGATATCTTGTATATTTGTGGTTAGATAATTTATATATAACTTGAGTGAGCTGTTTTTTTGTAAGTGCAGATGGGGCTAAATGGAGAGAGAATTTTTTTTTAAGTTTTTATTGAGGTATAATTAATTTACAATGTTGTGTTAGTTTCAGGTGTATATCAATACAAATATATATATATATATATATATCCACTCTTTTTTAGATTCTTTTCACATATAGGCCATTACAAAGTATTGATTAGAGTTCCCTCTGCTATACAGTAGGTCCTTATGAGTTAGCTACTTTATATATAGTAGTGTGTATGTGTCAATCCCAATCTTCCAATTTATCCCTCCTCACTCTTTACCCACCCAGTAAACATAAGTTTATTTTTTACCTCTGTAACTCTATTTTGGTTTTGTAGATAAATTCATTTGTAGCCTGTTTTTAGATTTCACATATAAGTGATATCATATGATTTTTGCTTTTCTCTTTCTGAGTATGAGAATCTCTAAGTCCATCTATGTTGCTGCAAAAGGAATTATTTTGTGTATATATACATATATATATTATATATAATATATATATGTATATGTATGTATATATATATATATATACATGCCACATCTTCTTTATCCATTCCTCTGTTAATGGACATTTAGGTTGCTTCCATGTCCTGGCTATTGTAAATAGTGCTGCAATGAACATTGGGGTGCATATATCTTTTCAAATTATGGTTTTCTCCAGATATATACCCAGGAGTGGGATTGCTGAATTATATGGCAACTCTATTTTCAGTTTTTTTAAGGAATCTCCATACTGTTCTCCATAGTGGCTGTACCAGTTTGCATTCCCACCAACAGTGTAGGAGGGTTCCCTTTTCTCCGCACCCTCTCCAGCATTTATTGTTTTTAGATTTTTTGATGATGGCCATTCTGACCCATGTGAGGTAATACCTAATTGTAGTTTTGATTTGCACTTCTCTAATAATTAGTGATGTTGAGCAGCTTTTTATGCACTTTTTAACCATCTTTATGTCTTCTTTGGAGAAATATGTATTTAGATCTTCCACCCATTTTTTGATTGGGTTGTTTGTTTTTTCTTTGATATTGAACTGCATGAGCTCTTTGTATATTTTGGAGATTAATCCCTTGTCGGTTCCTTTGTTTGCAAATATTTTCTCTCATTCTAAGGGTTTTGTTTTGTTTATGGTTTCCTTTGCTGTGCAAAAGCTTTTAAGTTTAATTAGGTCTCATTTGTTTATTTTGTTTTTATTTTCATTACTCTAGGAGGTGGATCAAAAAAGATCTTTCTGCGATTTATGTCAGAGAGTGTTCTCCCTCTATTTTTCTTTAAAATTTCATAGTATCTGGCCTTTCATTTAAGTCTTGAATCCATTTTGAGTTTATTTTTGCATATGGTGCTAGGGTGTGTTCTAATTTCATTCTTTTACATGTAGCTGTCCAGTTTTCCCAGCACCATTTATTAAAGAGACTGTCTTTTCTCCATTGTAAGATGACCATAAGTGCATAGGTTTATCTCTGGACTTTCTATTCTGTTCCATTGATCTATATTTCTGTTTTTGTGCCAGTACCATACTCTCTTGATTACTGTAGCTTTGTAGTATAGTCTGAAGTCAGGGAGCCTAACTCCTCCAGCTCCATTTTTCTTTCTCAAGATTGATTTGGCTATTCAGGGTCTTTTGTGTTTCCATACAATTGTAAAATTTGTTATTATTATTGTTATTATTATTACATCTTTCATTGTTATTATAGCCTATAGTGGTTGGTAATGTTCTTTATTCTGGAATTTCACTCTTGTATGTATTTGTATATTTCACCTATGTATTGCCCAGATATTATTTCTCAGTAAAGTCTGCCCTTAATAAACCTACTTAAGATTGCAAACCTTTCTCTTAATGCTGACATTCTGTATCTTTTTCTTCTGCTTGATTTTAACCCATAATCCTTATCACCATCTTCAAAAATAATTCACTGTGCTTTCTATTTTATTTATTTATTTATTTATGGTTTGTCTTACTCAAGTAGCATATAAACTCCTGCTCCAGTGATATGTGGCTGAATAAGATGGCTCATGCACTTAGTAAAATGTTTCATTTATAATATGTATCATTTACATTCCCTCATGCAAGTTTATATTTAAAAGAAAAGCAATTTTTTGATTCAGAATATTTATCATTACCTCTCATCATCTTACTAAGGAAAACGTGTTCCTTCTTCCCAAGCTTGGGCAGAGGAAGGTGTAAATCAGCCAGGAAAAACCCAAGTGATGAACTTTAAAGGGCTTCTGAATTGAGTCTTCAAAGTCTTTATTTGGTTTGAAAGTTAAAGCTGAATTCTACTGAATACTGAGAATAACTTTTAGAGTCTACAGGAGAATCCCTCCCTCACCCAGGGGGAGGGGAGGAAATGACACTTATCATGAAGACAAACCTGGCTTTGCTACCACATGTAGAGATTTTCCATGGTATGGGCAAAGCTTAAGGCTCTCTCTTATGTGTGGATGACTTTTTCTTTTTCATTTTTTCGTTGCTTACTTTGAATATTTCTTTTCTCTCCTCCCTCTTAAACAGCTGATGCAATGAAACAGACCTATACACACGCATACACTGCCACATATTGCCTCTAAAGAGCACCATCAACTTGAAAGGCAATGTAAGCACCATAATGGAGTACCTGAGGTGGTGGTTTAGGATACCTTTCTTCCAATTACCAGAAATTGAAAACTTACATGAATCCAGAGACCAGAGAGATCCTACGAATGTGAACAGTAGCAGCAGGGAATGATAATACCTGTATCCATTTGAGAGTGAATGCTCTGCTTGGGTACATCCTGATTCTTTCTTTCATTTTACTATTTTTTTTTAAATGTTGACTGTGCAAAGCACATCTTTGCACAAATTATGGCAGTAGGCTTTAAGAATTTGAGTGTGTAACCTCTCTCTGGTGAGATAGAAAACTGTGTCCTTAAGGGAAGAGCTTGGAGGCCCAGCAAATGCATAGAAATACTCCAGGTTGAAGATGGAGGGACCAGAGTAGTCTTTACAGATGAGATCACAAATGTTCTAACCCAGCTCTTCAAAATAGGAGACCTCACAGAGCCTGAGGTCCAAAAACCTTACTAGATAATACTGTATGTTGTTGGGCCTGGAGAGTTCTCTGATCCACTTTACGAGCACCCGAAGTGTAGATGGCTGATCAAGGATTAGGGGATTTAAAGGGTGAATCCATTTTATAAAGCCTAATTCCAAAACCGAATAAAATGAAGTGTAAAGACTTTTGAGTTATCACCTGTTTATATTTATCTATGTTTCATGGCTCTATTATTACAGATCTTTCATCTCTATGAGATTCAGTGATCTACTTTGATTCGGCTGGAATATACTGGGTAGCAATATGTCAATATGTTCAGGGAACAGTACAAGCTACTATGTTAGGGGGGTGGTTAAAAAAATCCCAGGTGATTAAGATATGGTCCCATATGTAAGAATTTCAATAGCTACTTGAGGGCGAATCTAAATAATACTGTGCTGTAATATAGTTCCGTAAAAGCTATGAAAATGTAGGATAAAAATGACTTATACTGAATGAATTGAGGAAAAAGCAGACAGGATTTTGACAGGTAGAGGGAGTTGAGAAAGCCATATCAAGGCTGTTTTACTGACATTGAGAACCATCGGATGTATTATGCTTTACACATCACCAAATATGTGTCTCTTTTCCCAAAATTATTTTCTTTGTTTTTTTTTTTTTTTTTGCGATACGCGGGCCTCTCACTGCTGTGGCCTTTCCCCTTGCGGAGCACACGCTCCGGACATGCAGGCTCAGCAGCCATGGCTCACAGGCCTAGCTGCTCCGCGGCATGTGGGATCTTCCCGGACCGGGACACAAACCCATGTCCCCTGCATCGGCAGGCGGACTCTCAACCACTGCATCGGCAGGCGGACTCTCAACCACTGCGCCACCAGGGAAGCCCCACTTTCATTGTTTTTTTCATTTATATCATGAAGCATAGTTATAATGCTATGTGAAGTATACCAAAAAACTAGAAGCATTAACTAATATATCCCCAAAACAAAATGTTTTCTTTAATCCCAAATGAGTAGTGAAAACAATAATGAGCAATATCATACAAATTGATAAGAATTATTCCCAGAAAATGCATACTTAATCTGTAATAAGAAATAATTCCAAAAATATTACTCTCCATCCCACTTCAACTAGTTACATAACTGTGATTAGCACACTATTTTCTCCCCCTTCACAATTACCTTGTTTAATCATTCCTCAACTTCAGTTAATTGCTTTAATAATCTCTCTGGTTTCACAAGTTAGATTCTTTTACATTTAAATCACCTGGAAACAAAATGATATATAACACTTTGAGTGTTTTAAAAAAAGTCATTGATTGGATCTTTAAAGTTCATAATATATATGGTATCTGCATTTTGGATATTAGTTTGGGTGGCATTAGCACAAGGCTTGGCATGCAACTTATGTTGGATTTTTTGATGCATGGTCAGTTAGATGCCACAGAGTCAAACATTTCCTTCATTGGATGCATATAAATGTACCCTATAGAAATATGACTGGTCTTAAAGCTAAAATATTGGTAACTTTTTGAATAATTATAATAGGCATCATTTATTAAATGTTTGCTGTGTGCTACATGGTACACACATCTATATAATTCTTATAACTTGTTTGGTTGTTTTTCTTATGGTAAACATGAAGACTCAGAGTCTAAGAGAAATTATGAATCTTGCACAATGTCACAGATAAAGAACATAAGTGATGAGTGAAAATCCCAAACCAGAACTATATAAATAAAAATCTATGTTGTTTCACTTCTTTCCCTGTATATCACTATGATAGGCAAAATAATGGCCCCCAAATATGTTCATATCCTAACCCTGGGAACCTGTGAATATATTATATGTCAAGGTTGCAGATGGAACTAAGATTGCTAAACTTCAGGTATTAAAATAAACAGAGTATCTGTAATCACTAGTGTCCTTAAATGGGAAATGGGAAAGAGGGAAGCAGAAGAATTAGGACCAGAGAGACGGCATTAATGGAAAGACTCAACTAATCATTACTGGTTTTGATTATGGAACAGGGCCACATGCCAAGGAATGTTGGCAATCTCTAGAGTTTCGAAAAGGCAAGAAAGTGGATTCTCTCTTAGAGCCTCCAGAAAGGAGTGCAGCCCTGCCAAGACCTTTATTTTAGCCCAGTGAGACCCTTTTCTGATTTTTGACCTCCACAACTGTAAAATATGAAATTTGTGTTGTTTTAGCTCACTATGTTTATAGTACTTTGTTACAGCAGCAAGTCAAGCTAATACAATCACTTTGTTTCTCCAGTGATGCAGCAGACGTTCTTTTATGCCTGACAGAAGCCAGCATGTGAGGAATGCAATTGAAGGAACATAGAGAAATCCATCTAAATGAAGGTGGCAGGCCTATTGAGAGGCAGGAGCAGACAGGAAATGAAAGATGCAGTTATGAGTTGAATGCCATGAGCCTTAATCATATTAAGTGTTGAACAATTACTTGCTTAATGAATAAATAAAATGATGAATGGTTGAAAAACCTGTAGGCCAGTACCAATTTATACTTCATCAACCTTACAGAAACATAATTGCTAATTTTAAAGGTGAAGATGGTATCCCATTGTTTCAATGTGAATTTCTTTGATTACTAAGTTCAAAGTCTTACATATAATTATTTGCTATTTGTATTATATATTTTATTTTGTGAATTATCATTTGATTATCAGAAAATTAAGGACTTTAATTTCAATTTTGTAGGCACTTTAGAAAGCATAGCTAATTAACCTTGTATTTGGCATAAATTCTTTGCAAATGTAATTTTCCAGTTTGTTGATTATCTTTTACATAGGTTTATAATACCTTTGAAGTACAGACTTATTAAATGTTTTTCAGTCAAATCTGTTGGGTTTTCAACTTTATGACTTCTTCCATTACTTTTACACTGTAATCCTTCTGGAATATGTTTTAGAATAATATATAAAGACAACATTTATTATTTTTTAAAATAATTGGCTTAATAATTATAGCAGTATTTTTTTAAAAAATCTTCTCCTTCCCTGACAATTTTTATGGTACTTAATTTAAAATACATCATTGCATTTGATATATACTTGGGTTTTTCTAAGGCTATTTTAGTTCATGGGTCTGTTTCTTTGTTCTGTGCCATCATTTTACCATGCTTAAAATTATTACAGCTTTATATCATGTTTTCATATCATTTGTAGCTTCAACTGAGTCCACAAGTCTCATCATATCAAATTTGCTTTAAAAATAGGATTTAGTTCTAATGTCTTAATCTTCAATATAAACATGAGTCTTTTGTGTTTCTTTGTAGTATTTTTTTGACATTAGTCTAAAAGTATAAATGGACTTTTGAAGATTTGTGATAATTACAACATTGTTCTTCTGCTCAAGAAGCCTGGTATGGCTTTCCATTTATTTGTTTCCTGTTTGGCTCTTGTTACATATGTGTAATTAATATTTCCCCCTCACAATTACCTTAGTAAGCAGTTTAAATTAAAGTTAGGATATTCCAATTTAAAAATCATGCTGAGAATTTTTTGTTAGATCTTCAAATTAGTTACTGCTATATATATATATATATATATATACATATATATATATAAATGATTAACTTTTGTGTATTTATCTTAAATATTTGACTTTGTTGACATATTTTATTAATTGTAATCATTCTTGTGATGACAATATTGGATTGCTTATGTCTAAGAGCAAACATTTCTTTGTCTTTTTCAAAAAATTATACCAGGTATTTCTTTTTCATGTTTTAATTCAATGACTATCATTTCAGTATCAACTATTTGATAACTACGAATTATCTATTGGTATGGTATTTGATAAAAAGCTATTTCAGATTCCTTGGCCACTGCTCTATTAATTATAATCTTATGAACATAGTTCATTTTTTTCTCAATGATTCAAGGTCTTCATTCAAAGATTCCATTGTTGCTGTCAGGGTGTGAATAGCTGATTGATCCTTCCAGAATGGACCCCATATTCTTTTACTTTTCAAATTATTTTATCTACTATTAATTGTGTATCCCTCATAGTTTGTTCTACACTTTTAAAGAGAAGTTTTTCTGCTGTAGGCCTAAAAGTTGCCCTGTTCCATTTCACAAAAATTCTGTGACAGCAATTCTACTACTGACTCAAAAGGAGAAAAAATAATTGAATGAAGGAAAGAAGGCAGAGAAAGCAGGAGAGGAGACTCTGAAGGCAGCAGGAAGCTAGCAATGGTAAGAAAGGGCTGGAGAACAATATTCAGAAGCGTGGTAGGTAAAGTTATTTCTATCATATTCAGTCCTCTCAGTCACAGTAAGGAAACACAGGTTTAGTGAGGCCTAAAACTATCCATGTAGCTTGTCTCTTAAACAAGCTCTACCAATGGGATGCAAACAGAAAATAAAGTAATTTTTGCTGCCCACTCTCTTGCTTTTAAACAGCTCAATGGGGCTAGTGTTTCCCCTGCCCCATTAGATGACTCTTCAGGAATCTTGTGAGTTTTTTTGGTGACCTTCAGGGAATACAAAATCCTAAGATCACTTTAAATCATAAAACACAATTTCAAATTAGAATATCTCATTCCATTTAATCGTTAACACTTTCCTCCCCAGATAGAGCCTTAGGCAGGTGGGGAATAAACATCCAGAGAAGGACAGCCAGCATCTCATTTTTATAGCTCAAGTCCTCCCTTACTTTTGACTTGTTAGATTTGCACTTCCTGTGACTGGGAGATCTTTAAAGCTGACTCTTCCTCGTTTGGGTGCTTTTGAGATTAGAATGTGTGTACTCTGATATCTCCTCCACCCCAACTTCTAATGATCTCTCCTGGAGACTTTTATAGCAGCAGAGCTGTGTCTCTTGTTTGTCACATGGCTTGCAAAGACTTCTGCAATGACTAAGAATTCAGTGTTCTACCTCTTCTTACCTTTCCTTAGGCAGCTGCCCTGGGTAAGTCCTAAAATGATCTTTTGGTGGCTATTTTTTTTTGGGGGGGGTGGTTGGAATTCAAATCCACTCTCATCTCTCAATTACAGAGTGGAATTATAATTTATAAAACTTACTGACTAGTCTTTTTAAGGATCTTCTTACCAGGTTTGAGAGAAGGGAGCCATGCCTCCTAAAGTTCTGCCTTATGGAGCCACAGGACTCACAACAGAGAGTTCTTCAGACAAATCCATCCAACCCCACAGCACCAATCTACTCTTTTCCTCATCCTTTAACACTCTCAATGGGAATAAGGAACTGGGGGGGAGGTTCAGAGTCATCAAAATTGGATGGTCTGTTTCACAATTTACTTTGATATTTAATGTCTGCCACGTTAGAATCTCAGTAGGAATTTTCAGTTTAACATTCTACTAACCACATCTTAACAGGGGTGAAGACAAGTCTTGAACTCAAATTTTGCTACCTCCAAATAATTTGTTTTTTGCCCTAAATCATACTTATGAGTTTAAAACTCTCTTCCATGTGGTAGAGATTTCTGTAAATGTTTCTTTCTTCATATATTTATGGTTGTGTTTGCAGTAGTTATAGAAAATGTGATGCTACAATATATTTTCTACTATAGATATAATAGTTTTGAGTCACGTCTCTACTTCTAACACTTTCAAGAAAATACATCAAGCTCCATGCTAGAGTATCAGTGAATTCAAAATGGAAGCAAAGGCAATTGTATTACCATGTCTTGGGAGAGATTAATTTTCTTTTTGCCAATTGTAAAAAGAGAAAAAGGAAAGAAACCTCATTTGAAGCTAGCAAATCAATATGTATGAAAATAGGTCAGACTCTGGAGGATAAAACTTTTATTTCATATAAGTTAAAAAATACATTCTCTTATTTATTTAAAGTTGGCAGTCATTTTAAAAAACTTAGAATATTTGCTTCAGGATTAGAATTAAAATTACAGAATATTTTCCCTCAAGACATTCTTCTTAGAAATTAAACTGCATGAACAAAGTGATTTCATTTCTCATCATATTTGTATTTCACTGAAATTCAACTGTCATTTCTTTCTCCTTCTTTGTGGAATATCTACAAAGTCTCTGTTAGTCCATTTTTTTCTCTCAACTGCATTGATTTTCACATGAGACATATTTTTCTTTTTTAATAAATTTCTCTCCACAGCTCTAACAGAGAGATCAATGATTTCCTTCTTGAGAAACCAATGGTACGGATGGTTGAAAACTTAAATTTTTTTTTCATTGACAGGTATCTTTGGCCTGGCACTGAATATGCTTTTGATAAAAATTTCCTTTAGGATCTGAAAGTGGAGAAATGAGGCTTAAGTAAAATAAGGCCTGAAACCTTGGGGAGCCAGTGACCTTGCACAAGGTAGAGAGGGTTGCTGAATCTCTGAAACTTAGTTCAAAATAGACACATCTCAGAGCCACTATCTCAAGGCCAGGCCACTGATGCATTTTCAACAGCTCAGGCTAAAGCAGCCCCTGCATCCCATAAACATGCAAATAATTCATTTGACTTCGGAATCTTGAGCAAATTTTGGCCTTAATGAAATTCCAGTATGTTTGAAACAAATATTGGGCACTTTGACTCTGAGAAAAAGCCTGAATTCAGAAGCTTTGATTTAAATTCTTCTTTTCTTGACTGAAGTTTTATTATTTATTTTCTGCTACTCCTCCCTATGAATGTTGATTCCTACTTCCTAAGAAAGTAAGGCCAAGTCCATGTAATATAAGAAAGGGAGGCCTGTGTTAAGGGTGTCAGGCTTTGTGTGTCTGCAGTTATTTTGGCCTTAGAAAGAGTTAACTTTCTGGATGCTCTGGATGGACCAAAGCACATTAAAATTGAATTACATTAAAACTACCATAACGTAACTCAATTTTAATGTGCTTTGGTTTGTCCAGACTCTCCAGAAAATTAACTCCCTCTAAGGCCAAAATAATTACAGATGCACAAAGCACAGCCATGATAGAAAACAGTACGGAGGTTCTACAAAAAACTAAAAATAGAGTTGCCATATGATCCAGCAATCCCACTCCTGGGTGTATACCCAGACAAAACCATAATTCAAAAAGATACATGCATCCCTATGTTCATAGCATCATTATTTACAATAGCCAAGACATGGCAGCAACCTAAATGTCCATTGACAGATGAATGGATTAAGAAGATGTGGTACATATATACAATGGAATATTACTCAGCCATCAAAAAGAATGAAATAATGCCACCTGCAGGAACATGGATGGACCTAGAGATTATCATACTAAGTGAAGTAAGTCAGAAAGGGAAACACAAATACCTTATGATATCACTTATATGTGGAATCTAAAATAAGATACAAATCAACATATCTACATAAAAAAACAGACTCAAAATATAGAGGACAGACTTGTGGTTGCCAAGGAGGGGGGTAGGGGAGGAAAGCATTGGGAGTTTGGGATTAGCAGAGGCAAACTATTATATATAGGATGGATAAACAACAAAGTCCTACTGTATAGCACAGGGAACTATATTCAATATCCTCTGACAAACCATAATGGAAAAGAATATGAAAAAGAATATATATAAAATTGAGTCACTTTGCTGTACATAAGAAATTAATACAACATAGTAAATAAACTACACTTCAATGAAATGAAAAAAAATTTTAAGTTACCATAACTAAAGTAAAAACATACTGCACAGATTTGGGTAAGTAGTTTAATAAGTGTAGATATATGTATACATCCCTGAAACAGTCACCCCAATCAAGATTGTGACCATTTCCATCACTCCTAAGTTTCCCTCATGCCCCTTTGTAACCTCTCCCTCTCACCTTCCCCCTCCCCATGTCCCCAGACAACTACTGATGGACTTTCTCTCACTGTAGATTAGTTTGCATTTTCTAGAGTTTTATTTAAATGTTATCATATGGTAAGTATTGTATTTTTGTCTGATGACTTTAACTCAGCACTCTTATTTTAAGAATCTTCCATATTGTCAAGTTTATCAATATTTCCTCCCTCTATATTGCTGAGTGATATCCCATTCTATGGATATGTCACAGTCTATTCATCCATTAATCTGTTCGTGGATATTTTGCTTTTTTTCTAGTTTGGGGCTATTACAAATAAACCTTGTCCTGTTTGTTTTCTGTTAAAGATCACTATCCTGACAATTGATGTTTCATGTATTTTGTTTGTTTTGCGGTTGTTTCACGTGTGTGGGACAGAGGGGATGTGTGGTAAATTCAGTCTCTGTAACTCTATGGTGGACGGAAATGAAACTTCCACATAGAATTTCTAAACTATTATTGAATTCATTTTTTTAATGGTCAGTAATGGTCAAAAATTCCTATTATTAAATTTCAATGATTCATATGTAATGTGACTGAAACAATATGTTTATCAAACTGTTTTGTTTTCCTCTGGACACAAGAAGGTTCCAATTCCCAAACTCCTTTGCATAGAGGTGACACATGAGACTTGTTTTCGTGAGTGAACTGAGTAGAAGAAATGGAATCTATTTTCAGGTCCGGCTTCTAATTATATTCCACAATACACTGCTTTATCTCTCACACACTACATGCAGCTCAAGGCAGAGACTTCTGAGATTGTTAAGACTCATAACAGGAGGAGCCCAGGTTTGAGCCCCTGCATGGTAAAAGCTCACTCAGGGAAAACTTCTAGATGGGAATATCACCACTGGGCTATGAGTGAATGAGATAGAGACACATATTGTAATAAGGCTAGGCTTTGTTACTGATGTATAACACAACCTACTCTTACTAATACATGTAGATATATGGTTGGATACTCACTGTTATAAAACTATCATTCTCAATAAGAGTGGGAGTGAATTTGGTCCCCAGTGAGCAGTGTTAACAGCAAAAGACATTTTTGATTGTCACAATAGGGGAGTGGTGTTCCTGGTATCTAGTGGGTAGAGTCCAGGGATGCTGCTAAACACCCTACAGTGGACCAGGCAGCCTCCCACAACAAAGAATTATTAGACCTAAAATGTTCAATCATGCCAGGAGAAATCCTGATATATAAATACTCATATGTACATTAAATAACACTATATTGTCATATGTTTCTCAAAGTGACAAACTATTCTGAACATAGCTGAGAGCCTGTAAGTACATACAAATGGATCCTGTGCTACTGAAATATTCCAGGGAAATGAGATATTTCCATGCATGCACACATGTATCTATGGATGACATTCATAATTGTATATTTGCATATATATTGAATCAGCTTTAAAAAAGTATACCATGTGCTATATGTTTGGGGGAAAGCAGGAGCTGAATAAAAGAAAATTACAGACTGGGATATCAAAGGGCTTACAAATACTCCATGGGAGAAGATAAATATTGTTTATAAAGCATTATAGTATGAAATAATTTATGCTAGGTACATTTAGAAAGCTATACACAAGTTCAAAGCATACATAGATTTGGTAGAAAATTACTCTGGTTGAAGAATTCAGAAAAGTTCTTAAAAAATGACTTTTTAAGAGTGAGCCTTAAAAAAATGGGTCCAATTTAGAAACAAGGAGCTACTAGGAACAACATGACAAATGGAGGCATGAGCATGGGCAGCCTGAGTGGAAATGCTCAAGTCCTATAAAGAGATGTGCAAGGTTCAATTTAGCCAGACCTTAGGCCATGTGTTGGGAAGGGCTATAAAATACAGTTTCAGTGGCAGGATGGAACTAACTTCGCTACAGAGGTAAGCTAAGAATATATGCATAATCGTGCAGTCAAGGAAAGTTATGGAAGGTTTGTGAGAAGAAAGTACAGAATACTTTACTCTTATTCAAATAACATTTCTTAATTGGAACAAGTTGAGGCTGAAAGTGAAGGAATTATCTTAAATTGCATAGCTGAGAAGAGATGTAGAACTGAAGTCTCAGCGTAATGGTAAAAGTGGAGAGGAAGGTATCCATTTCAGAGGTCATTTAGAGGCAGAGGACCCTGGAGGTGGCAATTGATTGCATTTAAATACAATGCATGAAGAGCCAAAACATCACAGGTGATGTCAACAATCGCCCAAGGGGTCTGAAAGTCACAGCAATTGAGATTTAATGAAAGATGATAGTATTAGTTAAGAAAGTACTGAGTTTGATGTGGTGACGACATATTCAGGCGGTCATACTCATTAGGTATTTGAAAATGTAGGACAGAAATTTTAGGGATCATTAGACAAGTTTTGGTGGAATTTGTGTGTCTCAGTGAACTAACTCAAGACCAGTCTTAAAGGAATTGATGCCATCAATGTTTCAGGGAAAAGGCGGGGAACCCAGAAAGTTAGGCATGCAAAGAGTTGTCAGAGAGAAAGGAAAAACAAATAAGAAACAGTAATAAAAGTCAAAGTCAAATCCCAAAGGAGCGTGTACTTACAAAAGCATCTTGAATTCTTTAGGAAGTTGTAAAGGGAAGAAGCCAAGAAAATATCAATGAAATTAGCATGCTCCAACAATCTAGAAAATCACTGAGCATAGAAGACAAAAGAAATGAGAGATGATGTTAGAAATCAGAGTCTGGAGAGATATAGACATTGAATAAATAGGTACAGATAAAATCATCCAGAGACTGTGTACATGGCAGAAAAGATTGGAGAGTAGAGGGAAGGTGAAAATATAGGAAGACATGCAATATCTTGAATATTATATGTCCTGCTTGATTTGGAGTCCCAGCAACACCAAACCTTTAGGCAGTTCCTCCATGTCCTTTGTGTGGCTTCTGAAGCCTGGTGTTCCTTTGCTCAAGCTGGCGCCTTCTACTAGAATGCCTTTCTCCCACCTCCCTTGACTTGTCTTAACATTATTTTTTTATTCCTCCTAGGGAAGTCTTCCATAAATGCCTTTCTTCAGCTGAGTTAGCCATTTCTTCACAGTGTTCCAGAATAATTTATTTTCTGTGTGGGTCTCTGTGCCTCTTTTGCACAGCTTCAACTGCCCCTCAGTAGCTGTGGTCTCCATGGGAGCACCAGAGAAAACTAAAGAAGACAGAGGCTGGGGAAAGTGAGTATCTTCATGCAGAAGAATGAAATTGGACCCTTATCTCACACCAAATACAAAAAAAACAACTCTAAATGGATTAAAGTCTTAAAGACCAGAAAGAGTGGAACTACTAGAAAAAAAGAAAAAGAAAAATAGAAAAAAAATTTTCTTGGCATTGGTTTGAGCAATGATTTTTCAGATATGACACCAAAAGTAGAGGTAACAAAAGCAAAAATAGGCGAGCGGGATTGTTTCAAACTAAAAATCATCTGCACAGCAAAATAAACAATCAGCAGAATAGAATAGCCACTTACAGAGTAGGAGGAAATATTTGCAAATGATAATGATAAGGGGTTAATATTTATAATATAAGGAACTCAGACAACTCAATAACAAAAACCAAATAACCAAACCTATTAAAAAATGAACAAAAGATCTGAATAGACATTTTTCAAAAGAAGACTTACAAAGAAACAACAGATATATGAAAATGTGCTCAACATCACTAATTATCAGGGAAATGCAAATCAAAACCACAGTGAGATATCACCTTATCTCAGTCAGAATGGTTGTTTTCAGAACCACAAAAAATAACAGGTGTTGGCAAGGCTATGAAGAAAAATGAACACTTGTGCACTGTTGATGAGAATGTAAATTGGTACAGCCATTATAGAAAACAGTATGGAGGTGCCTCAAAAACTTAAAAATAGCATGGCCATATGGACCCAGCAATCTAGCTTCTGGGTATGTACGCAAAGGAAATGAAATCAGTATCGCAGAGACATCTGTACTCTCATGTTCCTTGCAGCATTATTCTCAGAAGGCAAGAAATGGAAACAACCTAAATGTCAGCGGATGAATGGTTAAAGAAAGTGTGATATACACAATGGAATATTATTCAGCATTAAAAAAGAAGGACATTTTGATATTATAACAGTATGGATAAACCTGGAAGGCAATATTTTAAGTGAAATAAGCCAGACACAGAAAGACATGCCCTCACTGACATGTGGGATCTAAAAGTACTTGAACTCACAGAAGCAGAGTAGAATACTGGGTTCCAAGGGTTGGTCAGTGGGGAAAATGGGGAGATGTTGGTCAAAAATTTTTGTCAAAGGGTTTCATGTTGGTAAAAGTTTCTGTTATTCAAGATAAATAAAATCTAGAAATCTAATGTACAGCACGGTGACTCTACTTAACTAGTCTGTATTGTGTACTTGAAGTTTGCTAAGAATTTAGATCTTAAGAGTTTTCACCCACCCACCCCCCACACACAAATAACTATGTGGAAGTAATGGGTATGTTGATTAGCTTGATTGTCATGATAATTTCACAATGTATACATATATCAAAATATCAAATTGTATACTTTAAATGTATATAATTTTATTTTTCAATTATACCTCAAACAAAAAATTGAATAGTGAATTCCTGCATACCCTCAGCCTATTCCCCTTAATGTTAGTATCTTATGTAACCACAGGAAAATGATCAAAACCAGGACATTAACATTGGTCCAATACTACTAACATTACTATATATGTTTTTAATAATAGAATTTAAGACTTTTTAATGTAATTATCAATCATTTGGATTTGCTTTTTGTGAGGTCTGCTCAGGTCATGAGCTAATTTTTTTATTGGGTTGTCAAATTTTTCTTCTAGTTAAATTTGTAGTTTCCTAATAATTCTCATCAATGAGAATTGCCAAAATATTCACGTATTAATTATAGACTCCAACAAACCCATACATGTTAACACAGTTAATATGTTGAATGAAAAATACCTATATTTTAAAAAACAAAAATCAATGTAAAGAATAACGTTGTACATTTTCCAAGTCGCTGGTATCTGGCTTAATAGAAGATAATTAAATTCACATACCTGCTTCTTCATTCAGTTTGTTATGATGCTATTTTTATTTCCCTGTGTTCAGTAGTGATGGTATACCAAAGTTTATTCAGCCATCACCTGATTGATGGACATTCAGTTTGTTTCATGGGTCTTTTTGCTTTTTTATTTTGCCATCATAAATAATGCTTCAATAAACATCCCTGTACACTAAAAAAAAGGACATGTTATTTACTTCACAATGCTACTTGTCATCATTAAAACACATGTTGCAATGACTGAAGCCCAGCTCAAATACTACACTTTCAGACAGCTTTATATATATTACATCTTTCCTAGTTCTACCATCTCCATAACAAGCTACTTCGTCAAATAATAAGCTGGGGACAATGAAGGAGAAGGAGAAAGCAAATCTAATCACTTCAATTACAGAGACACTCATCCCATGGCTTGTCATCTCATGGTCTTATTTTCCTCTTCTTGCCTCTGGGCATCATATAACATAGGCTACCGACATTATTATGGGGAACATCTCAAGTTTCCTAGGCATTTTTGCACTGAGGATATTGCTTCCTTAATATTCCACAGTGGATGAAGCCTGACAGTGTTTAAATCCTAAAAATTTATTCTGTCTAACAATATACCCATCATAAAAAGGAGCCTAGAGAGTGAAAATGCAGGATAAAAGAAGGCAACAAAAGTACTATCTGGGGAATAAAAAGGAAGAGGAATACAGACCCGTCCCATTAAACATGGGTTCCCAGTATGCATACCCCACATCCATTCAGCAATGTATTATAATCTATTCTTCATGGTCTGTGTTTCCCAATTAGACTGTGACTTTCTTTAGGTCAGGCAGCACCTATTATCTTTCCTTGTGTCCCAAAGACCTAGTACGGAGCCAGATCCAATATTGATGTCTTGGTGTATAGTGATAGTTTGGAAGAAAATAAGCAAATTGCACTAATTCATCCATTGAACACATTTTTATTGTACCTCAGACATTGTTTCAAAAGTTTAGGATACATCAAAGAAACAATTCCTGTCCTGTGAGATTTATATTCTATCAGGGAACAGATAGATAATAATTCATAAATATAAACATAAATGATATAGTATGGTTAGAAAATGATTATTGTGAAAAAAAGAAAATGTAGAGCAGTATTAAGGGAATTGACAATGGGCTGGGGGCTGTAACAGATTGCATGGCTAAAAAGGGTGTTCAGGGTAGACCTTATAGTAGAGGTGAGATTTAATAAACATCGGAAGAAAGGGAGGGAGTGAGGCTCTATGATGGGCATGGCTTGCTGTACTCACAAAGGAACAAGAGGGCTGGTGTTCTTGGGGTAGAGAGAGCAAGGGGGAGAGCAGCTGGGAAGATCAAAGAAGTGGGTCACGTAGGGGCTCCTCAGTGACTGGGGTGGGTTTTGAATCAAAGTGTCAAGGGAGCAGTGAACAGAGAACTAACATTCTACATTTTAAAAGGGATCTAACTCACATTTTGAAGGTTATCTCTCTGAACTCTGTGGAGAGGAGGAGCAAGGAAAGGAGCAGAGATTGCAGATAGAAGGCTCTTGTAGTCATTCAGGTGAGCAGTATGGTGGCTCAGACAAGTAGGTTGCTTGACGATGGTGAGAAGGGTTCAAATGCTAGATGGGTTTTGAGAGTAGAACCAATCCTACAGAGATTCTGTGCTTGACCGAAAGTTAGTGAGGTCCTTGAACCTTCTTCCAGGCACATGTGTGTACATTCTTGTCAAATCCATTTTTAGCAAGAACCCTACTAAGTCTGTTTAGCAGAATTCCCCACCCTTGGTACCCAATCACCCTCAATATCTGATCACTATTCCTCACTTCCACCCTGGTATCAAATCATCCTGGCCTGTCTTCAGCAGGAATCCCCGCCCCACCCCACCCCACCCCCACTACCCTTGATGACTCTTCTTAGTAATTTTACAGCCACCAACTTTCCTGACCCTTGGTTATCAATTCCCACTTGCCCCTGTTGTATTTGGAATGAAGCCCATTTCGATACTGGGGTCTCTTTTGCCCTATTTCAATAGGCCTGAATACAATTTGCCTTCACAACTTTAACCTCTTTCTGACTCTAGTTTTCATTAACATTCCCAATGGATTGGATCTGGAATGTGAGAGGAAGAAAAGTTCAAGTTTTCTGGATGGAGCAAGAGAAGAGGTGGAGTAGCCGTGAATTGAAAAACAGAAGCTTCAGGTGGAGCAGGTATAAGTTTGAGATAGCTAAAGCACATAACATTTTTGTTGGTGGAGGTGGTGGATTTTATGCTCTTCTCATCCCCTTGCTTTTCCAATCGCTACCCAGCAGACTGCTCCATCTGTCATTGCTCTTTATCTGTTGTCCAAACAAAATGTGTTTTTAGATTTGAGGCTTTAAAAATATGTCTGGGAGGGATATAATCAGCCCACTCTGACTGTAATTAGGAATGTCATCTGGAGAGTCACATCCTGCTACATTTTAAATTCAGGTGTATTTTAACTGGCCATCACTATTAATTGTACCATGAAAATAGTTATAAACATTAAGATTAATGAATGGTTATCACTAATAGACAAAATTCCATGATATCTGTTTATGAAAGATATCAGCAATCACATACAATTATAACACTTTTTATTTTTTTTCAATATGAACAAGTAGGGACTCTTTAAGGCAGAATAATTATTGCTTCCTTTTTTTTTCTGACAGTGATTTTAGTACTACATAGATGAGAATCTTACTAAATAGAACCAATCCTATGATACACTATAAATCAGTTATCAAATACGAAATCTGGGTTTTCTAAGAGTTTATATCTCTTATTACTAAGCCACTCCATGAATGTGCCAAATAAAAGGAAAATAAACTGCCTGATACTAAGAAACTCATATAATGTAAGGGCAATGGGGGAAAAGTTCACCTGATTATTTGACTGGTTTCTGAAATCTAAAGTATCAAGGTAGACTATCCCATAAGTCACTGGAATGAAATGAGATGAGTCTAGGAAGGATGATTTTTAAATTTGTTGCTTGTAAGTAGGAGCAGTCTGTTGAAGATTTAAGCAGGAGGTAAACCGTTGGAAAGTGACTTGTAGTAGAGCTTTGCTTGACATGAAAGAAAAAAAAATGTATTAAGTGCACAAAATGAATCAAGGCCTCTTTGGCAGTCACCTGATACTACCCTCTTGTTTTACAGTTGAGGAAACTAAGATCCTAAGAAACAGAGTCCTTCAGCTAGTGGAGTAGAAATTGAGGTCAGCTGAATCTAACCTCTAACTGGTATTGTCTTGTGGCATTAAGGACTGAATAACCATGAGGTCACTGTCACAGAAAGGTCCAGAAAAACATGAAGAACAGTCACTTTGTGCAGAACTTAGTATGCGGGTTATGCTAGGCACTGAACTATAAATAATTAAGCAGCAGGCATGCAAAACCTTCTCTTCCTTTCAAGGAGGACACCCACAGGAAACATAGAAGGTGACTTAGTCAAATCCCCTTATAAACCTGCTAATGGTAAATGTCCTGGCAAAGAAACTAACATTTCTTTTGGGAGAGTCCTTACCATGGAACATTTTTATCAGAATGATTCTGGTTGCCTAGAATTGTTCATGATAAACATGTTAGGGATTCATTTATTTATGGGGCATAGTTCCCTGGAAAAGGACACAAAAACTAGTAACAGCATAAAATGGAAATGTTTTGTGATCAAAATGACTCACTTCTCTGTGAAATGCAGCTGGGGATATTACTTAAGAGACTTACTTAGAGAACTCATATGTTAACCTGAGCTGACTGTATTCAATGCAATATGAAAGGACCTGGGAGCCACAGAGAGTCCCAGTCCTCTCTGCAATGTCTGTGTCTCATGATTACTCATAAGCTTGAAAGTTTTACTGAAGATTGGTAATAGATCAGTTCTCTAACTTTTAGGAGTCTGACTTGACAATTCATTATTTTGTGTTATGGGATTTCATTAACGATGTGGAGGAAATATATACCAACAATGAAAAGAAAGTAGAAAACAGGTGAAGAATGAATGGTATAAGAACTGGACTTGAATTTACATATTTTTAATTGAAGTACAGTTGGTTTACAATGTTATATTAGTTTCAGGCATACAACATAGTGATTTAATATTTTTATAAAAAATACTCAATTTAAAATTATTGTAATGTATTGGCTATATTCCCTGTGCTGTATAATATATCCTTGCAGCTTATTTATTTTACACATAGCAGTTTGTACCTCTTAACTCCCTCACTGTCTTGCTCCTCCACTTTCCCTCTTCCCAATAGTTTGTTCTTTTAATCTGTGAGTCTGTTTCTTTTTTGCTATATTCATTTGTTTGTTTTATTTTTTAGATTCCACATATAAGTGATATCATACAGTATTTGCCTTTCTTGGTCTGACTTACTTTACTAAGGATAATACCCTCTAAGTCCATCCGTGGGCATGCAAAGGAACAAGAACAGCCAAAGGATTTAGCTAACCAGTAAAAAAAGCTGGAACACTTAAACTATCTGATTTCAAAATGTACTATAGGGAAGTTTGCATAGGTTAGTGAAACAGAAGAGAATCCAGAAATAGACCCACATATACATTGTCAACTTATTTTCTTCAAAAGTGTCAAGGTATTTCAATGGGGAAGACAATATATAGTCTTTACAGCAAAAGATACTGAACAACAGGACATCATTTGGCACACATGGGTCCTGATCCTTGCCTCACACCATGTAACAAGATTAACTCAAAAGGCAGAATTTAGACATAAATATGAAGGTTAAAGTTATACAAATTTCTTGAAGAAAAAATAGGAGAAAATTTCGCAACTTAAGGTTGATAAAGATTTTATAGATAAGATGAAAAAAGTATGAATGCATAAAAGAAAAAAGATGCTTTTCTAAATTAAAATTTTATGATGTTCAAAAATACTGTTAAGAAAATATAAATGCAAGCCACAGAGTGGAAAAGCATTTATGATGTATATATCTGAAAAAGGGTTTTTATTTAGGATATATAAAGAACACTTATAATTCACTAATATGGAAAAATACCCCCCAGTATTGGCAAAAACATTTGAACACTTCATCTAGAATATAAAAA
This sequence comes from Phocoena phocoena, assembly GCF_963924675.1. NCBI lineage: Eukaryota > Metazoa > Chordata > Mammalia > Artiodactyla > Phocoenidae > Phocoena > Phocoena phocoena. The sequence goes on from NC_089225.1 coordinate 13,833,760, forward strand.
AAATTACCTATAAGCACATGAAAAAAATGCTCAATGTGATTAGTTGCTTCAAAAGGCAGTAGTATTAAACCACAATGAGATACCACTATACAGCCACTAGAATGGTCACAATAAAAAATACTTACAATATCAAGTGTTAGTAAGGATTGGCATAACTGTAACACTCATATACTATTATTAGTAGGAATATAAAGTTGTATAACCTCTTTGAAAAAGTTTTTGACTGCTTTTTAAAATGTTACTCTTAAAAATGATCCATAAAATTCACTCATCTATTTATCCAAGAGAAATATAAAAACTATCTTTGGGCAAACTCTGTTTATAAACAAATGTTTGCAACATTTTTATTCATAATAGCCAAAACTATCAATAAGTCAATGTAACAATTTTATTCATAATAGCCAAAACTATCAATAAGTCAATGAATAAACAAATTGATTTATGTGTATACAATTGATTGCTACTCAACAGCAAAAAAGTAGGAACTCCTGATACTCATAAAATAAATGAATTTCAAGAAAATATTGTGCTGCAAGAAATTAACTATGCACAAAAACTTGTATTGTAAATGATAAAACCATGTATGTAAATATAGAATCGAATACCACTAGATTGATTTTATACCCCTAGATTGATTAAAACACAAAACTCAATAACAACAAAAAAATCAAGAATCCTGACTATACTGATTGTTGACAAATGTATGGAAATAGATACACTTTTATACTTCTGTTAGATGTGTGAATGAATCATCTTTAGAAAGCACTAACTCATAAAGCTGGACATATATGTTATATTATATAACACAACTATTCCATTGCTCTGTGTGTGTCTGTTCACTAGAAAAACTCTTACTGGTTTACCAGGAGAACCTGCAAATGAATGCATAGGGTGTCTTTTTCACATTAGCAGAAGTAAACAAACAAAACCATGGACAAAATCCAAATTTTCAGAAAAATGAGATATGTAAATTTTGGGAGATTCAAACAGTGAGATACTATAGAACAGGCAAAATCAATGAGCTACAGTTACATGCAACAGCACAAATAGATGTTGAGGACAAAATCCTTGATAACATATTTATAAAGCTAAAAAATAATATATCACACAAAAAGTCATGAGGGAGTAACACTATAACATAAGACAAGATGAACATGAAAAATAAAGTTGAGGGTATTTGTTACCACTGATGGTGGATGAAATATTAAGTCAGAGAGAATACATAAAGCATCCAGCATCAATCATATTGGGGAATATACAACTTAAGTTGAGTGGTTTGTTCACAGCTTTTCATTTTATCATTATTGGCAAATTATACATTCCCATTCATTAATAAACTTTTGAATATATCAAATATTACATAAGGAAGACATATTTCCTTTCCACTGAGAGCTTACAATTTAACAGAACACTTAGACATACCCACAAGTAATGAAGACCCAACAACATACAAATTTTAAGGTAAGGATATTTAAAAATAAAACAGCTGTATTATATTAATAATGTATGTGCATTCAAAATTCAAACAACAGAAAAATTCTACTTTACTGATTTTAGTACTGTGTAATTAAACAGTATAGCATCTATGGCACTCTTTAAAACTGTGCTCTTCCTTAATTAATTTTTGGTGTCATTTAGACATGGTTAGAATGAACATAAAAACATATTTTAGCAGTCAGAAATTGCAGTTATCATATGACAGAAGAATGTCAATTTTAGCTGCAATTTTTCTTTCTTAGTGGTTATAAAATAATGGTGTCTCTGAAAATCAATGATGTCTTAGATTATAAGAAATAAGGTAATAATTAATTGTCAAGGTGTTGACAAGAGGAATTTTCATTACTTCTTAGTAAAATTCATGAGATAAAATTATAATGCTGAAGAGTAGCTAATAGACATGTATCTACAATGTAACACAGCAATTTCGGTTATATGAATTGGTGAATATTGGAAAACACAAATTGCCAGACTTCAATTAAGTAAGGTCCCTATTGAGTAATTTGCATTACAGTTTCACAAAGCAATTGAAGTTTTCTGCTCAGTAATTACCATACTAAGTAAGTTAAATTGATGGGTCAACCTAGGATTGTAGAGTATATGAATGAAGAATGATGCAAATGTATTTATAAATGGCAGTAAGACAAATGGAAAGCCATAAGAAAAGGTTTTGATTTGCTACAAGCAGACAGGAAATGTACCAGAAACACTTGTGGGCACAGTAGAAACCCTCCTGTATACAAACTACTTTTATCTAGCATTCAAGAAAAGCTTCATGAAGGGAAGAGGATTTTGTTTCTTTTTATATATATATAAATTTATTCAGTTTTATTTTTAGCTGCGTTGGGTCTTTGTTGCTGCATGCAGTCTTCTCTAATTGTGGTGAGCAGGATCTACTCTTTGCTGTGGTACACGGGCTTCTCATTGCGGTGGCTTCTCTTGTTGCAGAGCATGAGCTCTAGGAGTGCAGGCTTCAGTAGTTGTGGCATGCAGGCTCAGTAGTTGTGGCGCATGGTCTTGGTAGTTGTGGTGCACAGGCTTAGTTGCTCCGCAGCATGTGGGATCTTCCCAGAGCAGGGCTCGAACCTGTGTCTCCTACATTGGCAGGCAGATTCTTAACCACTGCCCCACCAGGGAAGCCTAAGAATTTTGTTTCTTTATAGAGAGTACAAGCTAATGATAAGTGTGTTTAAAATCAACACAACTTTTCAGTGTGTCAGGAGAAAGGTAAAAGTCAATTCAGATAACCCTGTATGCCCTTTTCTGTCACCTATTTGTTTTTTTCTTTATCTTTTTTGTTTTGGTCTCGTCTTAATACCAAGATACATACCAACATTAAAATAATGAATCTGATTTTTAAACTCACTAAATATTTTGCAAATTCAAACTCCATATTCTGTGAACATGTAACAGTCTGTGTTCAAAACCTATTTTTGAAATATGTTTCTATTTATTTATAGTTAGTAGATTTCAGTTGTGCCAATAAACTTTGAGAGCTATTGATATATGAAAAGAAAATATATGTCAAGAACTAGAAATAGCCCATCACAGTATTTTGTAAACTGGCTATTCAGGATGGGGTAAGGGGTGGAAGGGATGGCTGGGACAAATATGTACTCATACTCTTAAAAATATTTATTTTTCTATAATAATATTTTGAGATTTTATTAATTTTTAAAATAAATATAATCAGGATCACCTACATGATCACCTTATGACCCAATGCTGGCATATTCAATGCCTACTTTCAAATGCATTTATGGCAGAATGAGTGCCACTTAGTACAATTTTAATTGACTCAGACTACAAACAGACCGAACAATATCAGTACAAACAGAAGAGGACTTCGTAGGAAATATTATATTTGTTTCTAATGAAAATCACCCACCATGCAAAAGTTATGCACTAGTTCCAAAAGAGGAAAATAGAGGGATAATTGAGCAATTACATAGTAGTGGGTACTATACTCAAGACCAACTAAAAAATCCTACACTTTGTATATCAGAGTTATATTTTATATTGGGATAAACATTTACTGTAATCAAACATCTCCATGAACCACACTAAGTATTGATAACAAATTTTATTTTTGTAGTTTTCAATATTTTAAACTGTTTTCAGTTGTATAAAATCAATGAACATGAAATTTTAAGCACAGTCACCTAATGCTACGGTAAAGAAAATTCAAGTAAATCCTAAAGGTCAGAGAGTGATTTATTTTTCTTTTTTTAAAGGGGATTTTTTTTTAATTTGAAAAAATCTGATTTTACTTTTTATTTTGAAACAATTTTTAACTTACAGAAAAATTGTAACAATAGTACAAAGAACACTCAGAACAATTTACCCAGATTTTTAAAATGTTAACATTTGTCTAAATTTTAACATTTTATCTTTATTATGCTGTGTGTATGTGTGTGCATGTGTGTAAAAAATAATTTTTTCCCACCAGAACCATTTGAGAGTAGGTTGCATTAATCATGTCCCTTTACCCTTTAAAACTTCAGTGGGAATATTCTTACATAACCAGAGTACAGTTATCAAATTCAGGAAATTCAACATTGATACAATACTTTTATCTAAACTACAGTCCACACTGCAATATTACCCATTGTCCCAATAATGTCCTTTATGGTAGGTTTTTTATTCCCAGTCTAGGGTGACATATTACTTTTAGCTGTCACATATCTCCAGATTTTAAATCTGGAGGATTTAAATATGGAGGATTCTTCAGCCTTTCTTTGTCTTTTATGACATTGATATTTCTCAAGAATACAGGAGATTATTTTATTGAATTCTTCCCAATTTGTGTTTCTCCAATGTTTCTCATAATTAGATTCAAATTATGCATTTTTGGCTAAAATACCATATTATGAAGATGTACCCTTCTCAGGTGATTGTTGTTTATTGTTGACATATTTTGATTATTTAGTTAAGGAGTCGTTACCATATTAACTTTTTTTCCTTTTGAAATTAATGCATAATTTGTAGGGAAATATTTTGAGATGCTGTAAATAACCTGTTTGTAATCAAACCTTTCCCCCTTAGAGGATGCTTGCCTGAATCACTTTTTTAATTATTATAGTTGCAAACTGTTGATTATCTAACTTCATCATTTCTTCATTCTTTCTATATATTTTTCAGCCTTTTACTCTAAAGTAGATCTTTCTTTTCTCCCTTAGTCAACAACACCCATTTATTATCTCACAGTTCTCTAGCTTCGAAGTCTGGGCACAGAACATATGGGTTCTCTGTTCATAGTCTCACAAAGTTAAAATCAAGGTGTCACCTGTGCTGTGGTTCCATCCAGAGCTTGAGGTGATCTTTCAAGCTCATTCACGTTGGCTGAATTCAGTTCCATGTAGTTTTTCTGTTTTGTTTTTTCTTTTTTATATGTATAAATAAATATATATATATATATATATTTTTATTGGAGTATATTTGCTTTACAATATTGTGTTAGTTTATACTGTAGAGCAAACTGAGTCAGCTATACATATACATATATCCCTGCCTTTTTGGATTTCCTTCTCATTTAGGTCACCACAGAGCAGTGAGTAGAGTTCCCTGTGCTATACAGTACGTTCTCATTAGTTATCTATTTTAGATTTATCCATTATTTAAGTGTGAGAAACACTGACCTAAAATACAAGAGCTACACTTTCCCTATTTCATAGCTTCTCACACCAGGCATGTATATCACTTCTTAGCTAACATAGTAGTTGTAATGTATATTACTTCATGTTAATATATTTTTATTGTAATTATGCCTTTTTTACTGTTTTTTGATTTTGACACTCCAATTTTGTTTCCTAAAGACCTCATGGAGACTCTTATTATTAGCTATAATAAATCTCTCTTTATTTGCACACATTCATGGCATTTAAAATGCTTTGGGAACTTTGGATTGGAGAGCAGGATGTTGAGAAGACGTGAGCCAGGAAGCCTTTGGTGCAAATGCAGCTCTGCCTGCTATCAGCTGTATGAATTTGGAGCAGGAATTTCACTTCCATGGGATTCAGTTTCTCAAGTGTAAAAAGTCTGTAGTAGAATTTAGCTCAAAGTGTTGTTATGCAAGTTAACAATTCAGTTATGTGATGAAGCTGACTCAGAGTGGGCACTCAATACAGAGAGCTTTGTTGCCTTTCTCCCTAATATGTAAAGCCAGTTACAATTCACATGAGAAAATCAGTGCTGCTACATTAAACTCATATCTTCCTTTTGAACAAACAGCTATTATGAAGTTTGAGAAGGATACTAGATCCAATGATACTATCTCCAAATTATATTTGCTGCTATTAAAAATATCATTGCAATATATTATATCAAAGGGTGAAGATTGCTCACCTTTACAAAACACTAAACCAAAAAGCCTCAGATGTGGAAGGAAAGAGCTGGTAAAGGGAGTAAGGTGGACAGTTTGGAAGAGAATGAAATAGTGTACATGGGGGAGAACCTCAAAAACAAATCATACTAGTTCAGTTACCTTTTGATGCCACCATGGGCCAGGTAGTTTTCCAAGAACTGGGAATAGAGCATTGAACACAACAGGGGAAATGACAGTTTTTACTGAGCTGGCATACCACTTGGAGGAAAGTTGGGGAGGTAAGGTAGATGATAAGCAAGTAAATATATGTCTATTATATAAAGTCAGGGAGAGATAAGTGTTAAAGAGAAAAATATAGCAGGCTGTACATCTCTTGTTTTATAGAAGGGTGCTAACCTTCTAATAGACACTTAGTAAATACTATCCCCTTTATGAATGATTAATGCCAAGAAGTGTGTAACTCTTGCTACACCTTGATCCTGAACTCGACGCTGTTGGTTTGGTGTTGTGTTATTGTATGTGGAATTGTTTGTATTCTAATTTCTGCCAGTCATATTTACTGAGTGTCTATTATAAGCCTGGCACTGTTCTAGACACAGAACAGTGTATAGTTCATTATGTAGTGCATACTCAAAGAAGGAAGACAGTTAACAACAAAATTATAAAGTAAATTGTATAGTATGTTATACATTGGTGAGTTCTATGTTGTGAAACAGGAGAGTCAGGTGTGTCAATAACAGCTTTAAGGTGTGGTCAAAGAAGTCTTTTTTGAGAAGTCAACATGTGAGTGAATACTTGAAGGAAATAAGGAGTGAGCCATGTGTATATTTGGGGGGATCTTGGTGGAAAGCATGGCAAAGACAAAAGTCATGAGATGGGAGCTCAAAAAAAAAAAAAAAAAAAAAAAGAGGAGCATTGGGGCTTAAGGGGACTGATGAACAGGAGACAATACCTGAGAGGTATAGTTTGAGAAATGAACTCTCTTGTTGGGGACGAAGAAAAGACACATACAAACACAAAATTTTAAAAGTAAGACTTTGCTCTTTAAAAAACCTACTCTAAAAAAAGAAAGAAGAAAAACGTTCACCAACCAAAGCTTAGAGGTCATCACACTTCAATTTCTTAAAACTTCAGAATTATAGGCCTTACTTTACATAAATATATTTAAGATGCCCTTCAGGACTTGCACTGTGGTCGTCAGGAGAAGAGAAGGCCAAGGAATACATAATAATTAAGTTGGGAAAGTGAGACCTCCCAGTGCCCAGAAGAAAGTCATAAGGTGACACACTTCAAATGAGCATTTGATGTGGTTAAATTGGAAAGAGGCTGCTGGTGTTTGCTCAGTAAAACACTTAGGATTTAAAAAGAGATTGGCATACTTGTCTAGAGCAGTAAAATATTGAAGATCTGTGTCAGGGGTCAACATACTTTCTCCATAAAGGACCAGGTAGTAAATATTTTAGGCCTTTTGGGCCGTACGATCAATTACAACTATGGAACTCCATCACTGTAGCTGAAAGCAGCCATAGACCACAAGCAACCAAGTGAGCGTGACTAAGTTCCAATAACATTTTATTTAGAAAAAACAAGTGATGGGTTGCATTTGACCTACAGGCCATGGTTTGACAACCCCTGATCTATACTAAAGAGCTACAAAGTAATGACAGTGTTTGCAGAGAGGGGCAAAACAATAATGATCCTTTGATAGTTTGAGATTTTTAACTTTTATCCTAGGTGGACTATTGATAATTGCCATTTGATTTTCTCATCAGATCACATAGGACATTGGACGGCATCTTAAGGACTTGGTTTTTATTCTAAACATGACAGGGAGTCATGAGAGGACTTTACTCAGAGGTGGGCAGTGTTACTGAATTCCATTACTGCTTTACTCTGGCTGCTGAGGTGAGAATAGGTAGTATTGAAAAGGGTGGAAACAGGGACACCAGTTAAAAAGCTACTCAAGTAATCTAGGTGTTATGGGTTGAATTGTGTCTCCCAGAAAGCTATTGAAGTCATAACCCCCAGTACTTCAGAATGTGACCTCATTTGAAAATAGGTATTTACAGGGGTAACAAGTTATAATGAGGTCATTAGGGTGGGCTCCAATCCAATATGACCAGTGTCCTTTTAAAAAGGAGTAGTTTGGACACAGACATGCACACAGGGAGAATACCATGTGAGCATGAAGACAGAGATTGTGATGATGCATCTACTACCCAAAGAATACTTATAAACCTCCAAAATCTAGGAGAGAGACATGGAACAGGTTCTCCCTCACAGCTTTCAGAAGGAACCAACCATTGATGTCAGATTGACAGCCTCTGGAATTGTGAGACAAGGAATTTCTGTTGTTTAAGCCACTCAGTGTGTAGCAGTCCTAGGAAACTATTATACCAGGTGAGAAAGGATGGTCACTCAGACAATGAAGGCAGCAGTGAACAGTTGTTGAGTTCTGGATGTATTATTAAAGGGAAATCAATGATAATTGCCATTTGGATGTGAAATGTGAGAGAAAACTTGAAGTCAAAGATGACTACAAACTCTTTGGGAGGATAGAATTGTAAGTAACCAAGTTGAAGAAGACTATAGAGGAGCTAGGTTTTAGTGGGGAGAATTTAAGAATTTTTGTTTTGGGGCATGTTGAGATTGAGATGCATGTCAGACAGTGAGAGATAAGGATTAATTTGATGGATCCCCTGCAGGATGGCCTCTGGGTCTCCCACATATTTTTACGGAAACTGACTGTAATTGAGTGATTAAGGCAATTCATCCTTCAATAGATCAAGACTAGAAGCCACTGATTTGCCACAACAGGTAGCTTCAATCTCAAGGCCTTGGATACTGTGGTTATGCAGAGAAGGGGTTGGTGCTTCCCCATCCATGAGTGCTGAAATGGAGCATCAGGAGTTAAGGCCATTTTACGTTGCTATAATCTTAAGGCTTTAACCTCAGCTTTCTGACTATGCCAGGAAACTAACTGGTATTTTTGCTACCAATAAATGATGAAGTAGCAGAACAAGGTCAAGGTCCCTTGTGAAATTGCTGTTTAGGTCCCAGCCCTTTATTCCAGAGGAAGGGTATTCTTTTCTAATGATGTAGTTTAACATTCCCCAGTCCAAGAGCTGAGGTCCATCTCTTAGAGTCTGATGTATGACCCTATTAGATATATCCCTATGTGCCACTCTGGAATGAAATGGGCAGTGGTGAACCACATGTTTGCTAAGATCCTATCTTCATGTGCCCTGCTATTGGGACAGTATGTTGCTAGTACACTAAAAACACTGGTGAAAGGAAGCAACAAAGTCTAAGTACTTTGACCAACGTGACTGTGCCTCCAGCCAATTGAAGGAGGTCCCCATGGGAGACCATGTAAACCAACAAAATTATTAGGGTGACCTCCACAGATAGCTCCTTTCTGAAAATACTTCGTTATGAATTTTAGATTGACAGATAAAACATGATGAATTGATCCATACAACTCAAAAAATATTAGCTTGTGGACACTCCCCACAGTCAAAGTGATAAATAAATACATTTACAGGAGGAACATTAAAGGAGGTGTGGACCCTCTGGAAGACAGGGATGAATGGGACACTAAACTTGTACACCATCCTTTTGATATTAATATAGTATAAAATTTAGTCTAATAGGGTGGCTCCAGTGTTAAAACTGTCTCCTTGGACTTTAGAGTCCTCTGAAAACCTCAACATTGAGAAGGAAGCACTGCTTGTCAAGCTGGGGATGTCCCCTTACACTCTACACCTGTTGGATTTGTGCGACAACTCTGTTTCCTATTGGTATATACAGACATGGTTCAGTCTGAAAATAGAGCCTCTTCAATCCTTGGCCACAGAATTCTACGTCACCCAGCATACAGCTAAAGTTTATGACTTGTCGTTTATATCTTCTATAGAAAATGAGGACTATAGAATGGTGAAAAGTGTTCTAACCAGATTCTGGCCACTGACTGGTAAGCTGGTTGGATGCCAAAATCTAGCCAGTCCCCTCCAGGGATCAATCTGTTCTCACCTCTGTTAGCAACCAAAGAGTCAGGCTGTGGGAGCTGCACAACATGGACGTCCCCTCACACAGTCCTCTTTCACTTCTTATTCAGTCAGTCTTAGGCTGTTAGAAATCTGGGCAGCGTCCTGTGCCAGAATGTGAGTGGATGCTACCTGTTATCACTGCCATCTTCTGGTTGGGGATTTGTGTCCCACTGTGGAAGGAACATATGCATTACCTTTACTCTGCTCCCTGCTATATTGTGCTTCTTGTCCAGATATCCTGCCAGGTGAACATTGGGCTGACCCACTCCAACCATCACAGTGTGGGTGTAAATGAGTGCACACTGATCATCACAGGAAGGAAAGTGACTGAAGATGTGATGGCAACGGGAAGAAATACCTCTCTATTTGCATGAAACCTGAAAGCTTGGGAGGCTGTGGTGGGATGCATAATAATTGTCTATATTCGGATCTCTCAAAAAGGATTGGCTCCTGGGAAGTCTCCAAGATTGGGGTGCTTCTTTCACTGGTAGCTGCCTGCTTTGCTATTGCTATTCTGTTACAGTGCTGGATACTCCGCCAGTATCTACGAAGCAGAAGGGAGAGCCAGTAGTCATTCCAGCCTCTTCTCAGGATATCACTATATTCTCAGTGCCTCCCAGATACCTGATACATTCCATTAAGTTATACCACTCAATACCTGTCAATTAAATTGTCAATTAATTGCCAATTGTGCATTCTAGGAACTGAGGCCAAGCAATGCATGCAGATAATAGACATGAAAGGAGACTTGGGAGGAAGTCTTCAGGTTTTGTTTAGATAATTCTCAACATTCTCCCCCTACCACTCCTGTAATCGTCCCCCACCCCGGCCCCCTGCAGTACAACTGTTCAGTTCCACACAGAGCATATCCTCCCAGGAGGGGAGAACAACTACTGACTACTGAACTCCTTTGATGGGTACATGACAATATTCCATCTGTGCCATGTGCTTTTCCTGGTCTGTTCATCATATGTTAATAATGACTTCCCCTGCTTGCTGTGGGTGAAAATGACCCATATCCTCAGGCCATTGCACCCAGCTATTCACAAGTTTTATAAGAATCCCTTTTAACCCCTTACATTCACCCTCTGGCCCAGATGGAAAGGTACAAAGAAGACATCTTCTGGGGAAGACGGAAAGGCAGAAGGCAAACTACTCTACAACCCTAGGCATTGTCCTGAATTGATGATGCTTGAGCTGATATTGGTGGTATTAATTCTGTCAATTATTCTCTCTCTTTCATTTCATTTCAAGTAGGCATTTTTCTTATCTAAATATACTAATTAGTTTTTGAGGTTTTTTTCACTTTCTGTGAATTTTGTTTCCTCTATGTTCCTTATTTTTTCCTATTTCTTTGTTAGTTTGGGCTGATATGTCTTTACATTCAAGACTTCCTTCAAATATCTACTAATCTTTGTATATCTACTCAAGAATGGGGGTGCTACAAAGCTAACTGGAATCTCTCTGTGTGTGAGGTGGGCAGTGGGCTTCTCAACTGGTAAGGCTTGATATAGCTGATCTGCTTGGTCATTTCCTGGGGTCCCTCAAATGTCAGTGTCTGTAGTTATTTTCCCTTGAACTGGTCAGGTTCCTCTGAAATAATATCTCCAATCTGCAAACATGGGAGCAAACTAAGGGAAGAATAATATAGATAACCCCATTTAATTTTTGGCTTTACTTCAAACCACTTTTTCTGGAATAGAGCCTTCACCCATAGCAGTGCCTGATGTCATGACTCCAGAGTCTCTGGATCAATCTGTCTAGAGGACAAATCTTCAATCTTTTGATTAGTTGAGGAAAAATCAATGATCCAGAGCACTGGATAAAAAAAAAATAATCTGAGCATCTCACTGCTTCTCATGGGGACTCTCAATCATACCTTCTCTTTCCAGCCCTACATGCACTTTCACATTCAGAAGTACTGGGGCTGCCAATCTCTGAACCCTAATAAGGTTATGGTGAAAAAATCAACTTAACTGTGTATGCAATCTCCCTCTAAAACTCACTATTAGAATCATTTCCATTTTTTTTGTTTTGTTGTCATTGTTTTGTCTGCTGAGTCAGTTACTACTTGCCATCTGCTTCCTGGGTTCCATTATAGTGTTACTGCTGTCTCCTCTTTTGTTTTCTTTATCCACATAGGTTTATGCTTTTAAAAATGTATCTCTACTCTTATTTTGAGTTTTTTATGAGACACAGAGATTTAAATATACATATGTATATATGTTTAGCATTTTTTATTTAACTCCATGGCTGTGGTGTGCTTCCAAATTATAAATGAACCAGCCCAATTTTCTGATTCCTTAATACCTGCAAACTCTCCAAACTAGTATATGAGGCTGACGTGTGTGAGTGAGAGTATGTGTGTATGTATGTGTGTATGTGCATATGTGTGGTATAGGCATATGTGAATGTGTATATGTATGTGCATATAGTGTGTATATGTGGATGTGTACATGTGTGTATGTGTGTGCATATAGTGTGTATGTGTACGTGTATGTGCATATAGGGTGTGTGTGTATAGTATGTGTTATAGCATGTATGTGCATATGTGAGTATGTGCGTATGTGCGCGTATGGTGTGTGTGCATATAGTGCGTACGTGTGCATGTGTGTATGGTGCATATGTGCGTATGTGTGTGTTTTGTGCATATATGTGTGTGTAGTGTGTATATGTGTATGTGCGTATGTGTGTGTATAGTGATTATGTTTTCAAATTATGCAGATGAGACAAAGAAGAGTGATTTCACCAATATAAATAACAACTATTTTTAAGTACATTTTATGAGGGGCATTTTGCTAAATGTCTTATGTGTATCATTTTGTTTTATCTTCACAACACTGCTAAGGTCTTATGCCTCTTCTCATTTTACAGTTGAGCAACTGAGTCATAGAGTTTCAGTCACTTGCCCAAGCTAATAAGTAGCAGAGCCAAGATTCTCACCCAGGTCCATCTGAATCCATAGGCCAGGTTTTGAACCTGTTAGCAATACTGCTGTAGAGACTTTGATAGCTAAACGGCCCATGGTGACCTGAAGGCGGTCACTAGCGATTTTGTACTCCCAGCCATGCTGGGATTCACCCACAGAACTTACAGGAAATCATCTCCCAGATGGTACAACAGATGCTCATCTGTGGTTCTAGTCTTTTTTCCGTGTATTCTCCTCTGTCACCCACATAGAGTATAGCAGAGGGGTTTCCAGAGGAATTTGCTCATCCTCCTTATTCTCCTGAATTATGCCATCAGCCTGACCATTATGTAAACATTAATGTCACCCTCTCTCCTTGGCCATTACTGTGGGTTCCCAATGCTATTCCTGAGATTCCAATCTCTCTTCCCTTTGACCCAAAACTCTAGAAAAATATACCTGAATATCATTTAACAAGCTGTAGATTCCTTGTCATAGATTGTTTCATCCTCACAACAAACCTATTTGCTCATTTTACAGAGAAGGGAAATAAAAACTCACAGAAATTAAGTAGCCTTCCTTTATTCAATCAAGAAATAAGTGGCATAACTGGGACACAAAGGGGAGTTTTTTGTCACTAAACCCAGTGCTGATTCCATTACAACAAATTGCCTCCTCAATTGGAAATCCAATTGCCAAGTTTGAAACGACTAATGTATATGTCATTCCTCAGCTCACCGGTCTTCAGTGGCTCCCCACTGCCTACAAATTAAGGTACTAACATCGAGTCCTGCAATTTCATGAGGCCAGTCAATTTCTGTAGCCTCCTCTCTTCCCTGTCTTCCAAATCCACCTACACCTAAACTCTAAGTAGCAGTTGAAAAGAAGCCGTCCATGGTCAATCTCCAGCCCTCAGAACTATCAGTTTGGCTCACACACAATCGTTTAAATGAGGAAATAAATCATGACCACATCAACAATTGGCTGGAGCTATGTAACAGCTACTTCCTTAACCAGAATCTGAAGCTTCCAACTCCCACTGTCCACCCCACATCCCACTGCCATACACCCAGTGAAATGGAGCAGGACCCTAGGGTCCTTTCCCACCAAGTCCTCCACCTGCCTTTCGTCTGTGGAAAAATTTTAGCCAAAGAATAAGTTTAATCAGAGAAGTGAGAAAATGCAGAAACAAAGGAAAACAGCCCAATAAGACTAAATAATAATAGGTTAGTCATTAAGCATAGTTAAGGACATTTAGTTTCTTTTCAAGGGCTATAGATAATATTCTGAGCCATATCCTGTGAGCTGTCTTGTGAATACTGAAACCCCTACGAGGTAGAGGAAGTTAACTACATGGTGACCAGGCTGTAGCCATGACATTAGCAGGCACAATTCTGAGAATTTGACTCGAAAAAATGGAAACAAACCAACCCTGGAACTAAAGATTAACTGTACCTAAAAATATCAAGGGGCACTTGTCAGACCACCACATGACCAATTTCAAGATGACTGTCAGAGCTGACTCTGCTGTTTCTGCATGTAGCCCCCTCCCTCTGTCTCTAAAATCTCTTGCCCACTGATTGTCAGTGGCGGGGAGTTGGGCTTTGGACAGAAGTCCGCCCTTCCCCCCAGTTTCCATCATCCAAAATAAAGCAAACGTTCCTTTCCACCAACATTGGCTCTTTATTGGCTTTGAGTGGCAAGCAGCCAGATCCCTACTTTCAGTAAACACCAGCATGCTTCATACATGTGTATGACCAGCTGGACCTACCTATGCAGGTGAGAACATCCACACTCTATGTTTAACATAAATAGGTATTTAAAACAAACACGCCACTAAAATTTGAAAGTAAAGTTCTTATTGTTCTAGAAAGATTTAAAACATTCCTGGAGATACTTGTTACAAAGGCAGTTTCCTAGACTCCACCCACATCTGCCATATACAGTATCTTAGGTGGAGTATAGAAATGTTTATCTTCAGTAAACTGCCTAGTGTTTGCTATGTACACTAACATCTGAGGATCAGACATTAGACAAAGGGAACTGCATTCTGTGCTTCTTGTGGCACAAGCCACGTTCCCAGCCTCATGTTTCTGCCCTTATACTTCCCTTTGGCTGGACTCTTTTCCCTCCCCCCATCTCAAATCCTTTGGTTTGTTTGTTTTCACAGCATACTATTTAAGGGAATTTTTTACTGAGATCAAGGAGACCTTCTTCTCCCATTTAAGATGCCAAGCTAATTGATAAGATCTTTTTATAAAACAATGTATGAAATGTCTGAATTTCAAGATAAGATAGCGTACAAAAGGGATTGTCCACAGAACCTTTTTATTTTCTATTCAAAACAGTTTACAAATCAGATATTACCTGATATTACCAGTATTGATTGCTTAGTCCTTTTACTCCAGAGCTCTCTTTCCTGGAGTTTAAGCATAAGTAAATAAATATATCTGTGGTCAAGGTCCACTGACACTACCTGGACACTCAAAACGACATGTTCCTGTCTTCTATAGTCAAGATAATTAACAGTGGCAACATCCAACTTTTCCTTTCTCATCTGACTCAGTGAGAAGTGGCCTTGCAAAGATTCTACAAAGAAACAGTTATGCAAATGTTCCCATAATATAACAAAATTTAAAGGCCTTACAAGGCTTCACTCTCTTTTTCTTTTGATATGTTTTATAAACAATCTAGTACAAATAGCATGACCTAAGCCTTATTGTTCTATGTTCCCCTAGTGAGAATTGAAAATCCATGTTTATAAATCAAGGAAATACTGTCCCATGGCAATTGGTCAAAATGCACCTTGACCCATAAGGGCAGGATTGTGCAAAGTAGGTATTCTGGTAATCCCTTCCCCTGACCAATAAAAATATATATTTCTCTTTAGCTGAACCATCTTTATTTGAATTCAATTTTCTACCAAGTCCCTACCAGATACTTTTTGAAATAAGGAGAGAAACCTTAGATATGTCACAAAATTTGACATACACACAAAATTCATTTCTAATATGTTCATTTATATATTCATTAATTTTGTTTTCATTTACTGTTTCATTTAAACACTTAGAGTCATCAAATGCCTGTTACTTTGCTATGCACCAGTGATACAGACTTGTATAAGATAATAAGCCAGCTTTTAAGTAGCAGAATTTTAATCATCACCTTTATGAATATTTTGCTGCACCCACCAAGCAACTCATTTCTTTGCCTTATCTTACTCTACCTTGTGCTTTTATGTATTGCTTCTTTCTGCTCCCAATATCCATTTTCCATTGAGTTATAAACTCCTTGAATGAAAGGCCTGTGATTTATTCACGGCACCAAGTACTGTGTCAGACAAGCAGTACTGCTCAGTAAATATTTTCATTAATTTGGTATTGAGCTCTCAAGAAAATGGACAGATATGAACTATACAGTCAAGGGAAATAAATGATTTTACTGTTTTTTAAAATTTTCCTTCGCATTAAATTCCCTTTCTGTCGTTCTTAATATCCAAAGCCTATACTCATAAAATAATTGTCTATTTTTGAAACTCGCTATTATGTCACTTGCCCTATTTTCTCTACTTTTTTGGTATTCAGATCCCTCAAGATGTCTCTAACTTGTGGCAAGTAGCATTCTTTCATCCTACCAAACACCACCTCCAAATATTTTAATAATCAGACATAACATGTACAACATAAGAGCACTGAAAACCTAAAAGCACCCATCAGAAAGGGACTTCTTTTGGCCAGCCTCTTACCAGTGCTCTGTGTAGAAGCTAGCTGCTCTTTTAGGCTTTTGATACTTTGTAGTGTATGTTTCTGAGAATAGCATGATTTTCACAGGGCACTTAAAACCTAAGCTATATATTAATGAGGAAGGAAGCTCTTGAAGGTTTTCTGAAGGACCACAGTACCTTTCAAATTGAGGTGGCTTAGAGTGCTCTGTGTGTATGTGTGCAGAAGCACAGCACCAAGTACATGGACACATTTGGTGACAATCTGGAGTTTTTGAAACCAAATAAAATTCTTTCCTTTTTCTCAAATAACTGACTTTCATGTTATCCTGAAATGCTGTTCTTCAGGTAAAAGCTAGCTTTATTAGATTCCAAATGGGGAAATATTATACTCTTGCCATTGCCATGGCAACTACAGACCTCATCTATTATTAAGTTAGAAGCACACTTGGCCTGTAAGAGCAACCCCTACCAATTAGTCCCCCAGAGGTGAAAGGACTCAGCCTCCTGTAAAAGAGCACGGTGGTTTTGAATCTGCATCTCTACACAGTTTTATTTGCTTAATCACGTCAAGGTAAGGCTCAGCATTGCTTGGTAACTGTGCAGGAAGAAAGGCTTACCATATATTTGGCTTAGTAAGGAAATCCACTTTGTAATGCTTAACAACTGGAAAGATACTTCTTTTATTTTTCTGTAGAGAAAAATTTCCCAGTTCCTTTGACCATCCTTATTACATTTCACCAATGACACAATTGTTATTTAAAGACCTTCAGGGTTCTTTGTTACTCTTATAAATTAAAGAGGTTTCCCCCCATCCTTTTCCTCTTATCTCAGTCTGAAAAAGGAAAAGATCCAATCTCCTTCTTGGGCAACCTGATCTTCAATATATCATCACAGCATTTCATCCAAATGATGTACTAGCCTCACCCATCAAAAGCGTCCATTCTCCTTGGTGATATATTACTCACTGACAAATGCCAGCTGGCAAGAATTGCTTTTGTGATTCTCACCAAGAGTTATCTCATTATTTAAAACGATGAATTGCTTTTGAGATAATAAGCACTAGTTGAAGAAATGAACAGTGTTGTGTTATTACCTAGGCTAGGCAAGCCCCCACATCTGGCCAAGCCTGTTAGCAATCAACCATTTAATGGATGGGCATAATGTGTTCATTCAATTTTGCAAAGGGAACAAGTCCATCTTGATCAGATAGAACAAATGTTTGGAAGGGATTCAATGGAAAAAAATTCACGTTCCCTTCCCTCATTGGCCCAGATTAGGTTTTAAGAAAATATGAAGCTTTCCAAAGGAAAACATTAAACATCTTACCTTGAAAGGATGTTGACTATTTCCTGATGAAGTGTTTTATTTTATTTTTTTAATTTTAGTAATTCCTCATTCTCTTACCCTTATGATAAAACACAAAATACATATCATGCAATATACTGATGGTTTTGACTCTAAGTTGACTTTGAAAATGATCTGAAATTGAATTTGAAGTGAGATTACAAAGACTTTTGATAGTCACAATCAAGAGTATGGAATTACATGGTAGAAAATAGAGAAAAGCATTTATGAAACTAGACAAAAAGAATGCCATGATTAAATGCACATACATCTGAAAATTAATTCTGGCTGTATTGAAGAAGAAGATGATTTATGTTGTGGATAACATGATGAAGGCCTGAATGAGAAGTAGAAAGAGAGAGGAGCCAGCCTTCAGAGAAACCAATGAAGGAGGAAAAGCAAACAAGAACACCAGAAGAGGGTGTAGAAGTTAGACCATAACTATAAAAATGCATTGGCTAATGGTCCCTTAATAACCAGCACAGTTCCAAAGAATGTAGGCACTCAATAAATACCTGTTGAGTTATTTAGTGCAAACAAGAACCAACATCAAGATGGATGTTAGATTCCATAAATAAGAAAAATAAAAATAGCATTTATTTATATTCTCTGGACTTAAGGAAATAATAGTACTATTGCAAAACCAAGTCCTTTGTGCTTGATTTTAACTCCTCACTATTCTACAAGTGCTAAGCATGGCAGACAGCAATGAATAGCAAGAGTAATGTATTTAGTACTAAACACTCTTCTCACATTGTCATTTTTGTCTACACAGAGGTTACAGTAGGTGGGGTATTTGTAGTTTTCAGCATTTTCAGTCTACACATTAGGAAACTGAAATATTCAAGAGCCCAGCCTAAGATCACCCAGTGAAGTAATGATTCAGTGGAGACTTCGGTCCAGTGTCACATGGCCTCACTTTCTGCTTTCAAACATGAAGGAAGATGGAAAAATATAAAAATACCTTACTTCAGCAATAGTCAAACTAATCATGACACATGAAGAGCAAGCTTTCAAGCGGTAAACATATCTGGGTAAAACTGGTAATTCATCTTTAGCTGTTGAGATTTTTAATCTTTTCTGTCTAATGAATTTATGATTTAACAGAGAATCCTATTTGCTTCTACATCATTGAAGGAAACTCCTGGGTTTCTAATAGAGCTCTTTAAAACTTGGGACTGAATATTTAACTCAAACTCCTTCAAGGGGAGTGCAGTTAACAGAAATTTATAATACCAGCAAAGTGTCACTTTTAAGCTTCTTGTATTGTGACTCAAGGTAATACCTTGCTAGTTATGGCTCTTTTAAAACACTTATAAGGACAATAGCTCTCTGCCTCCTCTCCCAGTCTTTGTCCATACACACTCACACACACACACACACTCACACTCACTCACACACACACACACTCACACACACACACACACACACACTTTCCACAGCCAAATAGTACTCTGATAGTAGTACCTAAAAATAAATGGTAACACTTTTTAATTCCTCCTCTAAGGGAATAGAATAAAAAACCGATGAAAATAACTTACCATAGATATTATCTAATTCAGTCTCTTGGTTTTTCCTCCTCACCTAACAATTTAGAAAATTTGGGTAAGAAGGTTATGTGCCTTAATTCACTTTAGACTATTTGAGCCCTGAATAAGGAAGTGAACAGAGTGTGGATAATGGGTAGTTATATGTCCTTAGGCAATTCAATTAATCACTTCGATTCTAAGCTTCATTGGTTATTGTAGAAATCAAATGAGATTACAGATTCCATAGAATTTAATAGGTTATAAATGTCTGTACAATGTAGGCAACATCTAGGCTTTCTTTTAAGCATAATGCTTAGATTATGGTGACTTAAGCACAGTTTCAGAAACCAAACAGGGCTGAGTTCAAATGTTAGCTTCTTTATTTACTTTTCCTTTCAGAATCTATGTTCATAAACAGTGGAGGATAAAGATAAGGGGATACTCTCATTGGGAACTCTGTATGTGCATTTTTAGAATGCAATTTATCACCATACATTTTTTTTCTAGATGTTGGGGGTAGGAGTTTATTAATTAATTTATTTATTTTTGCTGTGTTGGATCTTCGTTTCTGTGTGAGGGCTTTCTCTAGTTGTGGCAAGCGGGGGCCACTCTTCATCGCAGTGCACTGGCCTCTCACTATCGTGGCCCCTCTTGTTGTGGAGCACAGGCTCCAGACGTGCAGGCTCAGTAGTTGTGGCTCATGGGTCTAGTTGCTCCGTGGCATGTGAGATCCTCCCAGACCAGGGCTCGAACCCATGTCCCCTGCATTAGCAGGCAGATTCTCAACCACTGCACCACCAGGGAAGTCCCACCATGCATTACATTTTAAAGGACCTGCTCCTTTTATTTAACAACCTCACTATAAGAAATTGGCCCTGCAGATTTTAAAAGGTCTTGATAACAAAATGCTTATTACACCATTTTTTGATAGTAGCACAAAAGTTGGAAACAAGTGATATTTTTTAGATAATGGTAGAGGAACTGTTAAAGAAAACATTTTGGATCTTTATATAATATATAATTATATATATTTATGCTAGTAAAGCATAAAACAATTTCAGGATTTCAGGAAGGAATCAAAAGAAACTGTAATCAGTGGTTGCTTTAGGGAAATAATTAAGTTAATGAATTGAATAATTGCATTGTGTAAGTGTGTGAATGTGTATATGCATGTATATAGTGTGTGGGTGTATATATATGTAATATATATATAGTGATATATATATATGTGTAATTTTGCCACCCAACCTGTCCAGATATATAGATATAGATATATAGACATAGATATAGATATAGATACGGATATATCTAGGTTATCTGGGTGATAATAATTTGGACCATTTTTGTTTGTTTTCACTGAAAATTAATAAGTATAAAATGTATTTTTAAAATGAAAATACAAGAGGTAATTATAGTCATGTGTAATAGTAATATGATAATATGGGTAGAAGATGTAAGATATAAGATATCAGTACTATTACTGATTATGTAGATAATAAGATGCTCCTCTTCTTTCCCTCTAACCTCTTCTTTGGTAATTAAATACCTATTAATGTATTTACACTTGTGCCTCTAATGTTTAAATGTGTATTTCTTATATAACACAAGAGCATAAGGGGAACAAAGCAGAATTGCATACTTTCATTTGTTTTAAAAAAGAAGTGATTATTATGTACAGGATTCTACTGAAGGTTAGGAATGCAGAGATCACTAAGACATTCCCTGTTCTTGGAAGTTTACATCCAGGTAGGAATCACATAACAGGAAAACATTACACCAACTGTGATAAGTGTAAATATTCATGACATCAAGAAAAAATAATAACAATGCAGAGATGCAAAATAAGTTGAAGTTTTTCAGATGGGACTGCACTTGCATTTAAGACAAGCTAATGTCAGACCTCAGAGTCAATCCCCATGTGTCACGGTAAAGCATTTTAACTTAGTCCTTTATCAACATTGAACCAGTGGAGGTTTTAAAGCATAGAAATGAGGCAATCGATTTCTTTGGAAAGATCAATCAGTTGATAATATGGCAGCCAGTTTGTAAGGGAGAGGTCAATTCTGAAAGCAGAAATACATGCTGGAAAATGATTATAATAGTGTGAGAGAATTGAATATTCTGAGTAAAGGAAAAATAGTGGATATGAAAATAAGGCATGAATCTGAGTGGTGTTTGAAATGTAGAATAAACAGAAATAATTGGATACATGGGGTAAAGACATTGATGACTTAGGATATCAAATGAGGACAACTGAAGGCTTTGTGATGCTTTTAGTTAAAAAATAATTCAGGGACAGAGAAGAAAAAGAAATAAAAGGAATACAAATTAGAAAAGAAGAAGTAAAACTGTCACTGTTTGCAGATGACATGATACTATACATTGAGAATCCTAAAAATGCCACCAGAAAATTATTAGATCTAATCAATGAATTTGGTAAAGTTGCAGAATACAAAATTAATGCAGAGAAATCATTTGCATTCCTATACACTGACAACAAAAGATCAGAAAGAGAAATTAAGGAAACAATCCCATTCACCATTGCAACAAAAAGAATAAAATACCTAAGAATTAACCTACCTAAGGAGGTAAAAGACCTGTACTCAGAAAACAATAAGACACTGATGAAAGAAATCAAAGATGACACAAACAGATGGAGAGATATACCGTGTTCTTGGATTGGAAGAATCAATATTGTGAAAATGACTATACTACCCAAAGCAATCTACAGATACAATGCAATGCCTATTAAATTACCAGTGGCGTTTTTTTACAGAACTAGAACAAAATATCTTAAAATTTGTATGGAAACACAAAAGACCCTGAATAGCCAAAGCAGTCTTGAAGGAAAAAAAACAATCTGGAGAAATCAGACTCCCTGACTTCAGACTATTCTACAAATCTACAGTAATCAAGACAATATGGTACTAGCACAAAAACACAAACATAGATCAATGGAACAGGATAGAAAGCCCAGAGGTAAACCCACACACATATGGTCAACTAAGCTATGACAAAGGAGGCAAGGATATACAATGGAGAAAAGACAGTCTCTTCAATAAGTGGTGTTGGGAAAACTAGACAGCTACATGTAAAAGAATGAAATTAGAACACTTCCTAACACTATACACAAAAATAAACTCAAAATGAATTAGAGACCTAAATGTAAGACCAGACGCTATAAAACTCTTAGAGGAGGGCTTCCCTTGTGGCACAGTGGTTGAGAGTCCACCTGCCGATGCAGGAGACATGGGTTCATGCCCCGGTCCAGGAAGATCCTACATGCTACGGAGCAGCTAGGCCCGTGAGCCATGCCGCTGGGCCTGCGCATCCAGAGCCTGTGCTCCTCAATGGAAGAGGCCACAACAGTGAGAGACCTGTGTACCGCAAAAAAAAAAAAAAAAAAAAAAAAAAACCCTTAGAGGAAAACATAGGAAGAACACTCTTTGATGTAAATCACAGCAAGGTCTTTTTAAATCCACCTCCTAGAGTAATGGAAATAAAAACAAAAATAAACAAATGGGACCTAATGAAACTTAAAATCTTTTGCAAAGTAAAGGAAACCATAAACAAGACCAAAAGACAACCCTCAGAATGGAAGAAAATATTTGCAAATGAATCAAAGGACAAAGGATTATTCTCCAAAATATATAAACAGCTCATGCAGCTCAATATTAAAAAAAAACAAACAACCCAATCAAAAACTGGACAAAAGACCCAAATAGACATTTCTCTAAGGAAGACATACAGATGGCCAAGAGGCACATGAAGAGCTGTTAAACATCACTAATTATTAGAGAAATGCAAACAAAACTACAGTGAGGTATCACTTCACACTGGTTAGAATGGGCATCATCAGAAAATCTACAAACAACAAATGCTGGAAAGGATGTGGAGAAAAGGGAACACTGTTGCACTGTTGGTGGGAATGTAAATTGATACAGCCACTATGGAGAACAGTATGGAGCTTCCTTCAAAAACTTAAAAAACTAAAAATAGAATTACCATATAACCCAGCAATCCCACTACTGGGTATATACCCAGAGAAAACCATAATTCAAAAAGACACATGCACCCCAATGGTCATTACAGCACTATTTACAATAGCCAGGTCATGGAAGCAACTTAAATGCCCATTGACAGACGAATGGATAAAAAGATGTGGTACATATGTACAATGGAATATTACTCATCCATAAAAAGGAACGAAATTGAGTGTTTTGCAGAGATGTGGATGGACCTAGAGACTGTCATACAGAGTGAAGTAAGTCAGAAAGAGAAAAACAAATATTGTATATTAACGCATATATGTGGAATCTAAAAAATGGTACAGATGAACAGATCTGCAAGGCAGAAATAGAGACACAGATGTAGAGAAGAAATCCATAGACACCAAGGAGTGAAAGGGGGTTAGGATGAATTGGGATTGGGATTGACATATATACACTAATATGTATAAAATAGATAACTAATAAGAACCTGCAGTATAAAAATATAAAATTAAATTTTTAAAATGAGTGTAAAAAATAATAAATGGAAATGCAATAGAGTTGTGTCATCATCATCATCAATGCAATAGAATTGTCATAAGTTTAGTTTTAGGTGGTTGACTTAATTTCCTCTGTGACTTTTCCACCCTTCAATAAAAACTGGAATTTACTAGAGCCATAATATCAAGAATATCCTTTATAAGAAAGACCAGAGGTCTATGGGAGCAAGATCAGTCTTCTTACCTCTTCATCTCCACATTGACAGAGTGTTCTCAGCTCAAATATAATAGGAAAAGTGGAAATTTATAGCCAAGGAACAGGTTAGTGGATGGAAAATTACCAAGAGAAGACATTAGGGGTAAGGGGGGATTCTGGCTAAACCTTACCTAACAGGATTCGTGCTGAAGGCAGTCCAGAGTGATCAGATATTACCTGGGGGATGGTGGAGGCTGAGAAACCTAGTCAGATATACAGGGTGATCAGATATGAAGGGTGGAGATTTCTGGCTAAACCAACTTAACAAGGTTCTTGCAAAAGTTGGGTGATGCAAAGACAGACTTGAAAGTACAGAAGTTGAGGCCTATTTAGGAAGAGGAAACTGACTAAAGTTTGGTCAAAGTGAGACTCCTTGTCAGGTTGGAGGAAGAGTCAGAATTCACAGTGTCACCAAAAATGAATGTTCTTTCCTCTGCCTATAGGGTAATTCTTCCTCCAAGAATTCAAGTTCAGGCTGGCAAAGCTCCACTGGCCTGATGCTCTACCCCTTGCCCTGCTATGCTTCTGACAAGACATCAGGATGCAGTGTGGAGTTTAGATGTTATTTACTGGCCTAAATGTAAGCCATCTACTGGGTTTACTGACTGGAAGTCCAGGAAGTAAACAATACTACTCACTCACATATTGCTTTTGTTTGCCCACATTTTGCAGTTCTTCAGAGAAGAGGTTATTTCAAAATTTCCCTAAAATAGGGATTTGCTGCCTTCCTTCATTCCCTGAGGAGGCTTGCTACTTTTCATCCCAAGCAACAGTTTATTGTGCAGGCCGACCTGAATTTGATAAGTGCTGAGCCCCTGTGGCTGGCCTTGGAGAGCACGGAGGAATTGAATTCCTCAGCAGCTCAGTCTCTGCAATAAAACTATTTCTTCCTGAAATGATTTCTTGCTGTCCTGGCAACCTAAGACATTTCTCCTGGTCACTCTGGTTTTCCAAAGCATACTGGTTATTACTGTGATCTTAAGAGGGATTGTTGCTGTGTTTAAAAAAAAAAAAAAGTAGAGATGGATATTGACATCCTCAGTCCTTCACTAATGACTTAGCATAAATTTCCTATGTTAACAAAGCATCAAGAATTCTACCAGATACCTTTCTTTTCTATGGTTCTTTAGCAAATTCAGGGCCAAGTGCTTTTGATCTATTATTCAACATTTATCCAGCATGGGCTCTGCCCTCTAGTAGCCTAAACTATGGTTAAGGAAATAAAATATGGTAAGCAGATAATGACATCTAAAATGAATGTGAAAATTCATTTCACATTCACAAATTTTGGTATCTATAAATAAAGTTTGTATTGGGACAGGTAAGCTCATTTGTAGTGTATGGCTGCTTTCCCATCACAAGGCAGATTGGAATAGTAGAGAAAGACAATATAACTCACAAAGCCTTAAATATCTACTATCTGACACTTTACAGAAAAAGTTTACTGACTCCTCTATAAATTACACAAGTGATAGCTCATGTGTGTTTGTACTTGAAATTTTCCAGCTCTTTGAAAATGTATATGATGTTATTGTAACAAAATCCCTATGAATTGGGAAAGAAGGTATCATTATCTTCATCTCACAGTTAAGGCAGCAGTTGAAAAGATCTCAAATTAAAGAGTCTCAGTATAGATGCCATGCAAAAAAGCACAGCAGAATGAGGACTCATACTTGCCAAAAACTTTAACTGATGCCCCTCTGTTTTGCAAGCTTCAAATTGGTGTACAAAATCTTTCTGCTCTCCTTTCTCTCTACCCACCCCCAAGGCTACCTCTCCATCTCACCCTGGGTAACAAATGAGAAATTTTGAGGACTACTGAGCACTATACATTTTCACAGCAGGGCTGCTTCTCAGCCCAGGAACTTGGATAATTGTCACACATTGGTAAAATTCATGGGAGACAATTGCCCTCAAATCAACAATTCCATCTGCAAGATGCCATTGGGGTTGGGGTGGGGTAAGAATCCTGTCTCCAGTGCTGTGTACTCAGTTAAGAATTTTAACTCACTCTTGTATAATGCCTACACACATTTTTTAAAGTTCTCTTTCTTTTGATTGGATTGGTTTCCTATCATTATGCTTTTAAAGTTATACCTGCTGGAAGGAAATAAAATGAATATAAAAAAATATGTTGCCTTTGGGTGGTGAGATAATGGGTGTTTCATTCCTAAGTGTCCTATATTTCCCACATTTTCTATAAAAACATGTTTTTTTTTTTTAAGAGTTTATTTCAGTATGTAAACATATACATAAAAGCACAGATGTACATTTTATGGGACCCTTGACAAAGACTAGCTCCTTCACCAAATTTTAGATGGGCTCCTCTGGGTTTCTTTACAAGTAAGCCTTGTCCTTGTTCTCCATCTGTCTAGTCCAGTTTTAGAAAAAATCCTGCTAAGTCTGTTTTGAGAATCACCACCCACCAGCGTACCTTGATATCTGATCATTCTAGATGTATGATCAGATTCCTCACCCCCCCCACACCCTGGATATCTGATCATCCTGACCTGTCTTCAGTGAGAATCCTGTTAAGTAAGTCTATTAAGAATCCTCTTACCCTGATGTCTTCTCACAATAATTTTTCATCTATTGACTCTCACTCTGCCCCTTGGCTATAAATCCCCATGTTTCCTCACTGTGTTTGGAATTGAGCCCTCTCTCTCTCTTATTGTGATAGTCATAATACCTATAAAATAGTCCTGATTAAAGTTTTATCATTTTAACAATGTTAGAATATTCTTTTAACTTTCTCAGAGGACCTTATATTTTTTAAGTTGTCTTTCAGCACATTCCTTAAGTAGCCTATGAAAGCTCTGCTTCAGGCACACCTAATTTGTCCAGAATTTTACATATAAACCTTCCTCCTTCCCCATTTCTCCATCTTTACTTAACACTATTCAACCATGTGACACTTCCTTCACTTCTTTATCTATTAACAGTATTTTAAGAAAATATAAATATGACATGCTTTCTCCAACTATTCCACAAAACTAATCAGTGCTATCTTTGCTTACAAAGACATCTATCAAGTCACAATTATGGAGGCCAACTATTGTGTCTTTCTCAGACTAATAATTGAGGACAATTTTAGCCTTGGTAAATCACAGCATCAGTTCATGAAGATCCAGTCTTGGATTTCTATGTCAATGTTACCTTAGTTCTACACAACCTTCTGAGGTTAGAACAGAGGATATTTGTTCAGCAAAATGTGCAATTTCAACAATCCAGTTTTTAGTGCTTGGTAAATACCTTCTAACCTCAAATGCTTAAAAAGTGAGAGAGGAGAAGACTGCTATTTAGGCAGAGACAAATATAGGTCTATGTACAATATTTACAAGGTTGAGACAATTGAACCATGGTCTAAAAGTGCCATTGGTGTTAACTGGAACAGCTTCTCACTGCAAGTGAAACAGTAGACCTGGGCCCAGTAAGGGCTGTTATGAGTAGATCAACTGGGTAAAATAAGAGACATAAGATTATTTAAAGAACATTAAGAAGCTTGTTCTGATGCTAAATATATCTCAAGTCAGTCTAATCACAGTGTTAGAAACCGTAGCTATCTTAAGTAAATTGTTTCATTGTAAAGACATCATGACACTAATGGCCCCAGTTAAAATTCAATTAATTTCTTGAATGGAAGAAACATTAAATCATCATTCATTACAACTCAAGAAGCTTTTGGAATACCTGCTACAGATGGGGTTTGTGCTAAATTCTGTGGGGGATATCCAACAGCTTACAACATAGCTGGTAAGTTTGGCACATTAAACCTTTCATCTAGAAGGACCAGTTTTCATTTTTTTAATCTTTTCCACTTCATCCTGAACTGATAGGTGACATCGGCACCTGGCAAATATGCAATTCACGTGATTTGTCAAGTGACTTCAAAACACCCTGACTGGTCTATACCTTGTGTAATGAGTAGTGCTTACTAATCACTTGCTTGAATGTCACAACAATGTCAAATTACTATAGACATTTCTAAATGCTTACTCTCAGTTTCAGAGCTCACCTCACTCGTAATTTATAAATGCATCTCATTGTGGACTGTAAGGAACGGTTTACGGTCATCACTGTACTTTGAGTGGCCCAAAATTAATAACTCTGGCTGCACATTAAAAATATCTGAAGAGCTTTAAAAATCACCCACCCTTAGAGCCCACTTCAAGCTCATTAACTCTCTGGCGGTGAAGCATGAGCATCAGTATTTTCAGGGTACCAGAGGAATGAGATTCTTAAAGCCTAAGAACTCACAAAAGACTTTAAGGACATTCTACAATAATTCTATGGGTAGATATTTGCCTTTTCTTATTACACAGGTTATGTGACAAACCAATGTAAGATGCCCGCTACCATAAGCCTTGTTAAGGACTTACTCTTGGGTGAGTAAATTACCTTGTGTTGATCAAGCCCGTCAGTATTTAGACAACAGTAGTTAGCTAGCAACTTGTTCAGATAGCTATAAAAATATCTTCAAGAATTCTCTTAAAATGTTTACTTTTTTTTCTGATTGAAAAGCAATCCATGGTTATTATAAAGCATTTGGATGAAAGAGAATGATTAAAGGGGAAAAAAACACCACCTAAAATCTTACTACCCAAAAGATAGCCACTGCTAATATGGTGGTGTGTTACTTTCCAGATAAACACTTCTGCACAAAAAATCACACTTTTTATTGAAGTATAGTTGATTTACAAAGTTGTGTTAGTTTCTGGGACACAGCAAAGTGATTCAGTTTTATGTATACACACACACACACACATATATTTATGTGTGTGTATACACATATATATTCTTTTCCAGATTCTTTTCCATTATAGGTTATTACAAAAACACACACATTAAAAAAATAATGATGTATAGTACTGTATGTATGTAGAATATTGTATCTTTTCATGTGCCATTATCACAAGAATTTTACCATATTAATTATACACATATTATGGTTTTACTATCATTTATTTAACCAATACTCTATTGTTAAACACTTGATTATCTCATTTCCCCACAGTATCAGCAATACTGGGATGATCATTCTATGTATGTAACAAATCCTTATTACAATCTCTCTTGTTACAAAACTCTTTTTTTCTGTGATTTCATAGAAATAACATCAGAGGAGCAAAGGGTAGAAACATCTTATCATTTGTATGACACACTTTCTAACTGCTTTCCTATAAAATTTTCAATTTTACCCTTTCTCTAACATGGAAGGAGTGCATATTTTCTGAACTCATAGAGCATTGGTAATATTATTATTTAAACTTTTGCTGAATAAATATGGCATCTTGTTTTAATTTAAAACTGTAACAGTATGATTAAATATGTTTATAGTGATGATGGTGATAGATAAATGATGCATTAGTCTGCTTGTAACTGCTTTTCTCTTTTCAAATTATCCTACTCTTTCTCTTTAAGGCTCTGAACCTGTGGACAAAGTTTCTTCAATACCTTTTTTGAACTTTTGTCAAATATTTTCAAGTTCTCATAACATAATGTCTTTAGCAGTGATCTAAAAAACTTCTTCAATAATAGATTGGGGTGAGAGGAGTAGACTCATAGAAACTCTCATGCTGAACAATCTAGAAAATGAGAACTGATAACTTTATCCCAAGTGATTAGAATGTATCTCAGCTGTACTATCACACCTAGGAAGAAATACACTCTCCAGAAACATGAGATGGTTTCAGAATTAACTTTAGGGAATACTGTAAAATTGAAAGTCAAGAGAATTACAAACACATCGAAAGTCTAAGTGGGTTTTGTGAAGCAAAATTCAGGTGAATGAATCATGGTAAGCAATGTGGCAGTGTCATGAAAGTTCAAGGTATTTTACATAATAAAGATGTGATACATAAAGCATGCCAATGGATTCTAAGCATTGTAGAACTGACCACCTTTGTGCTTCCTTTTGAACATCTGGGCTTCACAATTTATATATCCTGGCAATGGGTAGCAGAAAGGAAAAAAAGCTCAGTATCTGAGAGATGGAGCCTTGACAGGGTGGTACCCACCCGCCTCCCCGCAAGATGGCCAGGCCCATTTTATAGCTGGATGGTTTCCAAAGACTGATCTAGGTTTCCTCTTTGGTGGTAGCTTTGGTAATATTGCTGGACAACTTTTGATCCGATATCCAACTGTCAAGATTTTCTGAAAAATATAAGTTGAAAGAAAGGAAACAAGTGAAAGTCACTTCATAGGTATTAGATCAATTTTCAAATGCCCCTAGAACTGTCTAATTTCAGGAGTTTTTTGTTTTGTTTTCTCAATTTAATTACTAATTGCCTTTTTTTCACCTGAATCCATTGTATGATGGCTGATTTACACAAGAGAATGCATATTTTGGGAGTTATTAACTTAAAAATCTCTGAAGATATGCAAGAAAAGACAAGAAATAAAGACCTGATGATTTTGACGTTTACTTTCTATTTTACCATTTAAGAATAAAAACACTCTGGGATGTAATTTAAAGTGGGCTATAGTTACTATTGATATTATTTAAGGCAAAATATGGACCCTCTGCTGATTAGAATTCTTCTCTGGTTTTTCCTTGTCTGCAGAAGAACCACAAACTCCTTGGCTTATTCAAACAGGTGTCACAACTTGGTCGAAGCCTATGATGTTTCTACTCATCTCTCACTCTCCTACTGTTTGACCTTTAATTTTGAATCTGCATCTTACCAAATCTTATTACACCTCTATGCACTTGTGGGTATTATTCAGGTACCCAAGAATACTCTTTTCTCTTCTTTATGTCCTGGAAGATTCTGTTCTTTCCTGCTAAAACTGATTTCTTCACTTCCTTGCCCTAATACATCCTTTCTCTTCCACTCAGTTATGCCTTTTCCTGTATTTCTTCCATTATGTGTACCAATCAGTACAGAACCTGCCAAACTGTGTAACAATTATTTACTTATTTTTCAATATTAAGGTCTTTTCAATTAAGCTCTGTACATAGTAGAAACTTCAGATAGATAATCCTTTAGTCGAAAGATTAATCAGAATTTAATGAGCAAAAGAAAGTTATAGTACCCTATTTACAAATAGAGATATTATAAATTTTAACACAAAGCCCAGTCAATTCTAAAGCCATAAATATGTAGGCTTCATCATGATGCAGCACTAAAAAACTCTCCAAATTTATTTCTGTAAATATTTGAGTGTTTTTCATTAAGGATTATTCTGTATGAAGTTAATGTCATCAATAACAGCACTTGAAGTCATTTCTCTTTGCAAAGGAGGAAGGGAAAAAAACTCCAAAGAATTTTATTTAGGGTTATTTACAAAAAGTTATTGTTCTTTCATTACAAAGGCTGTTCATGCACTAAAATTCTTGTGTGTGAACTTTATAACACAACATTAAGAAATAGGATTTGGAGAAATTCACAACATATAAGTAGTTATTAATAAAAATCATACAATACCAATCTCTGTTATGGACTGAGATAATTTTTACTGGCAAAATACGCAATGGAAGTGAAACAAATACAAATACTGTTTGGGAGAAATGACACATTTAGCCAGTGAAGTCATTCAGTTTGTTCTAATGTATCGTGTATATTTTACATCAGCTCATCCAAGCACACATTGACAGCACCATCCTCACCAGACCCATGCTATGAAAGGCAGTTAAAGCCTAAAATCTTTAATCTGAATACATGAATCTCTTCAAAAGCCACTTAGGGAGGCTCTAGTTAAGTACTATTTTATCTCATTTTCTTAACTTCCACAGTTTTGTAGCTTTACCTTGGAAGTAAGAAAATAAAATATTTCTGCTCCCTAATTTCCCTTCCCTTTGGAAAATATTTCTCATCCTCCTAGGTCTCTATTGTCATCAACATTTACATAATATCCTCTTTTTTGCCTTTTTTAACATGAAGAACCATGGATAAAAGATGGAGCTGGATTGTTGTGTTACTTGGAATAGTACCAGAGCTCTGTACTTGATAAGTGTTGGAGGAGAGGATGGAGAGATGGATTGATGTTGGAAGGCAAAGGTTTGGACAAAGTCAACAAATTACTGTTGCTTATTTTTCTTTATACTTACTAAGGATCAAAATCATAAAAGTGAAAATGAAATTGTCCTTTGGACTAGAAGATAGGCATGGGGTGGGAGACAGGGAGGGAAAGGAATAGAGGACATTTCTGTAAATAATCACGGAGGTATGTGCAAGGTTAAAGACCATACCAATACTCTGTTAATTGGATGCCAATGTTGTAATAGAGCGTGTACAAGATGTTATGCGAATGCGGTGAGAAAAACTCACTAGGGAGATTGGAAGGCCTTCACTAAGGAAGTTACATTTCAACTCCATTGTGAAATTTATGATATGGGTAGTTGGTATGGATGTTTCAGGCCAAAAAGACACCAGAAACAAAGATAAAAAGAAAGAAAATAATGCAATTGGGAAACAGTGGGAGCCATTTCCCCAATTCCCTAAGACTTGAGTTATCTGAAAAGTTTGGCTTGGAATTCACCCTGGAATCCCCGGCACCCAGTCTTTCCTCCTGATGCTCCTATGAGCTGGAGTAAGGGCTGAGTTGCTGGAAGTCACTGGAGGGAGTCAGCAGGCTGAGGTCCCTGCAGAATCACTTTTAGTTTTAACAAAGCTTTGCTCACATGTCAGTACTTAGTTTGGCTCAAACCCCACATCCTTTTCTCTTGCTCCTGTGCCTCCTTGTGGGAACTAGATCTACTGTATATATATATATATATATATATATATATATATATATATATATATATACATATATACATATTTTTTATTGAAGTATAGTTGATTTATGATGTTGTACCAATCTCTGCTGTACAGCAAAGTGACTCAGTTATGCACATATAGACATTATTTTTTTATATTCTTTTCCATGATGGTTTATCACAGGATATTGAATATAGTTCCCTGTGCTATACAGGAGGACTTTGTTGTTTATCCATCTACTGTATATTTTAAATCAGATTCTTACTATTGTTCAGAAAGTATTTCATCTGTTCTCATTGATTCTCGTGAAGGGGATAAGAATACACCACTCCAAGATATGTCACTGTGGTCTTCTTTTGAACTGAAGGTAATTAAGAAATAGCAAACAATAACCACGGGGAGCTCTCTGACCTCCCCTGGCACTGGAATGATTGGGAGTAAGGGTAAAGGAAAGGCAGGATCCCATCTCTCTCTCACTGAGCTAGAAACCAACATAGGGGCACATGTTTAATGGAGACCATAAAAAAGGAAACACAGTAATGGAAGACAAGGTTCACAATAACATAAACAAGGTCTGCTTGTAACAGTTCCAAGTTATACCCATTTCCTGGTGTAATTATTAATAGCATCCCCTTTTACTTGCAAGAGTAACCTGGGCTTGGCAATAACATAATGGTGTCTCTAGTCATGTTAGTCATAAGCTAATGAGGCAAGAGACATCTTACTGGCATGGACACAAGCTCAGAGTTGGCTCTGATGATGTTTGATTCACTGCATTCTTTATCTTTGGGATGGTCTTCTGCCTTTTTTCACCTCATTGAAATCCTATCCTTCTTTCAAGGCACATTTTAAATACCTTGTCTGGCCACCTGAAATAAATTCCCCCATCTCTGTACCTTGGAAACATTGCATGCACCATTTATATCATGCTTACCACATTAATTCAAGTTGCTATTCCCCTTTTCATGCAGACATTATAGGAAATCCCAGGGCCAATTGTCTGTGATACATTTGTAACAGACTCATGCAAAAAATAAGTGACATGTTTCCAGGTTGAACCTCTTCCCCTTATACCACAAGAACAAAATTTTAAAGATTTCATAACACTTTCTTTGATTCAAGAAAAGTTCAAGAAATATCTACTGAACCCCTACTAGGTGTTAGGCTCTGTCCAATTTGGTAGAGCTATCTTGGAGATCAAAAACAGAAAAAAAAAAAAAAATCACTGGCCCCATGGAGCTTACAGCCTTATGGGGAAAGATCAACAATACAAAGAAACTTAAAGTTATGATCTTTCAAATCTCACAGTTTCAGTGAGACCTTTCTGATTATCGTATTTAAAATTGCAATGTCCCCACCAACACTCCTCACCCTCTTGCCTGCTTTATGTTTTTGGGGGAGAGGGAAGGTATAAACTAGGAGTTTGGGGTTAACATATACACATCACTATATATAAAATAGATAACCAATAAGGACCTACTGCATAGCACAGGGAATTATACTAAATATCTTGTAATAACCTATAATGGAAAAGAATCTAAAGAAGAATATATATATACACACACACATATGTATGTGTGTATATAAATGTATATATACATATAGATGTATAACTGAATCACTTTGCTGTACACTTGAAACTAACATAACATTGTAAATCAGCTGTATTTCAATAAAAATTTTTTTAAAAAGTATTTAGCACTACTTGACATGTTATATCTTTAATTTGTTGATTTGTTTAATGTCTGTTTTCTCCCAGCCAGAATCTGTGTTTTATTTACTCCTAAACCCCAGGAGCATAGAACAGTGTCTACTAGAGAGTAGGTCTTCTATAAAGAGATGCTAAATGGATCAGTAAATTATATATGTTAGAAGGTGATAGTGATAGTAAAATTAGGAGAAAACAGTTGATACTTTTGACTACTGTAGAGGTGGTTGTATTAGATTGCAGTTTATAATTGGGTGATCAGGTAGGACTTATTTGAAAGGTGACAGTTGAGCAAAGACTTGCTAGAGGTAAGAAATGAGTTGCAAAGGCCCTGTGGCAGGAGCAGGCCTGGCATTTCATGGAAGAGCAAGCCATTCAGTGTGACTGGAGCAGCAGGCGCAATGGGGAGAGTAGTGGGAGATGAGGAAAGAAAATTAAAGGGCTAGGGATGCAGCAGAGGATGGAGTGCTGTATAGTTCCCTAGAAGGATTTAGACTTTTATCCTGATTTTTTTTTAATTTTATGATCTGATTTATTTCAGTAGTTCACAACCAGGGACAATTTTGCCCCTGAGGGGGTATTTGGTAACATCTGGAGACATGTATCATCACAACTGTGAAGAGAGGTGTTACTGACACTTAGTGGGTAGAGACCAGGAATGCTGCTAAAAAAAGTATCCTATAAAGGATAGGGTACCCCCACCACACACAACAAACTATCATCTGTCTCAGAGTGTCAACAGTGGTGGGGTTTAGAAACTTGATTTAACTTTTAAAATGATAATTCTGGCTACTGTGGTGAAAATACACACAAGGAAGACAAGGACATACACTGGACAGCCAGTGTGGGGGGAATTGTAATAATCTAGTGAGTAGTGCCATTGGTTCAGATTAGGTTGACAGGAATGGAACTCATGAGATGTGGTTGAATTCCAGATATATTGTGAAGGTAGAGCCAGTGAAATTTTCTGATGGTCTAGATTTGATGTGTGAGAGAAGAGTAAAACTCAGGGACAACTTAATGTTTCTGGTGTGAACTTCTGTAAGTAAAGAATTGACAGTGGTGGGTGTGAGGATGACTGGGCTTGCAGTAGGATTTGGGGGGTGGGGTGGAAATCAAATATTAAGTTTGGGATAAATATGAGATGCCTGTTAGACATCTAGGTGGAAATATTGGATATACAGTTGGATAGGTGGGTTTGGCGTTAAGAGAAATGACAAGGCTTGAGTTATATATTTGGGAGTCATCAGTGTATGGGTGATGTTTAAAAAAGATCTCAAGGTAATGAATGTTGAGTGAAGAAAAGAGAGCTAAGAATTAAAACCTGGGTATTGCTAATGTTAAGAAGGAACAGAGAATTGGGGAGAGATCACTGGAAGGTCTAAAATAGTCATTTCCTTCATACTTTCACAGGGCTCCAGGCCTTCAAATAATTGATTTTTTTTTAACTTCCTGCTATAGCCTGGTACATGGGACTGTCAACATTGCCCTAAGAATCCATCCATTCCAGGAAAGTGTGCCTTCCATTTCTGCTTTGAAGCATCTCTTTGTTTTATGTTTCGTTGCTTCTCTGCTTCCTGATACCTGGTTATTTATGTCACTGCTTTCAAGGTCAATATCTGCTTACTTCTGTGACAGCTGCCACTGCTAAACCCGCGCTTGCCTTTATTCTTTCCATGCAGGTGATTCCATCTCCAATCCTCCAACCAGAGTTCTTTGTGGATTTGACCTCATGATTTTATGTATACACACACAGCTCCTTAGGAGTTTATTGTACACATGGGTATAATCCCTACTTTCAGGTCTTGCATCATACTAAGTTCTATCTTATCTCTGAGCTTTTGAACATGCTGTTCCCGATTGCTGTGTAATTAGTTTGCTCTGGCTGCCATAACAAAGTACCACAGACTGAGTGGCTTAAACAATAGAAATGTGAGACTTCCCTGGTCATCCAGTGATTAAGACTCTGCACTTCCAAGGGGGTGTGGGTTTGATCCCCGGTCTGGGAATTAAGATGCCACATGCCACATGGTGTGGACAAAAAAGTAAAAATAAAGAATTGTTTAAAAAAGAAGAGTATGTATATGGCCACAAGACCATGGTTTACTAGTTTGCAGGAACACATAGATCAGTCACAATCACCAGTGACACACTGAGTCACAAGATGGTGCCAGGAAGTCTGCAAATCACAAAGACCCCTTCCACTTCACCTTTTTGCCTTTAAAAATCTTGAGTACCGACCAGTGAGCAAGATGGATTTGAGAGGAGTCTAGGTCTCCCATCTTCTGGGTTGGCACCTCCTTGACTAATAAACCTTCCTCTGCTCCAAACTCCAAAGTTTCCATTTGTTTGGCCTCACTGTGCATCGGGCACATGAACTTGGGTTGGACAACAAGGCTTCTCTCCTTGGCTTGCACACGGCTATCTTCTGGCTGTGTCCTCACATCGTCTTTCCTTGGTGAATGTGTTCCTGGTGTCTATTTGTGTTAACTCCCCTTAAAAGGACATCAGTTGTATTAAATTAGGGCCCACTCTAAGGGCCTCATTTTAATGTAATCATTTTTTTAATGTCTTATTTCAAATACAGTCACATTCTGAGACTAGACCAGTTTTAGGGCGACACAATAATTAAGCCCATAACAGGCTGGAATGTTCTTTTCTTCCTTTTCAGACTAAGAAACTCTGCTTCACTCCTCAGATATCAGCTAAGAGGTCACATTCTTTAGAGGGCTTTCCTGGGGCTTCCAAGATTGGTTTTGGTGACCCTGTACTTATTTTTATACTAATAATTGTCACAATGCATTACAATTTTCTTTTTACTTGTCAACAATCCCCATGTGAACACACACAAGCTCCTTCAAGGGAATGTCTGTGTCCTGTTCACTCTTGCATCTCTCTTATATAACACAGGGTATGAGCCCAGGAAGTGTTTGTTGGTTGAATAAATAAAATAATAAATTAAATTATATGTTTTATATCTTTAAACAGGTTGAGGGTAATTCCTGATGGCATCACATGAATTTATTTGCCTCAGTGCCTGATACCTTGCATGGCATAGGGTTGAAAGGAAGGAAATAATTATTGATTGATATAATTGAGTGTATACTGTGAATTACTGTATTAATTTCAATTTCTTCATCCACAATATTCTTGCTGAAAGGAAGCCATGCCCTGAATATTCCCTTGGGTCATCAGTCCTGACTGATATGAAATTTAAATTAAATCTGTTTCTTCTTTTGCTGTCAGTAGAATAACTAAACTGAGAAAGGTGAGAAGAACAGAAAGAAATGATCAGATTAACAGCTTTGAAACTGTACAGAGTTGTGATAGTTCACAGCCAAATATGAATATTAAAGTGTGATATAAAGGTCAGGCAATGTAAAATTCTTCAGGCAAAGTAGAAATCTTACTACAGTAAACATGTGTTAGCTAATTGTGTGAAGCTCTGTAAGATCACCTTTGTGCAGCTTTGACTTTGAAACAGGTTGATTGCCAATTCATATAAATATCCCTTTCTTGTCGCAAAGGTCAAACAGCTTTTATCTCAAAAAGAAACAAACAAAATTGAACCAAGCTATGAAAAATCCAAAGAGAGGAGCAATGCTGTAAAAGTAATGAAATGTATGATTTTGCCTAACTAGAGATGTGAATCTGAACACCTTTTTGGCAGATCCAGCAGGCCAAGTTATTCATGGATTTCTAAATGTCACACTGTTCCATGCCTTCAGACGGCTATTGTCTTTGCTTTCAATACCTTCCATCAATCCCCAGCTACAACAACATATATAACCCCCTCCTACTCATCTTCAATACTTAATTCCTTGATAATCCCCCCTAGATACACACACACACACACACACACACACACACACACACACACACACACACCCCTGAGTTTGATTTAGGTGCCTCTTCACTGGGCTTCCATAGCATCACATCCATAATGTTTGTGAGTTCTTACTCAACTATCTTAAACTTGTTAGTTTTCTTGTCTGTCTTCCCAATAAGTTGTGATCAATTGCAAATCATGAAGCCATGGTTGTTTCAGTGTTGTATTTCCCAATGCCTAGGATGGTGCCTAGAAAAAAATAGATGCTCATTCAATGTTGAGTGACTCTAGCCAAGAATGAATGAATCTGTGTATGAATCCATGAAAGTCAAGATTGAAGATATTTGCTATGGTGACCATTTAATTGAGGATTTCATTATGCAAAACTCAGTCTTCATTAATAGACACTCAACTCTTTTTTAATGAAATTGCCTTCGTATGATTTGAAAATATTTTGTTTTCCTTCTCTGTGAGAGAGTTTTGGGACTTTGTAGTGTTAGATCCTAACCATTGGGGTCTGAATAGTCTGCAGGATGCCACTGTGGTCTCAAGGGTTTCATGATCTATCAAGGCTGTTCTGTAGAGCTTGGTTCTACTCAGAGGATTTCTGTTTCTCTTGATCAATGCCATTTTTAACCTCTGACTTCTGTGATTAGCCAAGTCCCAGATAACATTACACTAAATAAGAAAAAAAAAAAAGATCCCAAATCTCCTTTTTGGTATGCCTTTCTTTTGGGGTATTTTTGGTTTATTCGTTTGATGCTTTACCACATAGAGTAATATTTGTACCCATGGTCCTTGAAGGACATTCCTGGACCAACAATTCATTATCGGCCCTGAAAACCCAATACACAGACATCTATCCTCTTGTGGCTAAATTGTTCAGCTTGTTCTAACAGAAAAGAAGATGAGGCCTCCTCGGCAATCCTTCATGCTTCGTGTGAAGCAGAATGTACGGCGATGTGTTCTTATGTGAAAGATTGTATCAGAGTGTTTTTCTTTCCTTTGCCTTTGCTGAAATACAATTGCCAGCTTAGCTATGTTCTTGTCTGCTTTTTGAAAGGAGACATTAAAGACAAATAAAGACAGACATTGCAGCATTATATCGTGAGTTTCTGAATTAGCAGTGTAAGGGGAGGAGGCAGGAGTTGTATTAGGGTTAGCCCATGGGCTTGAGAGCCAGGCAGACTTATATTCAAGACCCTGTTCCAAAGCACACTGTGAACTGGCAGGATTATTTAATTCCCCAGGGGCCAGATTATTCAGCTGTAAGAGGAAGGATGCTGAGAAATAACTCATGAAGATTATTGTTTAAATAAAATAATTAAAAATGTTGAAGATGACAAGAGGGAAGGAAAGAAATGTCCATTTGTTAAGAGCTTACTAGGTGTTCAATTTCCTAAATGAAGCATTATATTAGATTACAGACTTTGTATGTTTTACTTCTGTAAATTTTTGCAATAGGCCCTAAACCACAGTAAGCTTTTTGCAAATGGTAGTTTCTTTTTCTGAACAAAAATTTCTTAAATAAAGTATAAGATATGAATTATTAACTTTTAAATATCCATTATTTCTTGATTTCTTCCTCATCTCACTTCTTGGATAGTTTAGTATATTACAGACTTGGTAGGTAAACCAACTTTGGTTCAATCTAAGCTCTGGTCTTGGACACATTTCCTACCCTACCAACATGATCTACAACCTGGGTTCCCACTGCAATCTCACCTCTTAACAGCCACATAAATTTAGGAAAGTTATTCTCCCAAATACAAATATATTAAAACTTTGTGATGCCATGTCCCAAATTGCCAAGCCTATCACATGCTGAAGATTGGGTCAAGCTCTCTTTCAATTCTCTTCTCCAACAGGGATGGGCTAAAATTCTTGCCTTCTGGATGATTGGGAAAGGAATACTGGGTGAGTCCTAATATCCCTGAATAAGGCTAATAAAATGGGCACCAACTCACTAAGAGATTAGTAATTGAGTGCAATGTCCTGAGGATCCAACATTTGGAACAAATAACCACCTGCAAGTGACTGAACTCCAGGCAGAACCCATACACTTTTGGGGTGCACAGCTGAACAGCCCTGTCTCACCCCACCACCACCTTAGACATTCACCAGGTTAACTACACAGATGTACACTGGTCATTCCTCTACCTTGTGGCACCACATTTTATGTCATTTTTATTTTTTGAACTTCACTTACTACTGATTGACCTTGCAGTAATAGACCTGCACCAGCCTTTTGGGTGCTATTAGGATTAAATGAGATAATCCATAAAAAGCACTTGTCACTGTGAGGGACACGCAGCAAGTGAAAACACATGGTGTCTGGCTGTTATTAATTGAAATACAGATCCAAAAGCAAAAAGAATCTTTATATTTCCTTACACTGTGCTGTCTTTTCCACACTTTTGTTCATGCTGATATGTTTGAAATTAAAGAATCTTACATAAAAATTACATATCTATATTTGAGAAATGAAGCTCTTCTGATAAAACAACAGCCATATTGTCCTAGTTAAGTAATTACTTTTACATATAAGTGAAGGTTGATTCTTTTGTGTAACATTGGAATGTCTGGAGTGGCATCCACACATCTAAGTTCTGGGTCCTCCTATTGGAAAAAAAAAATACAAGGTAGGTCTCCTTTGATTCCTTGTCTCTGAACTTTTATATTGTTCTAAGACTGAATGGGAAGACTGGGACCATAGCTGTAAGTGCTGTGTTATTCCTTGAAATAATAAAAGAACATCACTATGTGTAATGAGTCTGTGCAGAGACAGAGACATATGATGGCATAGACATTGGTAAAGATCAAAATGAAAGACCAAAATCAGCTGTGAGCCAACTACAGCTTGGAGTTTTGCTTGCAGATGGTGGTTATTATCAATTCTCTGTCCTCACCCTCCTCCTCTTTGTCCTTTTCCTCCTCCTTCCTGACAAGGCAGCTGAAATCATTTGAAAGCTTGTTAAAACTGAGTTTTAAATAATCATACATTAAGGAATACATACAGCCCAAGTCATCAAGTCAGAAGCAAGTCCCAGTGAGGTACCTCTTTTCTAATTTAAGCCCTGCTAATTTGGGTGCAATGAAAGGAATTTCTGGGCTGTTGTAAGTTCCATCATTTCTATTCTATCTCTGCCTTAAATTACAGTAAGTAACACTAGACAGCTATTATGCTTTTGATGGTGTACAGTAATACACTAGCTGGTTATCAACTGGTACTTCTATTTGTCCATTCCAAGATCTTTGTCCCAAACACACTTGCCAGGCTGTGCCCACATATCATACACATACACATACACAACACATGCATCACTTTAATTTCACCATGGCAATTATTCTCATCTTCATTTTCTAAGTTTTGACAACAGTCAATGTAGAAGCTTTGCATATCAACAACACTACCAAAAATTAGGCATAAGTCACAACGTACCAAGGGATGAACCACTTCTTCAACAGTTTCCTTACAAATTTCCTTTCACTGTCCAGAGAGAGCTGCATATAAAACAAGGTATGCTTGAATTAAAAGTGAAATGACAATTCATATGCACAGAGTATGCAACTTTTTGAATTATTGTTATTTTTTAGCACTGATCTGATACTTTGGAGTTTCCAAATATTAGTAAAGAATGGATGAAAGAAGGAGTGAGAGTGAGTTGTTAGAGAGTGTGCTGTGTGGACTTTGGATTAACAGCTGTGTGGACTTGAGTCAGTTACTTAGGTAACAACTTTACAGGACTCTTGGCAGCACTAAAGGTGATGCACCAAAACGTTTGTAAAAGGAAGCAGTAGATTCCCCGCTTGTGAGAAATGTGAGATAATGTGTGAAAGTGCGTAACAGACCTCTTGACACACCGTAGGTCTTCCACAAACATTATCACCTCTCAGCCTCCACACTCTAACACCTTCACATACACCCAGTTTCAAAGAACTCTTTCTCCTAGAGACAATGCAAAGTAATCTGAGTTATGGTCACTGAGCAGAAGGGTTAATCTTATTCTCTTGGGTGAAATATGAAACTTTGTTTTTTAAACTATACATAATTTAAAGGAGTACAGCTGTAAATAATCTAATCTGAACTATTTGCATTTGAAATGCATATATATGTGCATATGAACCATTTTAACCTTTTTTTGAGGGTTGGGAGGAAATGGTCTCATGACCCTAATAAAAATTTCTACAGTAGTTTTACAAATAACACTCTAGGGTCAGAATAAAAGTAGGTTCCAAAACAGCTCCAAAGATGTAATTTAGTATGATTATGATTAGCAACTCAACTTTTTTAGACAGATGAGGGACATTGGTTGTTTGGGCATTTGTAAGCCTTGCTACAAGAAAAATCTTACTGAGCAGATTGATAAGCAGTTTCATTTGGAATCAATTTCATATCATTTCTTTGGGAATTTTAGGACATTCTTACAAACCATTTCTTTTTACCTTATTCCAATTGAAAGCTTTATATTTATCAAGAAAGAACGGTTTTGCTATTTAAATGTGTGAAATTACTCTGCCAAAAGGAATATCGTTGAAGAAAATTTGTAATATGCAGCAAAATATTTTCTCCTCTTCAGTACAGACACCATCCTAGTGGAATGATTGCACTTGCTGTCCTGCTGACATCAGGTTTGGCTGCGTGAACTCCTTTGGTCACAAAATGTAAGTGGATGTGGTCTATTCCTCCCTGAGCAGGAGACATTGTGTGGTTGCATCTTGCTCTCTTTTCCTCCACTACAAGACTGTCATATCCAAGAAAGGGACTCCTCCTCCTGCCTTGGTCCTGGGGATAAACGGGTCTTCAAAGCCAGTTGTAGCCAACCCACAGTAGACATGCAATGCAAGCAGTAATCATTAGTGAATAGCTTGATGGGTTTTACAAAGGGAATGACTACAAAGAACAGGGAAGAGGGTATTGCCAGTAGCCCTGAAACCCTATCCTGACTCATTCCAGTCACTATTTGTCCACAAAGATAAACCTTTTTCTGACTTTCATTTCCACAGGTTACTTTTAATTGTTTGTATTCTTTTGGGCCTGACTTCCTTCATTCAATATTATGTTTTTGATATTATCCACGTATCTGTGAGTAGAAGTAGTTAGTTCATTCACGTTGCTGTATAATATTCTAGTGTATGAATATTGTATCATTTTTTACCCATTTTAATTTTGTTAAATATTGGAGTTGTTAGCAATTTGGGTCTATTCAAACAGTGTTATTGTAAACATACTTGTACGTATCCTTTGATATGCATAGATAGGTACACATTTCTACTGGGTACATCCTTAGGAATTGAAATGCTGAGTTCTATGTTATGTGTATGTTCTGCTTTAATAAATACTGCCAACAGATTTCCAAAGTAATTGTGTCAATGTGTACATCGACCAGTAAAATATGAAAGCTGCTGTTGTTTCATATTCTTGCCAATACTTACCCATCTTTTGTCACTTTACCATTTGGGTGGTTGTATGATGGTATCTTACTGTAGATGTACAGGTATATCCTGATGATTAATAAAGTTTCTCACATTTTAATATATTTATTGGTTATTTAGGTATCCTCGTTTTTGACTTGAATGTTCAAATTTCTTCTTCCTATTTTATTTGGATTTTCCTTATTGT
Organism: Phocoena phocoena; assembly: GCF_963924675.1. NCBI lineage: Eukaryota > Metazoa > Chordata > Mammalia > Artiodactyla > Phocoenidae > Phocoena > Phocoena phocoena. The sequence goes on from NC_089225.1 coordinate 13,877,742, forward strand.
CTTTTCTTATTGATCCACTGGACTTCTTTATATACTATGGAGTCAAGGACTTTGTCAAATATATGTGGTACCTATACTTTCCTCTGCTCTGTGGCTTGCCTTGCCTTTCCATTCTCTTGACAGTTTTTCTATTAAAAAAAGTTTTTTAGGTAGTCTAATACATCACTACTTTCTTCATGGTTATTGTTTATTGTGTACCTACCCAGGGGTCATGAAAATACTATCATATACTATATTCTAAAACCTTTGTTGTTTTACCATTCATATTTATCTATACTTTATCTGAAATTGATTTTGTAAATGGTGTGAGGCATCTTTTATTGAGATGGTCACATGATTTTCCTCCTATTTTTAAGACAAAGGAGAGAATTTGATAATTTTCTAATTTAAACCAATCTTGAATTATTGGTATAAACTTCAGCTACATAAATTTAATATATTTTATTTTCATATGTGTTGCATTCGATTTTTTATTCATCATTGGGTATAATTTTCTAATATTTTGTTTAGTGTTTTTGTTCCTAAGAGAAATTGATTTGAAATTTTTTCCCTTGTTATAACCTCATGAGTTTCTGATGTGAAGATGCTTTTTATCTTAAAAAATGAATTGAAAAGTTTTTCCCTTTTTCTCTTCTCTAAAGAAGTGCATTTAAGATTGATGTTACTTCTTCAAATGCCTTGTGAGAAAGACTGACTCTGACAGTTGGGGTCACATTTCTGGGCTTTTCTTCTGGGATTTGATCTCTTAATTTTGGTTGTCTTGGTAGTTCTATAATGCTTTCAAACAGATGTGCTTTACCTTTTATCCAGCACTTATTTTTATTCTTGGTAGAAGATGGGTGTGCTATAGCTGATTTGTTATAATAAGAAGCATGGGTATACTACTTATTTAAAAACTTATATGTCATTACCGCACAACCTCTTCCAAAAATTAAAAATGTTTTACCTGGAGCTCACTCAACAAAAATCCAACTTTTTCAGAGAGTGTACACAACCAGTACTACATCCCCAATTCCATTCCCAACTCTAAGCCACACAATAAAAGTGTTAAGATAAAAACAGAGAGGGATTGGGCAAAATCAGGCAAAATCAGGTGGGAGTGGGATCTAAAAGGAATTAGGAGTTAGATAGTAATAAAAAGAAACATTTTCCAGTAAGGAAAAGGTGTTGATAGCAGCTTCAAAATACCCTGTGCCTTTCCCAAACCACAACCAAAACCAAACAAAAAACTTCCATAAACTTTGACTGATGCCTTCCATGAGCAAAGAAACCAGTTCATCAGGTTAGGTTGATAGGTTGTGGCCACCTGGTGCCCTAGGAAAAGCCTCAAAGGGTATAATATCTCCTTTACTATGGAGCCAAGGCTTTCTTCGGTTCAAATTCTAGCTCTACTATTTTAAAATCTGTGCAACTTTTGAAATGCCACTTGGCTTCTATGGGCAAAGTTTCATTAAGTTTATTTAAAATTTTTTTAATTTAATATTTATTTATTTTTGGCCACATCAGGTGTTAATTGTGGCACGTGGGATCTTCGTTGAGGAGCACGGGATCTTTTTTCCTGTAGCTGTTGCGACACACAGGCCCTTTGTTGCATTGCGCGGGCTTCTCTCCAGTTGTAGAGTGTAGGTTTTCTCTCTCTAGTTGTGGCTCACAGCATCCAGGGCCCGTGAGCTCTGCAGCTTGCAACACGCGGGCTCAAGTTGAGACGCAGGAGCTCAGTAGTTGTGGCGCACGGGCTTAGTTGCCCCGTGGCATGTGGGATCTTAGTTCCCCGACCAGGGCTCAAACCTGTGTCCCCTGCATTGGGAAGTGGATTCGTTACCACTAGACCACCAGGGAAGTCCCTCATTAAGTTGAAACAGGCTAGTCTCCCACAATCCATTTCCACATAATTATCAGAAGGATTTTAATACATACAACACAGATGATGCCACTCCTTATTTTTGGAATTTTCCAGTGGATTTCCATTACATTTGGGTTACAGTACAAACAATTTACCTTGACAGTAACTGTCCTACCTGTGCTGGTAAAGCCTATCTCTCATGCCAGGACTCTTTCTTCAGTAGTCCTTTATCATTCCCATGGCCAGTTGCTTTGCTGGCCCTGATCCTTCTCTTGGAAGATTTTTCTGACTAATCTTCATGCAGAGCCGGGCATCTTCTCATTACTCAGATATGCTAAAGTGGCCTCTTCTCAGAATTGCCTGCCCTGAGCACTCAATTGGAAGTGATGCTTCTCATAACCACATTCTAGCACAATACTGTATTGCTTTTGTAGCATTTACTGCTCTTTGGAATCATTATTTATCTATTTACATGTTTATTCCCTTCCTCTTAGTTCTTAATACAAGCTTGTAAGAATGAGACCTTTTCTGTTTCTTTCTCAATTAAATCTCCAAGACCTGGAACAATGTTTGTTACAGCACCAAGAAGAGGGTTGCATGAATGAATGAATGAAGTCTTGTACAGACTGTGTAAAATTTAGCCTGGCGAAATAGCAGGTGCTCAATTAGTAACAAATTTCTTCTTCTTTCTTTCCTATCTTAAATCCTCCTCTTGCAAAGTCCCAAATCTGTGCCTGCTGACCCATGTGCAAAATACCAGCTGCACCTCATGTTTTCCTTCTTGGTTGTAGATAGAAGTCACCTCCTTTAATCACCAACTTGTCAACCCAAACTTGAGTCAGCTTCCCATGATTCATTTTCATGATTGATTAGGAAAGAGTTTGGCATCTGTGTTATTCCAAAAGTGCCTTGCCTAAATGTAAGCATTGTTTTGAGTCTCAGCAACTTGACCACACTTACAGCCAGGGATCTATACCTGAACGACTGAAGCATGGTCTGTTTCCATGCAGGCTGGTGAAGGGGAGCTCACTCAGCCACAGAGGGCACTCAGACAAAGCCGGCTAGTTACCTTCTCAGGGAGCCAGCATGAAACAAGGCAGCCTCAGCAGCCATGCTGTCATCACTGCTGTGATGGACACTGCCTGGTAGAGCACATAAGATGCAATGAATCTGGTTCTTCATTCATAGATGAAGTTGAATGGGTCCTTTGGGGGTTCGAGGACATTCATGTACACCAAGAATAATATAAAAATAATGGGACTGAGTGTGTATGTGTTGTGGGGTGGTGGAGTCACTGATGATAGTTAAGAATGGAGATGGCGTCAAAAGTGGGTTGTTGGAAAAAGGAGGATCAGTGAGAGGTAGTACACCAGAGGCAGGTGTTTGTGACCTACATAGGCTTTGGAGAAGGACAAACCCAGGATCAATGACTTATTAGCAATGTGATTTTGGACATGTTATGAAATGGAAGAGAATGCATCCGAAGCATCTGGTACTATTTCAGATATATAGTGAGCATTCACCACATGGAGCTATTGTTATTCAGACCAATTCTACCTTCTTTACATAGAGAACATCACAAATTAAGCCATTTGTGAAAGCAAATATATTTTTGTTTTCCTTGCTAGAATTATTGGATGATCTCATCTATTTACTACTAATAAGCCTGGTTGCATTAACAGAGACCAGATAGGTTTTGACAGGACTCAATAAAAGAATGTTAGTTTCCTACAGTGAGTGATTAGTTTCCTGTGCTGTTTACGGGCACCTGATCCACTCTTATCTAACACATCTAAGGGTACCAGCAAAATGGAATAGAGCTCAAATATAGATCAGAACTCCCAGTGTACTGATGCTTTGTCTTTGACATTTTCAGCTCTCCATGTGTTAAAGCCCTTATTTAGTAGAAACAGGTTATTTCATTTTAACGAAAGACCCTGATGGCAATATGTGTGCTTCTTTGAATAAATCAAACTCTGTATGACATACACACAAGAACTCTGTATGCAGAATCCGTTTATGTTCTTATTCATCAAAATCTATATCTATGCATGTATTTATATATATATGTAGGCATATGCTTATAATCATATTATCCCTTAACTATCAGTGTTTGTGGGTATACATGTGTGTTTGTTCATATAATTATATTCTGGTATATCTGGAAAATATCTCTAAAATGCAGTACAGAGTACTATCTTTTAGAGTCTTTAGATATACAAATAAGAGCACAAGACCAGGACTGAAATTTGAGTTCTACCTCTCTGATTCTTATATTATGCTTAAACTTTTAAAATCTCGTATGCAAATCTAAATTACAAGATTCCTTTGAAGTTGAAATAAAATGGCCCATCAGAACAGTATGTCTGGCATGTAGTAGACACTCAATAAATGATATATTTTCTTTCCTCCTTTCTTTCCTTTCTTTAGGAAAAAGTCACTGCAACAGTAAATAGTAACATTGATATTGAAAATGTATATATAATGTGGTAATTGCCCTCTGGAACAGATGTTCTGTCTTTAAAAATCTAATGGATATCTAGATGCTAAGAGTTGAATGAAAGGTAGAATTGAAGTTGCCAACTAACTATCATGCGTTTTATCATAGGGTTCATCCATGTGTTCGTCTGGGTCCTCTGAAAAGCAGATGCCAAGATTGAATGAAATACACAAGAAATGGATTAGAGGAAATGCTTGTGAAAGAAAATGGGAAGGACACTGGAAGAGCCTGAGAGAACTGACAAACCATGATAGAAGTCTGATTCTTATTGAAGGAAGGGAGGGAGGGAGGAAGGAAGGAAGGAAAGAAGGAAGGAAGAAGGGAGAAAGGAAAACAGGTGGAGGGGAAGAAAGGAAAGAAAAGTCAGGTAGAAGTAACCTAAACCAATTTGTATTTCTAATGACAATTAGGCAAGGCAATTGGAGTGCTCTTGAGCTAAAACGACCATCAAGAGTCCAATGTTTCCTAGGAATGGGAGAATGGGAAGAACAGCTTTGATGCAAATGCAGTGATGGATTTCAAAGTTCAGAAGCTGGTGCCCTGCAACTGCGGATCTGAGAATGGCATTCTCATCTGGGCACAGATAAATGTGAAAGGTATTTATCATGATAAAGAAACTTTGAGATACATAGCCAAACTGCTCAGCTCCTAAGTACCTCCTCTAATTGATGATACAATATCACTAAGTATGTGTGGTTTCCATATTCAGTGTTACTATATATTAATTTAAGGAGTTATTATGGTCCCTGAAGTGGAATTAGAAATATAAAGTACTTCAGCTATGAAGTGTGGCAGGGGTTAAGCAGATATAGTTCAGTGTTGTGGACAAAAGCAGAGATTTTTGGAGTTAGAATGGATCTGAATTTTAGCTCTACAATTTAACTAGGTGACCCTGGGAAGGTGACAAGCTGCCTGAGTTTCTATTTGTTTAGAAACTGGGCATTATGACACCTATCTCAATAGGGATTTTTAAGAATTAAATTAGGACTAAATGCCAAGAAACTAGCATATGGACAGTTTGGTATATACCAGACACTGTGCTAAGCACTTTATATTTATTAACTTATTGAAGTCTTCCTACCAAACATATGAAATAGGATGCATTGCCATTCTTTTTCTTAACACTAATTTTAAATGTTTTAACACATTTAACAAGTGAGGAAATTGAGACTCCAGAGAAGTCAGTCCTAGTTCTTGTAAGTGGCTAAGTCAGGGTAAGAAGAAAGCAGTCTGCCCTGAGCCCTCTCCCAGCCACTGCTCACACTACCCAGACTTACAAATTCACCTGGCTCTGTGAAATCCCTCATTTCTACCTCACTTCATGATCTTGATCCAGAAGGGGATAAAGGGAATGTGAAGGCTAGCTCCAGAGGAGCTAGTTTGAACAGCGCAATGTATGTTTTCCCCCAGAATCTGTTCAGAAACTTGAACTAGATCAGTATAATGTCCTGTATCTTGTATAACTCCGGAAATCAAGTGCTAGGTAACAAAGGTTGCACATCATTATCATATGACCATGGATGACTCTATTATGAGATCCATTATTGAAATTATGTCAAAAATATTGATTGCTATCTAATCTTATTAAAATGTTTTTAGGATTAATATTGAATCTAGCTTTTCAGATAGCTCAGAGGCATATTTACTTGGGCAGCAGAGGTGCCTTAAAAATCCCTCAAAACGTACCATAGGGGGACCTTTAAGATGGAGGAGGAGTAAGACGTGGAGATTACCTTCCTCCCGACAAATACATCAAAAATACATCTACATGTGGAACAACTCTAACAGAACACCCACTGAACGCTGACAGACTACCCAAAAGACAAGAAAATAGGCAGGTACATGGGTAGGGTAAAAGAAAAAACAGAGACAAAAGAATAGGGACAGGACCTGCACCTCTGAAAGGGAGCTGTGAAGGAGGAAAAGTTTCCACACACTAGGAAGCACCTTCACTGGCAGAGATGATGGGCGGGTGGGGGGGGAAGCTTTAGAGCCATGGAGGAGAGCACAGCAACAGGGGTGCATAGGGCAAACCGGAGAGATTCCCACACAGAGGATTGGTGCTGACCAGCACTCACCAGCCCAAGAGGTTTGTCTGCTAACCCACCAGGGAAGGTGGGGGCTGGGAGATGAGACTCAGGTTCAGGGGTCAGATCCTAGGGAGAGGACTGGGGTTGGCTGCATGAACACAGCCTGAAGGGGGTAGAGGGCCACAGGTGGCAGGGAGGGTGTCTGCGAAAAAGTCTAGACCTGCCTAAGAGGCAAGAGACTATTGTTTCAGGGTGCACGAGGAGAGGGGATTCCTTCCCTGTCTGCCCACAGAAGGCAGAGCACCACCTAAACAAGCTCCAGAGATGGGCACAAGCCACGGCTATCAGCTCAGAGACAGGCATGAAATGCTAACGCTGGTGCTGCAGCCACCAAGAATACTGTGTGCAAGCACAGGTCACTAACCACACTTCCCCACAGGAGCCAGTGTAGCACACCACTGCCAGGGTCCCACAGTCCAGGGACAAACACCCTGGGAGACCACATGGTGCACCTCAGGCTGTTGCAATGTCACGCTGGCCTCTGCCCCCACAGGCTCACCCTGCATTCCAGTTATAACTACCATACCCCTCCCTCCCCCTGGCCCAATTGAGGAAGAGTCCCCTAATCAGCTGTTGCTTTAACGCTATCCTATCTGGGCAGGAACAGATGCCTAAGGGTGACCTACACACAGAGGTGGGGCCAAAACCAAAGCTGAACCCCAGGAGCTGAACAAACAAAGAAGAGAAAGGGAAATCTCTCTGAGCAGCCTCAGGAGCAGTGGATTAAATCCCCACAAACAACTTGATGAACCTGCATCTGTGGAATACCTGAACAGACAACAAATCATCCAAAAATTGAGGTGGTAGACTTTGGGAGCAGCTGTAGTCTTGGGGTTTGCTGTCTGTGACTGATTTGTTTCTGTTTTTTATGTTTATTTTAGTTTAGTGTTTAGTGCTTATTACCATTGGTGGATTTGTTTATTGGTTTTGTTGTTCCCTTATTTTCTTCCTCTTATTATTTTTTTAATTTAATATTTAAGAACAAATTTTTAATTTATGATCCTTTCTTTCTTTCTTTTTTTCTTTCTTTCTTTTCTCCATTTTCTTCTGAGCCATGTGGCTGACAGGGTCTTGGTGCTCTGGACAGGTGTCAGGCCTGAGCCTCTGAGGTGGGAGGGCCAAGTTCAGGACATTGTACCACCAGAGACCTTCTGCCCCAGGTAATATCAATCAGCGAGAGCTCTCCCAGAGATCTCCAACTCAATGTGAAGACCTAACTCCACCCAGCGGCCAGCAAATGCCAGTGCTGAATGGCCCATGGCAAACAACTAGCAAGACAGGAACAAAACACCACCCATAACAGAGAAGCTACTTAAAATCATACTAAGTCCACAGACACCCAAAAACACACCACTGCATGTGACCCTGCCCACCAGAAAGACAAGATCCAGCCCCTCACACAAGAACACAGGCATCAGTCCCCTCCACCAGGAAAACTGCACAAGCCACTGAACCAACCTCACCACTTGGGGCAGGCACAAAAAACACTGGGATCTATGAACCTAGAGCCTGTGAAAAGGAGACCCCAAACACAGTAAGTTAAACAAAATGAGAAGACATATAAATATTAAACAGATAAAGAGGCAAGGTAAAAACACATGACACCAAACAAATGAAGTGGAAATAGGCTGTCTACCTGAAAAACAATTCAGAGTAAAGACAGAAAAGATGATCCAAAATCCTGGAAACCTAATGGAGAAAATACAAGAAACGTTTAACAAGGATCTAGCACTAAAGAGCACACAAACAATGATGAACAACACAATAAATGAAATTAAAAATTCTCTAGAAGGAATCAGTAGCAGAAAGCTGAGGCAGAAGAATGAATAAGTGACCTGGAAGATAAAATAGTGGAAATAACTACAGCAGAGCAGAATAAAGAAAAAAGAATGAAAAGAATTGAGGACAGTCTCAGAGATGTCAGGGACAACATTAAATGCACAAACATTCGAATTATAGGGGTCACAGAGGAAGAAGAGAAAAAGAATGGGTCTGAGAAAATATTTGAAGGATTATAGTTGAAGACTTCCCTAACATGGGAAAGGAAATAGTCAATCAAGTCCAAGAAGTGCAGAGGTCCCATACAAGATAAATCAAAGGAGACACACAACAAGACACAAACTATCAAAAGTTAAATAAAAAAAAATATTAAAGGCATCAAGGGAAAAGTAACAAATAACATACAAGGGGATCCCGATAAGGTTAACAGCTGATCTTTCAGCAGAAACTCTGCAAGCCAGAGGGGAGTGGCAGGATATATTTAAAGTGGTGGAAGGGAAAAACCAACAACCAAGATTACTCTCCCCAGAAAGGATCTCATTCAGACTCGACAGAGAAATTAAAACCTTTACAGACATGCAAAATTAAGAGAATTCAGCACCACCAAACCAGCTCTACAACAAATGCTAAAGGAACTTCTCTAGGCAGGAAGCACAAGAGAAGGAAAACACCTACAAAAACAAACCCAAAACAATTAACAAAATGGTAATAGGAACATGCATATCAATAATTACCTTAAATGTAAATGGATTAAATGCTCCAACCAAAAGACATAGACTGGCTGAATGGATACAAAAACAAGACCTGTATATATGCAGTGTACAAGACCGAATTCAGACCGAGGGACACATACAGACTGGAAGTGACAGGATGGAAAAAGATATTCCATGCAAATGGAAATCAAAAGAAAGCTAGAGTAGCAATTCTCATATCAGAAAAAATAGACTTTTAAATAAAGACTATTACAAGAGACAATGAAGGACATTACATGACGATCAAGGGATCAATCCAAGAAGAAGATATAACAATTATAAATATTTACTCACCCAACATAGAAGCACCTCAATACATAAGGCAAATGCTAACAGCCATAAAAGGGGAAATTGACAATAATATAATCATAGTAGGGGACTTTAACACCCCTCTTTCACCAATGGACAGATCATCCAAAATGAAACTAAATAAGGAAACACAAGCTTTAAATGACACATTAAACAAGATGCACTTAATTGATATTTATAGGACATTCCATCCAAAAACAACAAAATACACTTTCTTCCTAAGTGCTCATGAAACATTCTCCAGGATAAATCATATCTGGGTTACAAATCAAGCCTTGGTAAATTTAAGAAAATTGAAATTGTATCAAGTATCTTTTCTGACCACAATGCTATGAGACTAGATATCAATTACAGGAGAAAGAACTGTAAAAAATTCAAACACATGGAGGCTAAACAATACACTATTAATAACAAATTGACAACTGAAGATATCAAAGAGGAAATTAAAAGATATCTATAAACAACTGACAATGAAAACACAATGACCCAAAACCTATAGGATGCAGCAAAAGCAGTTCTAAGAGAGAAGATTATACCAATACAACCCTACCTCAAGAAACAAGAAACATCTCAAATAAACAACCTAAACTTACACCTAAAGCAGTTAGAGAAAGAAGAACAAAAAACCTCCAAAGTTAGCAGAAGGAAAGAAATCGTAAAAATCAGATCAGAAATAAATGAAAAAGAAATGAAGGAAACAATAGCTAAGATCAATAAAACTAAAAGCTTGTTCTTTGAGAAGATAAACCAAATTGATAAACCACTAGCCAGACTCATCAATAAAAATAGGGAGAAGACTCAAATCAATAGAATTAGAAATGAAAAAGGAGAAGTAACAGCTGACCCTGCAGAAATACAAAGGATCATGAGAGATTGCTACAAGCAACTATATGCCAATAAAGTGGACAACGTGGAAGTAATGGACAAATTCTTAGAAGAGCACAACCTTCTGAGACTGAACCAGGAAGAAATAGAAAATATAAACAGACCAGTCACAATCACTGAAATTGAAGATGTCACTATAATTTCTCCAACAAACAAAAGCTCAGGACCAGATGTCTTCACAGGAGAATTCTATCAAACATTTAGAGAAGTGCTAACACCTATCCTTCTCAAACTTCCAAAATATAGCAGATGAACACTCCAAAACTCATTCTATAAGACCCCATCACCCTTATATGAAAACCAGACAAAGATGTCACAAGAAACAAAACTACAGGCCAATAACACTGACGAACATAAACGCAATAATCCTCAATAAAATACTAGTATACTAGCAAACAGAATCCAACAGCACATTAAAAGGATCGTGCACTATGAACAAGTGGGATTTATCCCAGGGATGCAAGGACTCTTCAATATACACATATCAGTCAATGTGATATACCATCTTAACAAATTGAAGGATAAAAACCATACATTGACCTCAATAGATGCAGACAAAGCTGTTGACAAAATTCAACACATATTTATGATAAAAACTCTCCAGAAAGAGGACATAGAGGGAACCTACCTCAACATAATAAAGGTCATATATGACAAACACACAGCCAACATCATTAACAATGATGAAAAACTGAAACCATTTCCTCTAAGATCAGGAAGAAAACAAGGTTGCCCACTCTCACCACTCTTATTCAACATAGTTTTGGAAGTTTTCGCCACAGCAATCAGAGAAGAAAAAGACATAAAAGGAATCCAAATCAGAAAAGAAGTAAAACTATTACTGCAGATGACATGATATTATACATAGATAATCCTAAAGATGCCACAAGAAAACTACTAGAGGTAATCAATGAATTTGGTAGAGTAGCAGGATACAAAATTAATGCACAGAAATCTCTGGCATTCCTATACACTAATGATGAAAAATCTGAAAGAGAAATTAAGGAAACGCTCCTATTTACCATTGCAACAAAAAGAATAAAATACCTAGGAATAAAACTACCTAAGGAGACAAAAGACCTATATACAGAAAACTATATGACAACGATTAAAGAAATTAAAGATGATACTAACAGATGGAGAGATATACCATGTTCTTGGATTGGAAGAATCAACATTGTGAAAATAACTCTACTTCCCAAAGCAATCTACAGATTCAATGCAATCCCTATCAAACTACCAATGGCATTTTCCACAGAACTAGAGTGAAAAAATTCACAATTTGTATGGAAACACAAAAGACCCCGAATGGCCAAAGCAATCTTGAGAAAGAAAAATGGAAGTGGAAGAATCAGGTTCCTGGACTTCAGACTATACTACAAAGCTACAGTAATCAAGACAGTATGGCACTGGCACAGAAACAGAAATATAGATCAATGGAACAGGATAGAAAGCCCAGAGATAAACCCACACACATATGGTCACCTTATCTTTTATAATGGAGGCAAGAATATACAATGGAGAAAAGACAGCCTCTTCAATAAGTGGTGCTGGGAAAACTGGACAGCTACATGTAAAAGAATGAAATTAGAACCCTCCCTAACACCATACACAAAAATAAACTCAAAATAGATAAAAGACCTAAATGTAAGGCAAGACACTATAAAACTCTTAGAGGACAACATAGGCAGAACACTCTATGACATAAAATCACAGCAAGATCTTTTTTGACCCTCCTCCTAATGAAATGGAATTAAAAACAAAAATAAACAAATGGGACCTAATGAAGCTTAAAATCTCTTGCACAGCAAAAGAAACCATAAACATGAGGAAAAGACAACCTTCAGAATGTGAGAAAATATTTGCAAATGAAGCAACTGACAAAGAATAAATCTCCGAATATACAAACATCTCATGCAGCTCAATATAAGAAAAACAAACAACCCAATACAAAAATGCACAGAAGACCTAAATAGACATTTCTCCAAAGAAGATATACAGATTCCCAACAAACACATGAAAGGATGCTCAACATCTCTAATCATTAGAGAAATGAAAATCAAAACTACAATGAGGTATCACCTCACACTGATCAGAATGGCCATCATCAAAAATATCTACAAACAATAAATGCTGGAGAGGGTGTGGAGAAAAGGGAACCCTCTTGCACTTTTGGTGGGAATGTAAAATGATACAGCCACTATAGAGAACATTATGGAGGTTCCTTAAAAAATTAAAAATAGAACTACCATATGACCCAGCAATTCCACTAATGGGCATATACCCTGAGAAAACCATAATTCAAAAAGAAGCATGGGGGCTTCCCTGGTGGCACAGTGGTTGAGAGTCCACCTGCCAATGCAGGGGATGTGGGTTTGTGTCCCAGTCCCGGAAGATCCCACAAGCTGCAGAGCGGCTAGGCCCATGAGCCATGGCTGCTGAGCCTGTGTGTCTGGAGCCTGTGCTCTGCTACAGGAGAGGCCACAACAGTGAGAGGCCCGCGTACCGCAAAAGATAAATAAATAAATACAAAGAAGAAGCATGTACCACAATGTTCATTGCAGCTCTATTTACAATAGCCAGGACATGGAAGCAACCTAATTGTCCATCGACAGGTGAAAGGATAAAGAAGATGTGGCACATATATACAATGGAATATTACTCAGCCATAAAAAGAAATGAAATTCAGTTATTTGTGTTGTGGTGGATGGACCTAGAGTCTGTCATACTGAGTGAAGTAAGTCAGGAAAACAAAAACAAATACTGTATGCTAACACATATATATGGAATCTTAGCAAAAAAAAAAAGAAAAAAAGAAAAGTTCTGAAGAATCTAAGGACAGGACAGGATTAAAGATGCAGATGTAGAGAATGGACTTGAGGACCCTGGGAGGGGGAATGGTAAGCTGGGTCAAAGTGAGAGAGTGGCATTGACATATATACACTACCAAATGTAAAATGGATAGCTAGTGGGAAGCAGCTGCATAGCACAGGGAGATCAGCTCGGTGCTTTGTGACCATCTAAAGTGGTGGGGTAGGGAGGGTGGAAGGGAGACACAAGTGGTAGAGCATATGGGAATATATAAATACATATAGCTTATTCACTTTGTTACACAGCAGAAACTAACAAAACATTGTAAAGCAATTATCCTCCAATAAAGATGTTAAAAAAAAAAAAGGGTACAATGCAGGCAGTTCCTACTTGATGATGTATTCAAAAACTCCCCTCCTAAACAAGTGGACATTTGTGGCCCTAAAATGTAAACTGAGGTCCCAGGAGCTGACATGCTGGATGAAGAAATGGTAAAGTAGGCCTTCAGCTCCCAGCTGTGGAAATCAGGGTTTTTTCTTGTGTCTCTGGGGTTTATATCACCCGTGGTCTCTCTTGAGGGTGAGAAGGAAGAGATTAAGAGAGTTCATGTGGAACTGTGAACTGGTCCTGAGATGAAACAGATTGTCAGTGACTATAAGTAGTCCCAGGTGAGGGTAATGAGTGTCAGGGAGTGGCCGAGGTCTGAACACTACAGTTATCCACTCCAACCACAAATTCCTCTGGGATGGACACTCTTAGAAACACAGTGTAACAACTGATCCTTTTCCTGCTGTCTCTTTGCATCAGTAAACTGTGATAGGTCACAGAGAAAGCAGGGTCCCCTCTCAGGTCCCCATTCCCAGGTGGTTTATTTGGAGAGTTATTTTTCTCATGAAGTTCCCTGGAGCCCAGGAGGCTGTCAGTCTATTAAAGCAAAGGAAAGAGAATTAGTAACACGCTTTTATTTCCAAGGTATAATAACCTGCCCTATAAATCCACACAAGACCTGCTGTTAGTCTTTACTCTGTGTGGGAAGCAACTGCTATTATTGATGCTGCATTGAGAATAGGACACTATTACTTTTTAAGCCATAAAATACCTCTCTAGCCAGAAGTGGCTAATTCTCCAAGACCATTTGGGGTGGATGCCCTGCGCTCTGTGACTGGTTTGGAAAGCAGAATAGTCATCCAAAGGAGGTAAGTACAGTTCTAAATATTGGAGCTTAAAATGCACCATCATAAAGAAAAGTATGCCTTGGGAGAATACAGAAGTAAGTTTATATCTATAAAGCAATCTTTCCCAAATGAGAGCCATAGAGCTGGCATTTTGCAGGGCTATTGTAAAAGCAACAATAACAAAAATTGTTCTGAAGTCATTTTAAGAACCTATATTGAGCAGATTTAAACAAATTACTGTAAAATTTCTGAGCCTAATTGTGAATCTCTAGGAGATGTATAATAGGTAATATCTCCCAAATGTATTTAGTCATGAACAAGCTCCCTTCTTTCTTTTGAGGAGAGCACTAAACAACATAACTTGGCCTGTGTGTTATTTAGAAAAAAGCGTGAGGTATGTTTTTCTGTACTGATATGAATTAGTGATAGTTTTCTAATTTTTGTGGTTATTGAATCTTAACAAAGCAAGCTATCTGCTAATTACTTCTCTTCAAATCTGATTTTACATCATCTAAATAAGACCACGCCCTCCTCTGATGCATGAGTAAACACTTTCCAGTTTTTGGTAAAGGGATGATTTTGCCCAAAGGCAAAGGCTCTTTAATTATCCAGTAACAACCTTCTGGGGTGAGGCAAAAAGCCACCAGTTTATCAGTGTATCATATGCTTGCCTGTTATTGGGCTTTATTTTTCCATATTTCCCAGGCATTTGGAGCCACATCCCCAATCACCTTTCAATAAGTGACTCTTATGGATATAAAAGAAAATGTCTTTAATCATGAGAAAGGAAGAGGAAGGCAGAAAAAGGAAAACAGCCTGACCATCTGGATACACTGGTCTCCATGATTATTCATAAGACAACTCAAATAAGCAGATGCCATGGAGAGTAATTAAACCTTTCTTGTGTTCTCACTGGAATGTAAAATCAGTGCTGCTTTTGATGATAAAGTATCTGTGTCCCATATTCAAGAGTAATCACAAAAAGATAAATCATTACCTTGTTAATCATCAGAGAACAGGAACATTTTTGGCTGCTGCACTTTCTCAAGGTGATCGCATTTCCTTTAGACACAGAAACAACCCCCTTTATGAAACACTTTTCACACCTCAAACAGTTCATCCACCTGCTTGCTTGCAGGCTTCTAGCAATTAGCTGGTGTGTTTTTTTGGTCTAAAGAATTTTATTTTTGTTCCTTTAGATAGTTCTGCCACCTAAGACGTGAAGTTATATCTGCCCCCAAGGGATGTTCAGTCTGTGATCTTGAAAGATTTTTGAATTTGCAGAATCTGTCATTGCTGGAGAGAATGGCATTCTTTGCCTGAACTGATTATCTAGAAAAGTTGATAACCTTCTTCCACCTTCTACCAAGTCTGCACTTCTTTATCTCTTTCTCATTTCCCAAGAAAGGCAGATCACAAGAGAAGGATTTGCTGCCTGGGACACACTGAGGGGCCAGGCAGCAAATAACTGTCCACACAACTCTCTCATTTGGCCCAGGTACAAACCAGCCAGCACAGGCAGTGTCCCTTCATCTGAGTGGCTCTGGGTAGCATTTTGGACAAAAGGAAAAGAGACTCAGAGGAACCACTGAACTAAGCTTCTTTCCTAGTTTTTTACAATTTTTATGGATCCGTATACTTTGGTCAGTCATAGAGTTTAAGTAGGATTCATTCAACAATTATTTCTTCATAACCTACTAGGTCTTGCAGATACAGAAGGGAGCAAAACAAGACAACACACACTCCCATCTCCGACTCTATAAAAAGTACAGTTTGTTGCTTCAGAGATAATATTAGCTAATGCTTATTGAGTGTGAATGAATCAGGTACCATTTTGATTGCACTGAACATGTTCATAAATCTCACATCCACCCAGTGAGCTGGCACATTCCATTGTTATCCCTATTTTACAGATGAGAAAATAAGGAAATATACAGATAAATTGCCCATGATAATATGACTAGTAAGTAGGGGAACCTGGATTTAAATGCAATAAATTTGACTCCAGACCCTAGCACTCAATTAATATGATCGTTCCTGGTGCTAACTGAACACACAGTCCAAATTATTCTGGAGATGGAGTCCTAGGGATGGACTTGATGTTCCTCCACTATAGCTTTATTTCCTGAATATGTTGTCCCCTATGTCTGTTGTGAATGTGCCTTTGAAATTATCTTGAAAGAACATACATCTCCATGGGGCATCCTTTAAAAAGCTTAAAAATAACTTATGGGAAGGTGCTATCTATAACAGTAATTGAAATCACAGTAAGTGAGACGAAATATACCTGATTTTTGTTCCTATGTCACCATCTTAGTTCATGTATTAGTTTGCTAGGGCTGTGTGAGATAATAGCAAATACATAGTGGTGTCTGTCCTGGGTTCCTGGCACAGAGCTTCTGCAACCCTTGTAATTTCCTAAGTGATAAGAGCACTGGGAGCATGTTTTGTTCTAATATTTGTCTTTGACCCAATTCCGGACAAGAGGCTCCTGAAACCCTTGTAAATTCCTGAGTGATAAGAACACTAAGAGCGAGAGGGCAGACAGCAGAAGCAAGAAGAACTACAATCCTGCAGCCTGTGGAACAAAAACCACATTTAAAGAAAGATAGACAAGATGAAAAGGCAGAGGACTATGTACCTGATGAAGGAACAAGATAAAACCCCAGAAAAACAACTAAATGAAGTGGAGATAGGCAACCTTCCAGAAAAAGAATTCATAATAACGATAGTGAAGATGATCCAGGACCTCGGAAAAACAATGGAGGCAAAGAGCGAGAAGATGCAAGAAATGTTTAACAAAGACCTAGAAGAATTAAAGAACAAACAAACAGAGATGAGCAATATAATAAATGAATTAAAACTACACTAGAAGGAATCAATAGCAGAATAACTGAGGCAGAAGAACGGATAAGTGACCTGGAAGACAGAATGGTGGAATTCACTGCTGTGGAACAGAATAAAGAAAAATGAATGAAAAGAAGTGAAGAGAGCCTAAGAGACCTCTGGGACAACATTAAATGCAACAACATTCACATTATAGGGATCCCAGAAGGAGAAGAGAGAGAGAAAGGACCCGAGAAACTATTTGAAGAGATTATAGTCTAAAATTTCCCTAACATGAGAAAGGAAATAGCCACCCAAGTCCAGGAAGCGCAGAGAGTCCCATACAGGATAAACCCAAAGAGAAACTTTCCGAGACACATAGTAATCAAATTGGCAAAATTAAAGACAAAGAAAAATTATCCAAAGCAGCAAGGGAAAGATGACCAATAACATACAAGGGAACTCCCATAAGGTTAACAGCTGATTTCTCAGCAGAAACTCTACAAGCCAGAAGGGAGTGGCATGATAAAGTGATGAAAGGGAAGAACCTACAACGAAGATTACTCTACCCGGCAAGGATCTCATTCAGATTCGATGGAGAAATCAAAAGCTTTACAGACAAGCAAAAGCTAAGAGAATTCAGCACCATGAAACCAGCTCTACAACAAATGCTAAAGGAACTTCTCTTAGTGGGAAACACAAGAGGAGAAAAGGACTTACAGAAACGTATGCAAAACAATTAAGAGAATGGTCATAGGAACATACATATTGATAATTACCTTAAACATGAATAGATTAAATGCTCCAACCAAAAGACACAGTCTTGCTGAATGGATACAAAAACAAGACCCATATATATGCTGTCTATAACAGACCCACTTCAGACCTAGGGACACATACAGACTGAAAGTGAAGGGCTGGAAAAAGATATTCCATGCAAATGGAAATCAAAAGAAAGCTGGAGTAGCAATACTCATGTCAGATAAAATAGACTTTAAAATAAATAATGTTACAAGAGACAAGGAAGGACATACATAATGATCAAGGGATCAATCCAAGATGAAGATATAACAATTATAAATATATATGCAGCCAACATAGGAAAACCTCAATACATAAGGCAACTGCTAACAGCTATAAAAGAGGAAATTGACAGTAACACAATAATAGTGGGGGACCTTAACACCTCACTTACACGAATGACAGATCATCCAAAATGAAAATAAATAAGGAAACAGAAGCTTTAAATGACACAATAGAACAGATAGATTTAATTAATATTTATAGGACATTCCATCTGAAAACAGCAGATTACACTTTCTTCTCAAGTGTGCATGGGACATTCTCCAGGATAGATCACATCTTGGGTCACAAATCAAGCCTCAGTAAACTTAAGAAAATTGAAATCATATCAAGCATCTTTTCTGACCACAACGCTATGAGATTAGAAATGAATTACAGGGAAAAAAACGTAAGAAACACAAACACATGGAGGCTAAAAAATACGTTACTAAATAACCAAGAGATCACTGAAGAAATCAAAGAAGAAATTAAAAAAATACCTAAATGACAATGAAAACATGACGATCCAAAACCTATTGGATGCTGCAAAAGCAGTTCTAAGAGGGACGTTTATAGCTATACAAGCCTACCTCAAGAAACAAGAAAAATCTCAAATAAACAATCTAACCTTACACCTAACAGAACTAGAGAAAGAAGAACAAACAAAAACCAAAGTTAGAAGAAGGAAAGAAATCATAAAAAAAGAAAAAGAAAAAGAAGAGCATCTTTTGTTCTGAGGAGGTGATTTCGGGTGGGCTCCTAGATGACTTCTGGATGGGGGCTGGTCACCAGAAGACCAAACCATGGTGAAAAGTTTGGGATTTTTCAGCCCCACCCCCAACTTCCAGAGAAGGGAGAAGGGCTGGAAATGGAGTTAACAATTGATCATGGCTATGTGAGAATCCCAATAGAAGGAGTTACAGAAAGATTCCAAGTTGGTGAACATATCCACTTACTGAGATGTGATACCTCCAAACTTTATAAGAACAGAGGCTCCTGCTCTTGGGACCCTTCCAGACCTTGCCTTGTGTATATCTTCATCTGACTGTAAGTTAGTGTTTCTTTGATTTCTGTGAGCCACTGTAGCAAATAATCAAATCCAAAGGGGAAAGAGTTCATGAAAACCTGAAGTTTGTAGCCACATTGGACAAAAGCTGTGGGTACCCTTGGGACCTACTATTTGTGATTGGCATCTGAAGTGGTGTGGAAGCAGTCTCATGGGACTGAGCCCTTAACCTGTGGATTCTGACACTTTCTCCAGTGTTCAAATTGAGTTAAATTGTAGTAGGACTCCCAGCTGGTGTAATGGAGAATTGGGGAACCACAAACATACACGCATTTAGTGTCCAGAAGTGTCAGAAATGGATATTCTATGTTATCAGTAAAGGAGACACACAATAGGAGGGAAGGACTGGGTGGGTTTTCCTAATTCAGGCTTCCATAACAAGATACCCAAGACTGGGTGGCTTAAACAACAGAAATTTATTTTCTCATTGTTCTGGAGGCTGGATGTCCCAGATGAAGCTGTCTGCAGGGGTGGTTTCTTCTAAGGCCTCTCTCCTTGGCTTACAGAGAGCTGCCTTCCTCTGGGTCCTCACATGGTCTTTCCTCTGTGTGTACCTCCCTGGTATCTCTTAGCGCATCCAACTTTGCTCTTCTTATAGGGACACCAGTCAGATTGGATTAGGGCCCACCCAGACAGCCTCATTTTAACTTAATCCCTTCTTTAAAGGTCCTATCTCCAATATAGTCTGGGATTAGGATTTCAGCATATGAATTTTGAGGACACACAATTCAGCCCCTCGCAAATTGTGTGCAAGTTACTTAATGACTAACTCCCAGTTTCCTAATCTGTAAGCATAGAACTTACTTTTTGAGGATTTAATTAAATAATGTATGTTGTTAGGATTAGAGGCGATAATTCCATGTTCATGTTTCTACCTAAAATGTTAAGCTAACAAGCTTTGCCTGATTTTTACCCCTTTTTTGAATGAGGGCCTCATGTGTATCCATCAAGTTTTCACTCAAATAAGCCCTATTAATTCCTTCATAGTACTTTCAAAACCAGAAATTGTTATTTTTCTTTACTTGTATATTATCTCTGTTATTCTACTAGAATGTAAGCTCTATTATGAGGAGGAAATTTACCTGTCCAACTTGGTGATCTACCAAACTTTTTACAGTGGAGCCTGACATATGTACAAAGTGCTCAAAAAATATTTGTGAGATGAATGCCTGCAAAGCCCTTTAAAACCTACTTACAGTGCAGTTGTTTTCTTTGTGGTCTTTATCAGACCTGTTTGAGAACTTCTGCCCATTCTGCTACTCCTGGTGACTGAATTTCCTGCTTCTGAGCAGCACTTGGGCCCCCTCATATGTAGACTGCTACATTGATGGAGAAGATTCTCCCCTAAGAGGACCTCCTCACCATTATCTCAGGTGGAAGTACGTGCTGCCCTTGTGCCCAGCATCACCCCAAGAGTCCAGCCCTGCTTGCTCCCAGTTCCCTTTTGGCTTTCATCTGATTATTTTATATTGTTCAAAGTTAAGTACATTTGGAAATAGTACTGCATTAAGTCATTACTTCCCTTAGCATGAAATAATTTGTCAGGCTCTTTCCAGCATGATCATTTACTTGAGGGCAAATTTTAATAGAGAGAGAAGATAGAGTATGCATGAATGTGGATACTGGATCCAATGGAATGCAGGGAGCATAGGCAGGAAGTAAGAAGCTCCAGTTGCTTTCTGAAAACTGGAAACCACCCCTTAGCTTTCTTATGGTTAATTCTAAGGAAACATTTTAAAACTCAAAATACATCTTCATCTTTCTTCCTAAGCATATTTGTTTCCCTGTGTCCCCATCTCAGTAAGGGCATCACTCCCTACTCAATCACTCAAAGAGAAACCAGGGATCCTTCTGAGATGTGTCCTTTCCTCACCTTCTATAATAATTGGTCACCAGGTTATGTCATTTCTGCTCTTCTGACTCCACAGATACTGATTTGAATAAAGATCTTTCATCTGGATCACCTCATGAGTCTCTTGACAGATACCACCACAAGATCTTCTTTCTTGTCCTATTCCTTCACAATCTTCAATAATTCCAAACTCTTATGGCATTTAAGACCCTATGGAGACCTCTGTCTCCCATCTTTTCCATTTTTCCAGCCTTCACATCTTCTAACCGTGACTAATATTTTCTTTAACCTTTAATTTTAGAATAATTTCAGACTTACGGAAAAGTTGCAGAGAGAGCATAAGGATTTCCTGTGTAGTCCTCACTCAGTTTCCCCTATTTTAAAGTCTTGCATTGATCTAGTACAATTGTCACAAGTAAGGAACCAGCAGTAGTATTTTATTATGAACTAAACTCATTTATTTGGAGTTTACTAGCTTTTAATTAACGTCCCCTTTTCTGTCTCAGGATCCCATCTAGTACACCACATTACATGTAGTTGTCATGTCTCCTTAGTCAAATCTGGGTGGTAACAGTTTCTGACTTTCCTTGTTTTTAATGACTTTGACAGTTTTGAGGCATAGTTGTCAGGCATTTTTTTATAATATTCCTCAATTTGAATTTGTCTGGCATTTTTCTCATGGTTAAACTCAGGTTATAGATTTTTGGACCACAGAGGTAAGGTGCCATTCCCAACACCTGTGTCCCCTGCACACATGCATGCCCAGGTCTGTCAAACCTGTGCACTGTTCCTGCCCAGCCTGGCTGCCCAGGAGGTCAGACCAGGACACGCTGCCCCTGGGGTGGCTGGCCTCTTGCAGGGCAGCGAGAAACATGGTGAACAGAGAGTTGGAAAAGACTGGGCCTGTCCCATGTGTATTTGGGGGCAGCAGCTCTGGGGTGTGTGGTGGGAGGGACTTCTGTACTTTCTGCTGCTGACACTTCCTTTCTGGCCTCTGCATCCTTCCCACCCACCCCAGTCACAGGTGACAGCTGCTGTTGGGGGTTGTGGGACTAAAAAACACCTTGCCCTTTATCCCACATGAAAACAAAAAAGGGCACACACCATAAATATGGCTTAGAAGTGACAATGCAAAACTTGATTATCTGACCAAGATAGTGTTTACCAGCCTTCCCCACTATAATGCAACCTCTCCTGCTAACCTTTTTCATGCTCTACTCTGAAAGTGCAGCCCACACTCAATGGGGATGGGAAAGAGGTTGCTAAAACATTACTTGGAGGGAGTAGTAGCTACAAAAGTTATTTGGAATTCTTCTGTATGTAAAATGTATGTTTTCTACCCCCATTTATTATGTCATTCAAGCATTTATTTATATCATTTTCAATTCAATATTTATTTAATATTGGGGTTATTAGTCCAATACTCCATTATTTATTTTCGCCCTCAAATTGTTCCAGCTTTGGCCATTGGGAGTGCTTCCTTTATTTCAGATCATTTTTTTGCTTTCTGGCATTACAAGATACTCCAGAGGTACCTTATGTACATATTCCTGCTCACCCTAAAACCCCAAAACCATGGTTCCTTATACTGGAAAGTAGTATTAGGAAGCAATTTTCAGCCATTGGATATGCCTGCTACTACGTGGGTATCATTGTTTCTAGACTCTCTCAATAGGCATAGCTAGGCAATATATGTATGTATACTAAAACATATCTATAATTATGTCTATATTAGTCTGTATAATAGGTATGTAAACATGAGCTCATACTGATATCACTGAGCCTAATCTTGTTTTCATGATTCTAGCTTTTTTCCCTTGCTTATCTGTAACTTCTAACTCCAACAGTGAGAAACACAGCTCCCACCATCCACCACCATTCATTTTTTTATTTGTTCAGTCCCAATATATATGCAAAGCAGTTTCAGAATTGTTAACTCATACCCCCATGAGATGCAACTTTACCCACTAGATTATAGTATTTAAGTGTACAGCCATCAACGTCTCTTTAGTCTTATAGCTTCCAGTCAAAGCACTGTTTTCGGAAGTTACTTAGATCAGAAAATGTTTCTATAACCACCTTCAGTGAGGTTATGTTATAAATTCTTTTGTCACAATCTACATTCCAACCTGGTTGATTCCCTACCTTCTGTTTTTTTTTTTTTTCAATTTGTATACATTAAGCTTCCTTCTTTACGCTATAAATTCTATGGGTTTGACAAATACATAGTGTTGTATATCCACCACTAGAGTACCATGCAGACTTTTTAAATCACTTTAAAAATCCTCCTTACTTCCCTAGTTGAATATTCTCCCCTTAAAACCCATGACAATGATTGGTGTGTTTCCCAAGGATTTTGTTTTTTCCAGAATGTCATATGAATTAAATGATACCATATGCGTCCTTTTTGGTCTGGCCTCTTTCATTCACCCATGTTCTTGTGTGAATTAATAGCTTGTTTCTTTTTATCACTAAATAGTAATCCATTGTATGAATGGACCACAGTCCATCTGCCTGTTGAAAGACATCTTGGTTACTTTTGGTTTTTGGTGATTATGAATAAAGCTGCTATAAATATTTGTGTGCAGGTTTTCAAATCAGTTCAGTAAATAGCTAAGAGTGCAATTGCTGAATTGTATGGTAAGTTTATCTTTAACTACAAGTAATAATTTGAAGTTCTCTCCAAATGCACTCTACTGTCACATGCCTTGGCCCTCATGAACATGCTGTTTCTTCTGCCTGGAATGCTCTGCCCACCTTGTTTTCTATCTGTACATTTCTTTCTTGCTAAAACAACTCCTCCAGTGACTCCTTCTGTTGTAAACTTTTTCCTTCTCTCTTTGGACCAGACCAGAGACTGTGATATATACTATGTATATATCCCTGCATCTCAACCATCATATACCATTGTAATTTGTTTATATTCTTGTCTTCCTCCCTCACAGGTCTATTAACAATTTCAGTGAAAGTACCAAAACTTTCCTTTCTATAACCTGTTTTAGTAGCAGCTCCAGTACATAGTGGAAGCCCACTGAGTGTTCAATCATGTTTTTTGAATAATACCACGAATAAGCTTTATCTACTTTCCCATTTAATTTTCCCAGGATCATCTGTGTTTGTTATAGATATAATATGCCTAATATTTATGTTTTGCTCATAAGTTAACCATAAGTTGGTATTATTCTGACATTTTTATTCTACATTTTATATAAATTTCTAGATATATTTCATCCTTTTTAATAAAGAGACACAGTCAAGGTTAATATTCCCCTTTGCTGTTTGTATTTTCAGATGCTTAGTTATTTTTCTAACATTGAATGTTTTTTCCTTTCCTCAAAATATAGGAAACAGGTATTTCTTAAGGTTTCTGATAGAGAAAGTTCAGGAGGAAGGTCTGACTCCATCTATGTAGAGTGTTAGTCATTAGTTTTATTATATATATATATATATATATATATATATATATATATATATATATATAGAGAGAGAGAGAGAGAGAGAGAGAGAGAGAGAGAGAGGAATTAGAGGTTAGGAAAGAGTAGGAAAGACACATATCTGCCAAATTGTTCAGAGGTAAGCAGCATCCTTACCTCTTTGAAGAGTGCTTATATGTCCTGTTAACATCATTGGCAGTTACACCAAGGAGGAACTTAGGTCCTTGGTCATATTATAAAGAAAAAAATGAACAAAATTAGAAGTAATAATATAACATCTCTTCCGTCCTAAGTGAGTGTAAGAAATTATTTTAAAAGCCTCAGACAGGGAAGACATATGGGAACATATATATATGTATAACTGATTCACTTTGTTATAAAGCAGAAACTAACACACCATTGTAAAGCAATTATACCCCAACAAAGATGTTTAAAAACAAAACAAACAAACAAACAAAAAAAGCCTCAGACAATCTTTGAGCTCAAATACTTGCTCATTTCTCTAAAGGTCCATATTCTGAAAGAAGCTAAGCCTTTCTTTCATATTACTTATGCACACAAATTACTTTTCCTGAGATTGGGAGAAAATTATATTACTAAATGCTGACATCTAGTTGTGATCTGACCTGGTTGATGTTAGTGCTGGAAGTGATTATCTCTGTTTTCCCAGACATTCTTGTCATGAAAAGAAGGGAAGCTGAAGGGATAGATAAGGAGAGGAGAACTAAAAAAATCCCTGAAAGTCTTGCTTTCAAGAAGTCACCAGCCCCAGCACACCAACTGACTCAGACTCACACATGCAAACATATGAGGTGAACTTAAGTCTCTAGGGAAAAGAGAAAACATATTACTTTATAATCAATGTCAAAAACTTCTCTCTTAATGTAATCTTAGGAAAATTGACCAAGTGAGGAGAAATGCCAAAGATGACTTTCCGGTGTAGAAGACAGGCCCATTAGGGTGGGTGAAGCCTGTAATCAGAGAGCAGCAGAGGAAACGCCAGTGGTATATGAGAGTGCGGGTCTAGACCCATACCTACCTTGTTCACATTCTGGTTACTCTGAGCTATAAAACCTCTCCTGCCTTAGTTGTATCATTTGTAACTTGGTGAAGACAGAAAAGTACCTACCTCCTAGAGTTACCATGAGAAATTAATCAGTTTTCCATTGACAACATTAGACCAATCTGGCACACATCGATTCTCACTGTTATTTGTTCTCATTCCTTCTCCAGCCTGTCCTGATGGGAATGACTCAGAAAAGCCAGCTGCCCATGTGAGACTAAGGGGTAGTCCCTACTATTCTGTGTTAATTGAATCTTCAGGTCTTTGTGGCAGAAAAGCACTATAAAAAAGGAAGAGACTTTTATCAATACAGATCCAAAGAAAAAGGGATATTTGCTAAGTCCTACCTGCAGAGCTCAAAGAAGGGACAGATTTTTTTTAAAGAAAGGAGTCGGGACTTTCTGAAGCTTCACAGAAAAGAGCTGTTATGAGACCATAGTCATTGCAACTTGCTCATGTTTACTGCTTTCACTTCCTGTTTCTCACTGTGATGCTTTCAACCAAATGCCCTGTGCTCTTATCTTTAAGGTCAGCACAAAATCTGGCAAGACTCTGTGTTATTCTGCTACCAAGGTTTAGTGGAAATAGAAATTTGGGGAGAGAAAATAGTGGCAGTTCCTGAAGAGAGAGGGGATCAGGTTGAGAATCCGCATCGCCTTTCTGGGAATATAAGAGATGGCTTGGAGGCTTTGCCTTAAAAAGCCTGTGGATTGGCTCCTTAACCTAAAGCATCCTTTTGTTCTTTGCTTTTAGGTGAGGGTGAGAAACAAATGATAAGGAGCAAGTTATTTTAGGGATATTGGCATAAACAAAGCCAGCTAGTTATTTTCCTTTGTGCCCAGTTCTTTCTTTCTCTTCTTTCATGAAAGGAGTAAGTGAAAATCCCCAGACAGTCTATCAAAGATGAGTAAGCAGAGAGCTTCAAGGGTTACCGCATTTTGACACAAACTATACCCTGTGTTGATAAAATGGGCTGATCTGCACTGTGCTGAATCCAATCTCCCTAATCAATTATTGATGGCCGGTGGGGAGTGATAAATGGCCTGCCAGCAAGAAAATCACACTGCTTCAGCTCAGCATGGAAACGAACGATAGGATTTTCAATATACACAATGAGACCTTTCTGCTGATGCTCAATATTGTAGAGTTTCATTCTAAGGCTACAGGAGCTTTCAATTTAGAATCTAGGTGTGTTCACAAAGCTAAAACATTAACATACAACAGTTGGCAAGCTAAAAGGAAAATTACACCAAATAGTATCCTTCTCCAATTTCAGAACAGAGGTTAACGATGGCACAATCTAAAGCATATCTAGAACAAGAATAATGTGGAGAGAGAGAGAGCATACATTTCTGTTCTGCTAATTCCTTGCTGTGACATCTTGGGCTAATTTAATGTCTCTGTGCCTCAGTTGCTTCATATACAAAATGAGCATATAATTTACTGAAGAAAAATAAAGAGCTCTGCACAAATCTTACACAAAATGGCACTGAACAGGAGTTAGTTCCTATTCTATTGTCATTGGTGGGGCTTTGCCCGTTGTCAATGGAGCAGTGATTCAAACCTTGCCTGGGCATAATAAGGATAATGGCACTTTAATAAAACAATAAATATGAAAATATAAATTAAAAAAATTACAAAGTTCCAACCCAAATCTACTGAAGCAGAATTTCTAAGGAGAGGACTAGCAACTTGTACTATAGGTAATTCTGATCATCAATCAACTTTGGAGAAACACTGATTTACAGCAACCTCTCTTTCCTGGTCTAGGCTCCCTTTCTGCTAAAACAATTTTACTTTAAGATATGGAATGGGAGCTTTCTTGTGTCTCTTCCAGATTTATTTTTTGTATTCTTCTTGTTCTAATTCCTGAATCTGTGCATGGCCAGGTGTGCCAAGCGCCTGGCCCCCTCTCCAGCTGGATAATAGATACTGCAGATTTGTCTTCAGGGCTCAGCATCCTCCAGCTTCCCAGCCTGTACCCAGAGGTTAGATGAGGGACTTGCAGGGAGAATGGAAATCTTGAGGCTTAAGGTCTTGAAGAAATATAGAAGACTGTAACATATTCTCTAATCCAGCTTTGTGGTAACAAATTCACTTAATTTCTTGTGCTTCCTTTCAAAGACCCAGAGTTAAGATAGATATAAAAAATATAAATTCATAAGGAAATGACTCACATAGTGTATGGGAAGTAAGATGAAAGATCAAATGATCTCAAATATTCCTTCCACTGATTCTAAGTGGTGCTGACTTCTCAAGAATGGTTTTAGGTTAAACCAATAACATCTGTTAAAATGGATTTATTTCAGGCTTCCCTGGTGGTGTAGTGGTTGAGAGTCTGCCTGCTGATGGAGGGGACACAGGTTCGTGCCCCAGTCCGGGAAGAGTCCACATGCCGCGGAGCGGCTGGGTCCGTGAGCTATGGCCGCTGAGCCTGCGCGTCCGGAGCCTGTGCTCCACAACGGGAGAGGCCACAACAGTGAGAGGCCCGCATACCACAAAACAAAACAAACAAACAAACAAAAAATGGATTTATTTCAAAGGAAAGGGAAAACATTAAGTCAGTGTTGGTCACTAATTTATTTTAATTAGATTATCAGATGTTATCTTTAGCAGGGATCAAATAGAGATAGATTGAATATATTTTGGAGGCCAACTTTGGAGGATAGGATGCTTCTCTGCTCCTGATGTAGAAGGAGATCCAGAAAACACACTGGGAAGATTAGAAAAATTAAAGAAAAAGTAAAGAAAATTTGAAATTTTCATAGGAGGTCTTTAATCCAATTGGCATATGTCAATGTGAAAAATTATCACTAGATTTTAGCATATATATGGAGTGAGGATGATTAAGTAGTAAATGTATGACAAATTCTACAGCAGAGATATTCAGAGATTCATTTACATAAGTAATGACAATTACAAAAAGGATAATTGTGACATAAACTCGCTGAGTCATGGGGCACGGTGATAAAAGGGAGTGATCCATTTGAAATGAGGGAGATATCAGATTTTTGGATCTTACCAACTAGTTGCTATAGAAATCAGTTGGGAAGTTCTTAATGCACTCAAAATATTTATATTTCATATTTAAAATGTAGCATGATACTGATTTTTCTGTTTAAGCACTAGGGTGCTCTTTTCATATTTTTTGTTCAACTTGCTGTTCTTTCCCTAATACGCTTAGCTTGGGTTCCTGATACGCACATCTCTCTTTCATTTGGTATCTGTTTTGAGGGTTTCTGACTGCTAGGATCCCTTAGTCAGAGAGCCAGAAGGATTCTTAGGTATATTCATTTCTTTGGCTGTTCACTGGGGTGCATTCCCAACTGTTAGAATCCTATAAGTGAAGACAGTTTCACAAGTGATGGACAGTACCATTGTTGTCAACTCTGTGGGCCAGCTGACGACAACAGCCAGAGTGAAAGTAACCTGTCAAAATATCACGAGTTTGTCTTACACAACCATGTTATTGCAAGCTCTTAAAAGTTAACGGAAAGAGGAATCAGTTCAACTTCTCCTCCTTCTCCTCCAAGCTGCCTCAGCTCAAGAATCTCTAGGATCAACTACTTCCCGTGATTAGTCAACTGTTCCTTGTCATGGGACATCCTGATGCTGTCCCCAGATTCTCCAATACCTGTAGCCCTAGTTTCACTCTTTACAGTCAGCTTTTAAATCTTTAACTTGAAAATATATCTTGTGGGGACCTTGCTTTATTGCAGATTCTGATTCATAGGTTGGAGTGGAAACCTAAGATCCTGCATTTATCACAAAATGCCACATGAAGCCTTTGTTGCTGGTCTACTCATTACTGAATAGCAAGGGATGAGGGCATGTCTCCTGCAAGCCCCAGGTGCTTCACTGGTGTTCAATAGCTAGTAAGTCAGATGGTTTGTAATTGAAGTAAAGAGAAGCCAGGGTGTGTTCAGACTGCCATCTCCTCAACGTCTCCCAAATTCCTAACTGAGTTTGGAAGCAGAATTCAAATCTCTATTACATGAGGTAAGCCAGTTAATTCCAGTGTCGAACATGAGGGACATAATACCCATTTCATGGGTTTGTTGTTATAATTACACAGGAATTTGTATGAAATTGCTCTGAAAGCAGGAGCACAGAACAAATATAATGGTATTAATTAATCACTCTTGCTATTATGAGTGTATGTGGATATCAAGCTTCAAATCCTCTTTGATATAATGATCGTTGCACCCTGTTTCTGTGCTTGATTAAAAAGAAGAGAACCTAATCAATATCTTACTTACATTGAATCACAACATGATTAAAAGATTGTTTAGGACTTACATTAATCATCTCTTTTACAAAGTAACCAATCCAACTCTTTTAAACTTTCACCAAGTTTTTCATTTTGTTAAATCAGGAAATAGCTTTTTGGTGCAATTATCTCTTTCTGTCTTAAAGTGGAAAGACCAATGAGCAATGCACCCTAACAACTAGAATATGACCAATACAGAGAAAAGCAGCAAAATCCTGAGCTTTTCTGTTTCTTTGAATTTCCTAGAAGATGAGGGAGTATTTCAGTGGAAAATAAACCAGAAGAAATATCCATCTGAATGCCTAATTATGCTTTTTTGCTAATACTGTCCCTAAAATCTGGTAAATAATTTAAGAATATAGATACAGAGGACATATTGGTGGTTAGCAGAGGGGAGGGGTATAAGTGAAATAGATGAAGGGGGTCAAAAGGTACAGACTTCCAGTTATAAAATAAATAACTCATGAATGGATTGTAGAGCATGGTGATTCTAGTTAATAATACTGTACTGTATACTTGAAAATTGCTGGGAGAGTAGATCCTAAAAGTTCTTTTCACAAGAAAAAATAATTTTTGACTATGTTTGGTGATGAATGTCAATTAGGCATATCATGATTATTTCACAATACATACAAATATCAAATCATGTTGTATACTTGAAACTAATATCATGTCATATGTCAATGATATCTCAAAAATATTTACATAATCTGAAAACATAATATGATTGTTACAAAGAATTAAGTCAAGTTAGGAGTGACTTAAAGACTTTACTAAGCTGAGTTAAAGAAAAATAAAGCATGTAATCATTTCAATAAAATTAAAAAATACACAATAACATGCTTTATTTATTAAATCGGGTTTGACTAGTTAGAAGGAAATTAATATGTTTGAGCACCTACTGCGTGCCAAGTGCTTTACATAAGTCATCTGAATTAATGCTTACAGCAGCCCTATGTTGTAGTAAATATGCTCCACACATTACATATGAGAAAGTAGGTTTAGAATTACTAAGACCTTGGCCACGTTTACAAGATAATAGGAGGTAGAGCTGGCAATCAAATTTGACTCCAAAGTCAGTCACTTTTTCACCTTAACACATCTAGCCATGTGTCAACATGGGTCCTAAGTAAATAGTCTGAAATGTGCTATTGTAAGAATGGAAGGATTTAATACAATATAAGGTACTGTCAAACCATTCCACATTGAAGTTGTGTACAGTAATTTCTTAAAATATGAATAGCCCAAGAATATATTTCCATGCATTTATTATGCATGGAGGATTATGCTATATAAGTTTTTGCATCTGAGAAAACACAACTTGTGATTGGTCACTGGAGGAAAACCAATTTCCCTAATAGATACATTTCAATAAAAGCTAGAATTATCCACTTCACATAAGCAAGCCAAAATATATGAACCAAATAGCTTTATACGTTCCCTCAATTCCAGAACTCCAGAGATCTAGGAATATCCCATACCAGAGCATCCTTAGGGAATATCTTTTCCCTTAGGAGTTCTTCCATCTCCTCTTCCCAGGCCCTCCCTTTTCTGTGTTACTTACGCTGTCCTCACTGCAGCATGGAAAGTAGACTGTCTGTGTTCACCAGATTGGTACCACCCTATAGCTTAGTCCAATCCCCACAGTCCAATCCCTGTAGCTTTTCTCTTATTTCTCATGTCTCCCCTTTTGCGACATACCTGAACTTTTGTTACTAAAGCTAATCTGAAAAGCATTCTATGTTAGAGAGTAAGAGGACTTTAGAATAGGAGCAAATGCTAGAGTTAATTTAGGACAATTCTCCTCATTTTATATATGAAGACATTGAAGCACAAAGTAACATATATAATTACCTGCAGAGTTTCTATCAGAGCCTAGGAGTCATACACCAAGATAGGTGTTTTTTGTTTGTTTGTTTTTTGTTTTTGTTGTTGTTGTTTTTACAGTAGCCTACAGAGACAGGCTACCATGTCATGGTGAATTCACATTTGATCATTTCAGGTGATATAATACTTACTTGCATTTTATCTTATCTTTCAGTTCCTAAACCAGAGAGTTAATTGGTGATTGGAATATAAATAATCATGACATAATTAATTTGGGGTGGTTTGTAAATTAGGAATCTTTAGATACAAAACAATAACATATTAGAAATCCATTAAATTACTTTAGACAATATTTTGGGGGGGCTCATATAACCAAAAAGTGCAGGGATGGAACTTAAAGGATAACTCATCCAGGAATCAAAGTTATTAGCTCATTTTCTTTTTCTCTATCTCCTTCTATTGCTCTCTTCTTGTCTCACTCTCTCCTGCTTTCTCACTTCTGCTGTATTCTCATGATGAACTGGCAGCTATATTCTCTTTCATGCTGCCTTAATTGTTTTTAAAGTTGCAGTTAAAGCTGAAAGTCTTGCCATAAATCAGGGAATATGGCCAGTTGGAATTCCAAGACCCAAGAGAAAAGAGGTATTTCCATGACACTCCTACAAAAATGTCCCAGAGGAGGATTCTAATTAGCTTGGCTTGGTTTAAGAGCCCATCTGGGGACCAATTATTATAGCCAAGGAGATGGAATATTATAGTCAGCTCAGCTTAGCCTGGGTTACAGCCCACACCTATGGGGAGAATACAGTCATATGTCTATTTCCAAATAAGTGGATGTACAGGTGGGAAAAGATACCAAGATACTAATTTGCTAACTCTCAAATTAGACCCTGTGGGCTGTTATGTCCAAGTATAGTACCAGTCTTGCTCAAAGCTGGGGCATTAGTAATAAAACTTTTATTACTTTTTCACTCAATTCTGATTACAAGCCTTTAGTGTGATGATCTTCTAGAATTCATATAGAACTCAAAATCATGAGAGAATGTGATAGTGAGGCAGGAGATAGATGGGCTCCAGGCTAGGCATTTACAACTAGCCTCCTGTTTACACTTCCTGAGGAAGAGGCAAGTGGGCTCTAGGCTAGATACTTACAACCAACCTCCTATTTGCACTTCGAGATGGAGATAACAACAGGAGCAGGGTAAATAACTGGACTTTGTCTCCTATGGACAGTTTAAGATAACAGTTATGGCAGGGACAGAGACGGGCTAAACCCTGTTTGAATAAAAGATCAAGAGTTCACATATTTCCCATCATTAGAGCAAGGGAGACACTGCATATGTGCAGAAAGGCTCCTTGAGGGTGAAAAAGGAAGGGGTGCCACCCCATAATAGGTGATACCAAGCCCCCTCCCATAGGCCTCTAGGCTGGAATCCACCTTGGAAAAAAGTTGCGCACATATGTTGGGGAAGGTCCTAGGGCAGGTCATGTGTGGAAAAAGAAACCAGATAATTGGCCAAAGGTAAACAAAGACCCAGAAGAACTGCCCTATATAAATTATTTAACCCCTTTTTCTCACACCTTTTCTCTCAGGGTATGTATCTCTGCCTTGTTTCAGTCTTAACTAAACAGTTTCTCTGTATGCTCTTCCGCTTGTGCTGTGTCTCTAATAATAAACTTTGTGCCTGTTTTCACAGTTCTTGCCCCCTTGAGAAATGCATTTTTCAATGGGAGCAAGAGACAGGGGAACCTTGTTTCTAGCCTCTAAACCCTGGTGGACTAACGGCGAGGATTCCTGGTTTTCATCCATGCTACCCAGGTCCAATTCCTGGGTAGCCTGGATGAAAGAGAACTAAGATCTTGCTTCAAGCCACTGCTTCCCACTCACTGCTGTCTCTCCAAGATCAATAGAACACCGGCTTAGAAATCAAACTCAGCTTCAAACTGTAGTTCAACCACCTCCTTATCCCTTTTTGCTCTTTTGAGTAAGCTATGTAATATCTTTGAATTTTTAATTCTTCCTCTACAAAATGAGAATATTCACTTTGGCAGTTTGTGAAGTTAGGTAATTTCTAACAGCATAGGGATTCTCATAATTTCCTTATGTTCTTTCCATCCTCTACCCCTTCCAAAGCGAGAGAGGACTTTACGGGAGACCGTAGGAATGCCCTCTAGTGGAATATCCAGAATGATGACTTCACACAACTGAAGAAAAAAGGATCTCAGACAGAAAACTGAGGAGGTAAACTGGTAAAGGTGAGGTCAAACTAAAATGCTTGTGAACAATATAAATGTCAAATAGAGGGAGCAATGCCATAAAACAAGAGAACACCCATCATTCTCTGAAAAATTAATTGGGTCACTGCAAAGGCATTGCATTTTGGAAGAAGATGACTAACTTGATTGGCGAAAGAGACCTGTGAAAATTGTAGATGAGAGTGAGTACCAACTGTGTTTCTGGAGAAGCAGGATTGTATTACATCTTATCTATACCTTCTTTTCTTTGAGAAATTAAAGAAAAAATAGGCCTTGTAAGAGAGAAAGGGAAGACCTTCCACGGCTTGTATTTAGCAGATTTCAGTCATATTTGAATGTGACCCTGAGTCCGCAACATCAGATCCACAGAAGAGTCCTTCCTTAAGGGCTGATGGACTATCGAGCAAAGTATGTATTCAGATGAAAACAAATTACAAGGGCAACATTGAATGTGGAAAGAAGCCGCTGGAAGGTAGTGGCTTTAGGGATGAATTGCAAATGGGAAGAAAGGCTAGTTCCACTCACATCCCCTTCAGATCTAGGCAGGGAGTCTTGAAGTCAACTGACTATATATATATATATATATATATATATATATATATATATATTAACACCCAGACCTCAAAACTATGAGCTTTATGTCAAAGGCACTGCCCCATTCTTGACCACCCATCAAGAAGCATCTAGAACAGGGAGATCAGCTCAGTGCTTTGTGACCGCCGAGAGGGTTGGGATAGGGAAGGTGGGAGGGAGATGCAAGAGGGAGGAGATATGGGGATATATGTATATGTATAGTTGATTCACTTTGTTATACAGCAGAAACAAATACACCATTGTAAAGCAATTATACTCCAATAAAGATGTGAAAGAAAGAAAGAAAGAAAGAAAGAAAGAAAGAAAGAAAGGAAGAAAGAAAGGAAGAAAAGAAAGAAGAATCTAGATCTCCCATCAGCTCAAATGGTAAACATGATCCAATAATACCATTCTCAATATTCTTGTGTTCAATGTGGTGCTTTTCTCCATTCAGACCTGTGCTGGTCATTTTATTTGCACCTTGTCAATGTAAGTTATCAAGTTAATAGCTACACTAAGAATACCTAAGTTTTACAATGACAAAACCATAGCCCTGAGAATTTTGTGTGGGAAAATAAAGCCTCCATGTGTATGATATAAGGATCTAACTTGGCAATGCTAAGATTTTAGAAAATAAAAGGAAACAAATATGATAAATCTATGATGAACTGGCAGTTTCATTCTCAATAATATTGGCCTAATTTGTTTCTTGTAATGATATATATTTCCACTAAAGCTGAAATATTTGATAAGAAATCGATGGAGCCAAATGGTATAGCCTCCAAATTTGAACTTATACTTTTAACTTTTCTGTCTATGTAAATTAATAGTTCTGGCTCTTACACCACTGATATCTTTTCCAGGTGAGCTATTATTAAGAGGGATTAAAACAATAAAACAAAACAAAATATCACAAAGGTGGTAACACTATTTTGGTCAATGATCAGGAGATATTCGCTTTTCCTTGCCAGGCTCTAAATGAATTAATACATTCTATTCTTAAAGCAATAAGTGAAAGGTTAAGAAATGTAAAATAGACATCAGCTGGAAGAAGATTTAAGATATATCTCTTAATTTCCTAGTAACTAAATCATACTCAGATATTGTCTACATCCAATATGTCTCTTCTGTTTTTTAATGTTTCAAATATCTGAGCAGGCTTAGCACCTGTCTCTTTGTTAGGAACAGAGAGAAAAGTGGCCTATCACCAGATCTAAGTGAATGACTAGATACTAGATATCATTTCAGAGAACCAAGTGACTTAAATTTTCCTTTCTTACTTAGGATGCTTTTAAGTCTCTAAAGGGACTATCACAACATAGTAATCATGCAGAATTTTTCACAAACTTCTGTAAATTTTTTTCAAATTACAATTTTTCTCAATTTTCTTGTTCTAGGTTATTGGGAGGATGGAATAACCTCAGATTTGGTCTATCATGCTTTCTCATTGACGCTTTCCAGCCACTCATTTACAGAGAACACATTATCAATCAGGTTAATAGTCAAAGGCCTGGCCTGTTGAGGCAGGGGTTTTCCATGGTCCCAAGGAAATAGGTGTTATGCTAGCTTAATCCCTTCTGATTTTATAGCTTTAGTGCTTTTCAAAGAATCCTGACAATTTTATCAATATTGTTTAGGGCCTTAAACAATCTAGGCCCATCCTATGTTTTGTGACTTTTATCACTCTGTTACTGAATATATTGCTTTCAGGACGGTTAATTAACTCTCTTTTAATCAGCAACATACCAACAGGAATTATCATCATTTTACTTTATTTTTATATTTAAACTATAGTGCAATTTTGAGATGCAACTTATATTCCAGGTACAACATCGAAAGGGCTTGTAAATAGTGAAAATAGAGAATGGAAAGTTTTGACAATTTTTGAAGGCAAACGGAGACTGGTATTTCTTTTTTTAAAAGGAATACTATTATGGTGTATTTTGTACCCATAAAAGAACATAGCATTTAAGGAAAATGTGACCAATGTGAACATAGGTGTTTTAAAATACTTACATGCTCATGAGATTGGCATATTAAATGAGCAAAGTTAAGAAATATTTCTGACTCAATCTAGGTAATTCTGTGAAAGCAATATGCTTTAAAATTCTCAGGTGATAAAATTGGGTATTTTGTAGAAATAGGGTATAGGGTTTTCTCTTTGGCTGCAATTATTTTATGAAATCTGTAGCTCCTTATGCAGTACAAAAAAAATTCAGAAGCGAAAAATATGTAGGCTTGAGGGAGAATATTTTCCTATCTGTGACACATTATAAAAATGTAAATTAGATGACAGATTATTGCTCAAAGATTGCAAGCTCTTACAAAGGAAATAGAAGTGTATAACATGCTCATATTTGAGAAGCTCTTAAAATTTTAATATTTCAGCCTATGTACTGTACACCCAGATTCAATATACTTAGAGCATTTCTTCACAATTAACTATCAGGAAAATGAAGTTGTAGTACTTTTTATGATGATGCAACATGGCAATTATGGCCAGCTAGACACTTTTTCAATAGTGCCCCCTACTTCCTACTTGGAGGTCTCCAGAGTTATAGTGTCTGAAGCAGTTGCCAAGGAAAAGGAGATGACAGTGAGAAACATTTCCATGGGATAGAATTTTATGGGATTTGTAGTACTCCTAAGAGACTTGCATCCTTGTTGACTTTCCCAGGGCTGACTGGCACCATAATAATATCATATGATAGTGATCCAATTAGCTGAAAATAATGGATTACACTAAAGAAATTTTCATGGTCACCTACACATAGGCCATTCAAATATCTAGTGTGAGGTCTCAGACATTTTAATAAATGAAAATTAAATAGTGTCTTTACACTTGCTCTGGTCCCTTCCCTCAGCATCTGACCCTATAAACTTAGGAGAGATGCCAGCAGAGGGGTAAGAAAAGTATGAGGATGAATGAAGAGGTTATTTGCTCTTATTCAAAAACAGATCTGGAGCCTATAGAATAAACCTGAGCACTGGTTGAACAATCAATTTGAAATATTTATTCTTCAATACATTACACCAATCTGAAAAGCACATCTTTGATTTCAGTTAAGCTTAAATTTTTTTCAGCTCAGGATATCCTTACCTTTCTCATCCAATAAACTGTCTTATCCATTTTCCTTTTGATCCACACATATCCTCTTAGATCTCTACTTGATCACAGATTACTGAGGTTCTTAGAGAAGAAAGAGCATAGAAAGGAGAAGTAAATCAATAGGTCACAAGGAGTTTTATCAGCTGCTATTTATATTAACGAGCTCCAAGCCAGGGAAGAATCTGGGATGAAGATGATTGTGATTTCCTCCCCAAAGTCTGCCATTTTTCCAGGGCTCTTCCTCTCAATAAATGGCACCTCCATTCACCAATTTACTTGTCCAAAAAATTGGCATCATCTTTGACTTCTCATTTTTTTTCTTATATCCAATCTACCAGCAAATCCTGTTAATTCCGTCAACAAAATCTATTTGGAACCCTTCCATTTTCACCTCTTTCTTTCCCTTTATTGTAGTCCAAGCCACCATTATCTCTCACCTTGAATGGTGCCTCTTAATTGGTCTCACTGTTCTTGCTCTTATCTCCTTACTTTTTATTCTTTTCACCTTAGCTAACCATCCAATGGCTTCTTATTAAATTTACAATGAAACTCTAATACTTACCACAATCTACAAGTCTGTATTTGATCTTGCCTTTTACTCTCTATTTTATCTCATTTCCAAATCCCTCATCTTTACTCAGTATGCTTCAGCCACAAACTTGCTTGCTCTTCTTCAAATATTCCAAGAACTTTCCTGTTTTAGAGTCTTTCTGCTTTCTTTTCTCTCTGCCTGGATGGTACTTCTACAGAAATTTGCATGGTTCTTCCCAACCTTGACTTCATTAAGACCTCCGTTCAAAAGTCAATTTTTCAGAAAAACCTTCCCTCTTCACCTTATCTGAAATGATATTCCTCCTCTTCTCTGTAGCTTACCCTGCTTTTTTTTAATAGCATCTATTACTTTTTGACATACACATTATATATTGATTTGTTTATCATTTCTATTTTCCACAAGAATGTATGTTTTTTGTGGTTAGGGAATTCTATGTTATGTACAGTGCAATGTCCCTAGCACTGAAAACAGTAATTCACATTGTATATATTAAATAAATGCTTACTGAATTAATAGCTGAATGGTTACTTCTGTGACATGTTAGAATTACATATTGGTTCCTACCTAATTTTTAGCCTAGGATCTAACAACTATAGGGTCAGGTTTACATTTTATCCAAGTTTCTGGTAAGGATAATCAGCATTCAGATGACTATCATGAATAAAAAACTAATAATAATAATTTAAAGAATTAAAAACTAACACTAGTCACCCGATCTGACTGAAAATCTAAGACTAAACGTTTTCATTTCTTCTCTTCCTTCTTTTACAGAGAATGTGGAGCTGAGAAAGTGACAGATGTCACCGATAGAATTACTTGGTAGTACTTCCTGAATGAAGATGTAATTTTTATATCAGACATCGATAGTCTATGTGGTTCAGGGGATTGGACTGAATGTTCAGCTTCTATTTCTGGACCTCTGACAGGTTTGTTAGGTGACCTTTGGATAGTTAATGAGTTACCAGTTTTGACAAGGATATGATAAAGATTGATGATATGGATTCTATGAATTGCTCAGAACACTTTGGAGAAAATTGAATGTTATTTCCTTCTCATATTTAATGGCTTTGTATTATTAAATAACCTAGGAGAGAGACATCTACTTCTGTCAATGACAGAGTAGCTTCTATCAGACCAATACCCTTGCTATCAACAACTGTAAAAGCTATATAAAATTAATTTTGCAAAGTAACTATTTGAAAAACTCCTAGAAGAGGACATAGGCAAAACATTCTCTGACATAAACTGTACCAATGTTTTCTTAGGTCAGTCTCCCAAGGCAATAAAAATAAAAACAAAAATAAACAAATGGGACCTAATCAAACTAACAAGCTTTTGCACAGCAAAGGAAACCATAAAAAAAAAAAAAAAGACAACATACAGAATAAGAGAAAATATTTGAAAATGATGAGACCAACAAGGGCTTAATATCCAAAATATACAAATAACTCATACAACTCTATAACAACAACAACAAAAAAAACCCAATTGAAAAATGGTCAGAAGACCTTAGCAGACATTTCTCCAAAGAAGACATACAGATGGCCAGTTGGCAAATGAAAAGGTGTTCCGTATCACTAATTATTAGAGAAATGCCCAAAACTACAATGAGATACCACTCATAACTATTTGAAGGTACAAAATTAAGAAGCAACATATCCAGAATTTGAAAAACAAATATCCTAGAGAGAAAAAAGTTGTATTGAGGTGAGCCCAGCATCCTCTACCACTTCTGCATTTGAGATATTTGCTGATTTTTAACCTGTGAATGATCATAAGGCTAGAAGCCAACTGAGAGATTAAAAGCTAAAATATAAGTAGGGTGTTTGATTTTTTCATGTTATTAGAGTGAAAAATAATTAGAGTTCAGGGTTAACCAAGAATGAAGGGACCTGATTAATATTCCAGACTTTGAATTGTGACTATTAAAAGCTCACACCATAGAAAAAGGGCAAACTAAGATAGAAAAGCACACACAAAAATGTTTAAATCTTCCCTTAAGGTTTGCATTATTTGTTTCTACTGTACCTACCTTCAAAACAAAATTAAATCCTTTATGAAGGAAGATAATATCATACAAAGTCACTGTAATTTTATAGACACAAGGTTTTGAATTCCATAAAAATTACCATATACACCAGTAGACAAGACCATTTAACTGAAATAGAAACCATAGGTAATCCAGATATTGGAATTATAACAAGATAAAGACTTTATCAAATTTTGAGAGATTTAATACATTCTGGATACAAGTCTTTTATTAGAGACATGAATTGCAAACCTTTCCTGCTAATCAGTGACTTGTTTTTTCATTTCCTTAACAGTATCCTTCAAACAACAAAATATTTTAAGTTTGATTGAAGTCCAATTTATCAATTTATTCTATTATGGGTTGTGTTTTTGCTGTATTGTTTAAGAAATATTTGCCTAACTTTAGATCACAAAGATTTTCTGCTATGTTCACTTTCAAAATTTTTATAGTTTTAAGATTAATATTTAAGTCATCCATTTTTAGTTTTTTTGTATATAGTATGAGACATGGATCCAAGTTCTTCTTTTTTTTTTTTTGCATATGTTCCAGCCCTATTTGTTGAAAAGAGTATCATTTCTCCATTCAATTGCCTCTGCACCTTTGTGGAAAATCAGTTGTTTATACATATGTAGATGTAGGTCTATTCTGGACTCTATTTTGTTCCATTAATCTATTTGTCAATCTTTACATTAAAAACACAAGTTACTCATTGCAGTATCTTTGTGTGTCCTGAAATCAGAGAGTGGTAGTATTTCCACTTTGTCCTTATTTTTCAAAGTTATTTTGGTTATTTTAGGCCCATTTACATTTGTACTTGAGGTTTAGATTCAGCTAGTTAATTTCTGAAAAAAACAAAAAATTTGCTGGCATTTTGATTGAGGTTGCATCAATCTATACATTTATTAGGAGGAGAATTGTCATCTTGACAATATCAAATCTTCTAAGCTGTGCACACAGCATATCTCTCCATTTATTTGTTTCTATTTTTACTTTTTATCATTAATATTTTATAACTTTCAGTGTATAGGTCTTGCATAGTTTTGTCAGTTTTTGTCCTTAAGTATTTCATATTTTATGATGCTATAAGTGAATATTTTTTTAAAGGAAGAAGTAATTTTATTTTAAAATAAATGCTGAAAAGTCAACTTTACAAAATAACTTTATTAATATGAATAATTTATAAATAAAAATAGGAACTGAATGAACACACATCAAATTATACTCTCATTCATTGACAATGAGCACACCTCAAAAAAATTAATACAATGACAAATACATAAATATATACAAAAATATACACACTCAAATAATAAGCTACAGACTCACCCACCATTACCTGAAACAAAAATTTTCACATAAATATACTGAAAAATACAGTAAAATATTATTGTAAAGAAAAACACACGTACACGTATGTGTAAACACCAAAACAAAAAGTGATATGTAAACATATACAGTTTAATCTGTAGTAAACTTCAATACATATTGTTTATTGATAGTGTACAGAGATGCAATTGAACATATATTGATCTTATAGCATATGGTCTTCCTAAACTCATTTATTAGTTACAAGAGCTTTGAAAAAATAATTGAAATAATCTTGAAAAAAAATTCCAGATGGATTTCTATATATTATTAATGCCATTCTTCTTTGCTTCTGCATTATTTTGATGTTTGCATTTGAATCTCACTAATTAACAAAAAAAGAAAATGATTTGGAAGATGTAGCATTTTCAGAAAATGCTCAGGTAATATATGACAAAACAAGCATAAATGAATGTCAGAATATTAGACTCTTCAGATTTCCTGTGCTTTCCCTCTTAGGTTTAGAAACAAAACCAGAAGTTGATAGTCTTATAGCACATTGTTTCTTTGAGAAATATTGTTTCTGAAGGCATAACTGATGTGTACATTTGATCTACAATAAGTCCCCTACATACAAACAAGTTCCGTTCTGAGAACACATTTGTAAGTCCAATTTGTTCATAAGTCCAATGAAGTTAGCCTAGGTATCTAACTAACATAGTCAGCTATATAGTACTGTACTGAAATAGGTTTATAATACTTTTCACACAAACAATACATATAAACAAACAAACACACAGAAAAAAGAAAACATATTAAATCCTACAGTCCAGTACTTTGAAAAGTACAGTAGTACAGTACAACAGCTGGCATCCAGGGGCTGGCATCGCGTGAACAGGCAGGAAGAGTTACTGACTGGAGGAGGGAGAGGAGGTGGGAGATGGTAGAGCTGAAGGATTGTCAGCAATGGGAGACAGAGGGCAAGCTGCAATGTCACACACACCTGACATTGATGGTACAGGTTCTGGTTCCTTGCTGGAACCAGATGCACATTTGCTTTTTCAAAGTTTGCAACTTGAAGGTTCATATGTAGGGGACTTACTGTACTCCTCTAGGGGTACAAACTCATACACCTAGGGACAAGTAGGAAACAGAAATGAGGTAAATGTGTTGGGAAAAATAGCAGAAAATCACTAAATACAAAATAAATGGGGAGGACCTTCAAGATGGTGGAGGAGTAAGATGTGGAGATCACCTTCCTCCCCACAAATACATCAGAAATACATCTACATGTGGAACAGCTCCTAAAGACCACCTACTGAATGCTGGCAGAAGACATCAGACTTCCTAAAAGGCAAGAAAATCCCCACGTACCTCGGTAGGGCAAAAGAAGAAAGAAAAAACAAAGACAAAAGAATAGGGGAGAGACCTGCACCTCTGGGAGGGAGCTGTGAAAGAGAAAAAGTTTCCACACACTAGGAAGACCCTTCACTTGTGGAGATGGGGTGTGGGTGGGAAGGATGCTTCGGAGCCATGGAGGAGAGCTCAGCAACAGGGGTGCAGAGGGCAAAGCAGAGAGATTCCCACACACAGGTTAGGTGCCGACCAGTACTCACCAGCCTGACAGGCTTGTATTCTCACCTGCTGGAGCAGATGGGGGCTGGGAGCTGAAGCTCGGGCTTCGGAGATCAGATCACAGGGAGAGGACTGGGGTTGGCTCTGTGAAAACAGCCTGAAGGGGCTAGTGCACTACAACTAGCAAGGAGGATGTCTGGGAAAAAGTCTGGACCTGCCGAAGAGGCAAGAGACTATTGTTTTTAGGTGCGTGAGGAGAGGGGATTCAGAGCACTGCCTAAAAGAGCTTCAGAGATGGGCACGAGCCATGGCTATCAGCTCAGACCCCAGAGACAGGCATGAAATGCTAACACTGCTACTGTAGCCACAAGGAATCCTGTGTGCAAGCACAGGTCACTATCCATACTCCCCCGGGAACCTGTGCAACATGCCAATACCAAGATCCCATGACCAAGGAACAAGTTCCCCAGGAGAATACACTCATTCTGTTGCAATGTCACAGCAGCCTCTGCCACCATAGTCTCACCCTGCATTCCACTTAAAACTACCATATCCCTTCCTCCCCCCAGCATGAATGAGCCAGAGCCCCCTAATCAGCCGCTGCTTTAACCCCATTATATCTGGGTGGGAACAGATGCCTGAGGGTGACCTAAATGCACAGGTGGGGCCAAAACAAAAGCTGAACCTCAGGAGCTGTACAAACAAAGAAGAGAAAGGGAAATTTCTCTGTGCAGCCTCAGTAGCCATGGATTAAATCCCCACAATCAACTTGATATACCCTGAATCTGTGGAATACCTGAATAGACAATGAATCATCTCAAAATTGAGGTGGTGGACTTTGGGAAAAACTGTAG
Organism: Phocoena phocoena; assembly: GCF_963924675.1. Classification (NCBI taxonomy): domain Eukaryota; kingdom Metazoa; phylum Chordata; class Mammalia; order Artiodactyla; family Phocoenidae; genus Phocoena; species Phocoena phocoena. The sequence goes on from NC_089225.1 coordinate 13,921,543, forward strand.
ACTTGGAGTTTGCTGTCTGCGACTGATTTGCTTTTGATTTCTATGTTTATCTTAGTATAGTTTTTAGCACTTGTGATAATTGGTAGATGTGTTTATTGGTTTCGTTGTTCTCTCTTTTTTTTTTATAATTATTTTCTATTTTAATAAATTTTCCTTATTTATTATTATTTCTGTTTTCCTTTCTTTTCTCCTCCCTTTTCTTCTGAGCTGTGTGGCTGACAGAGTCTTGGTGCTCTTGCTTGGTGTCAGGCCTAAGCCTCTGAGGTGGGAGAGCCGAGTTCAGGACATTGGACCACCAGAGACCTCCCGGCCCCACATAATATCAGTCAACAAGAGCTCTCCCACAGACCTCTGTTTCAACACTAAGACACAATTCCATCCAATGGCCAGCAAGCTCCAGGTCTGGATGCCCCATGACAAGTAGCAAGACAGGAACACAACACCATCCATTAGCAGAGAGGCTGCCTAAAATCATACTAAGTTCACAGACACCCCCAAAAACACCACTGGATGTGGCCCTGCACCCCAGAGAGACAAGATCCAGCCCCACCCACCAGAATACAGGCACCAGTTCCCTACACCAGGAAACCTACACAAGCCACAGAACCAACATCACCCAATGAGGGCAGACACCAAAAACAATGGGAACCAAGAACCTGGAGCATGTGAAAAGAGACCTCAAATGCAGTAAGTTAAACAAAATGAGAAGACAGAAATATGCAGCAGATAAAGAGGCAATGTAAAAACCCACCAGACCAAACAAATGAAGAGGAAATAGGCAGTCTACCTGAAAAAGAATTCAGGGTAATGATAGTAAAGATGATCCAAAATCTTGGAAATAGAATGGAGAAAATACAAGAAACATTTAACAAGGATCTACAAAAATTAAAGAGAAAACAAACAGTGATGAACAACACAATAAATGAAATTAAAAATTCGCTAGAAGGAATCAATAACAGAAAAACTGAGGCAGAAGAATGAATAAGTGACCTGGAAGATAAAATAGTGGAAATAACTATGGCAGAGCAGAACAAAGAAAAAGAATGAAAAGAATTGAGGACAGTCTCAGAGACCTCAGGGACAACTTTAAAAGCACCAATATTTGAATTATACAGGTCCCAGAAGAAAAAGAGAAAAAGAAAGGGTCTGAGAAAATATTTGAAGAGATTATAGTGGAAAACTCCCTTAACATGAGAAAGGAAATAGTTAATCAAGTCCAGGAAGCATAGAGTCCCATACAGGATAAATCCAAGGAGAAACACACCAAGACACATATTAATCAAACTATCAAAAATTAAATAAAAAGAAAAAATATTAAAAGTATCAAGGGAAAAGCAACAAATAACATACAAGGGAATCCCCATAAGGTTAACAGCTGATCTTTCAGCAGAACATCTGGAAGCCAGAAAGGAGTGGCAGGACATATTTAAAGTGATGAAAGAGAAAAATCTACAACCAAGATTACTCTACACAGCAAGGATCTCATTCAGTTTTGACAGCACAATTAAAACCTTTACAGACAAGCAAAACTTAAGAGAATTCTGCACCACCAAACCAGTTTTAAAATAAATGTTAAAGGAACTTCTCTAGGGAGGAAACACAAGGAAAGAAAACGCCTAGAAAAACAAACCCAAAGCAATTAAGAAAATGGTAATAGGAACACACATATCAATAATTACCTTAAAGGTAAATGTATTAAATGCTCCACTCAAAAGGCATAGACTGGATGAATGGATTCAAAAACAAGACCCATATATATGCTGTCTGCAAGACACCCATTTCAGACTGAGGGACACATACAGACTGAAAGTGAGGAGATAGAAAAAGATATTCCATGCAAATTGAAATCAAAAGAAACCTGGAGTAGCAATTCTCATATCAGACAAAATGTACTTTAAAATAAAGACTATTACAAGAGACACAGAAAGACACTACATAATGATCAAGGGATCAATCCAAGAAAAAGATATAACAATTGCAAATCTTTTCACACCCAACATAGGAGCACTTCAATGTATAAGGCAAATGTTAACAGACGTGAAAGAGGAAATCGACAGTAACACAATAATAATAGGGGACTTAAACACCCAAATTTCACCAATGGACAGTTCATCCAAAATGAAAATAAATAAGAAAACACAAGCTTTTTTTCTTTTTTTTTTTTTTACATCTTTATTGGAGTATAATTGCTTTACAATGGTGTGTTAGTTTCTGCTTTATAACAAAGTGAATCAGTTATACATATACATATGTTCCCATAACTCTTCCCTCTTGCATCTCCCTCCCTCCCACCCTCCCTATCCCACCAATCTAGGTGGTCACAAACCACCGAGCTGATCTCCCTGTGCTATGCAGTGCCTTCCCACTACTTATCTATTTTACGTTTGGTAGTGTATATATGTCCATGCCACTCTCTCACTTTGTCACAGCTTTCCCTCCCCCCTCCCCATATCCTCAAGTCCATTCTCTAGTAGGTCTGTTTCTTTATTCCCGTCTTACCCCTAGGTTTTTCATGACCTTTTTTTCCCCTTAGATTCCATATATATATATATATATTAGCATATAGTATTTTTTTCTCTTTCTGACTTACTTCACTCTCTATGACAGACTCTAGGTCCATCGACCTCACTACAAATAACTCAATTTCTTTTCTTTTTATGGCTGAGTAATATTCCATTGTATATATGTGCCACATCTTCTTTATCCATTCATCCATTGATGGACACTTAGGTTGTTTCCATGTCCTGGTTATTGTAAATAGAGCTGCAATGAACATTTTGATACATGACTCTTTTTGAATTATGGTTTTCTCAGGGTATATGCCCAGTAGTGGGATTGCTGGGTCATATGGTAGCTCTATTTGTGGTTTTTTAAGGAACCTCCATACTGTTCTCCATAGTGGCTGTATCAATTTACATTCCCACCAACAGTGTAAGAGTGTTCCCTTTTCTCAACACCCTCTCCAGTATTTATTGTTTGTAGATTTTTTAATGATGGCCATTCTGACTGGGGTGAGATGATATCTCATTGGAGTTTTGATTTGCATTTCTCTAATGATTAATGATGTTGAGCATTCTTTCATGTGTTTGTTGGCAATCTGTGTATCTTCTTTGGAGAAATGTCTATTTAGGTCTTCTGCCCATTTTTGGACTGGGTAATTTGTGTTTTTGTTATTGAGCTGCATGAACTGCTTGTAACTTTTGGAGATTAACCTTTGTCAGTTGCTTCATTTGCAAATATTTTCTCCCATTCTGAGGGTTGTCTTTTAGTCTTGTTTATGGTTTCCTTTTCTGTGCAAAACTTTCAAGTTTCATTAGGTCCCATTTGTTTATTTTTGCTTTTATTTCCATTTCTCTAGGAGGTGGGTCAAAAAAGATCTTGCTGTGATTTATGTCATAGAGTGTTCTCCCCATGTTTTCCTCTAAGAGTTTGATAGTGTCTGGCCTTACATTTAGCTCTTTAAACCATTTTGAGTTAATTTTTGAGGAAACACAAGCTTTAAATGACACCACAGACCAGATAGATTTAATTAATATTTATGGGACATTCCATCCAAAAACAACATAATACACTTTCTTCTCAAGTGTTTATGGAACATTCTTCAAGATAGATCATAACTTGAGTCACAAATCAATCCTTGGTAAATTTAAGTAGATTGAAATCATATCAGGTATCTTTTCTGATCACAATGTGATGGAGACTAGATATCAATTACAGGAAAAAATCTGTACAAAATACAAACACATGGAGGCTAAACAATACACTACTTAATAACCTAGAGATCACTGAAGAAATCAAACAGGAAATCAAAAAATACCTAAAAACAAATGACAATGAAAACATGGCAACCCAAAACCTATGGGATGCAGCAAAAGAAGTTTTAATAGGGAAGTTTTAGCAATACAATCCCACCACAAGAAACAAGAAACATCTCAAATAAACAACCTAAACCTTACACCTAAAGCAATTAGAGAATGAAGAACAAAAAAACCCAAAATTAGCAGAAGGAAAGAAATCAGAAATATCAGATTAGAAAAAAATGAAAAAGAACTGAAGCAAACAATAGCAAAGATCAATAAAACTGAAAGCTTCTTCTTTGAGAAGACAAACAAAATTAATAAACCACTAGCAAGACTCCTCAAGAAAAAAAAGGAAGAAGACTCAAATCAATGGAATTAGAAATGAAAAAAGAGAAGTAACAACTGACATTGCAGAAATACGAAGGATCGTGAGACACTACTACAAACAACTATATGCCAATAAAATGGACAACCTGGAAGAAATGGACAAATTCTTAGAAAAGCACAACCTTCTGAGACTGAACCAGGAAGAAACAGAATATATAAATGGACCAATCACAAGCACTGAAATTGAGACTGTGATTAAAAATCTTCCAAGAAACAAAAGCCCACCACCAGATGGCTTCACAGGTGAATTCTATCAAACATCTAGAGAAGAGCTAACATGCATCCTTCTCAAACTCTTCCAAAATAAAGCAGAGGGAGGAACACTCCCAAACTCATTCTACGAGGTTATCATCACTCTGGTACCAAAACCAGACAAAGATGTCACAAAAAAGAAACTACAGGCCATATCATTGATGAACACAGAAGCAAAAATCCTTAACAAAATACTAGCAAACAGAATCCAACAGCACATTAAAAGGATCATACACCATGATGAAGTGGGATTTATCCCAGGGATGCAAGGATTCTTCAATATATGCAAATCAGTCAATGTGATATACCATAATAAAAAATTGAAGGATGAAAACCATATTATGATCTCAATAGATGCAGAAAAATCTTTTGACAAAATTCAACACCCATTTATGATAAAAACTCTCCAGAAAGTAGGCATTGAGGGAACTTACCTCAACATAATAAAGGCCATATATGACAAATCCACAGCCAACATCATTCACAATGGTGAAAAATTGAAACCATTTCCTCTAAGATCAGGAAGAATATAAGGTTGCCCACTCTCACCACTGTTATGCAACATAGTTTTGGAAGTTTTTGCCAAAGCAATCAGAGAGTAAAAGAAATGAAAGGAATCCAAATCAGAAAAGAAGAAGTAAAACTGTCACTGTTTGCAGATGACATGATACTATACATAGAGAATCCAAAAGACTCTACCATAAAACTACTAGAGCTAATCAATGAATTAGGTACAGTAGCAGGATACAAAATTAATGCACAGAAATCTCTTGCAATCCTATACACTAATAATGAAAAATCTGAAAGAGAAATCAACGAAACACTACCATTTACCATTGCAACAAAAAGAATAAAATATCCAGGAATAAACCTACCTAAGGGGACAAAAGACCTGTATGTAGAAAACTATAAGACACTGATGAAAGAAATTAAAGATGATCCCAATAGATGGAGAGATATACCATGTTCTTGAATAGGGAGAATCAACATTGTGAAAATGACCTTACTAACCAAAGCAATCTACAGATTCAATATGAGCCTTATCAAGCTACCAGTGGCATTTTTCACAGAATTAGAACTAAAAATTTTGCAATTTGTATGGAAACACAAAAGACCCTGAACAGCCAAAGCAATCCTGAGGAAGAAAAATGGAGCTGGTTGAATCAGGCTCCCTGACGTCAGACTATACTACAAAGCTACAGTAATCTAGACAGTATGGTACTGGCACAAAAACAGAAATATAGATCAATGGAACAGGATAGAAAGCCCAGAAATAAACCCACGTACATATAGTCACCTTAACTATGACAAAGGAAGCTAGAACATACAATGGAGAAAAGACAGCCTCTTCAATAAGTGGTGCTGGGAAAACTGGACAGGTACATGTAAAAGTATGGGATTAGATCACTCCCTAACACCATACACAAAAATAAACTCAAAATGGATTAAAGACCTAAATGTAAGGCCAGAAACTATCAAAATCTTAGAGCAAAACATAGGCAGAACACTCTATGACATAAATCACAGCAAGATCCTTTTTGACCCACCTCCTAGAGAAATGGAAATAAAAGTAAACAAATGAGACCTAATGAAACATAAAAGCTTTTGCAAAGCAAAGAAAACCATAAACAAGACCAAAAGACAACCCTCAGAATGGGAGAAAATATTTGCAAATGAAACAACTGACAAAGGATTAATCTCCAAAATTTATAAGCAGGTCATGCAGCTCAATAACAAAAAATCAAACAACCCAATTCAAAAATGGGCAGAAAACCTAAATAGACATTTTCCCAAAGAAGATATACAGACTGCCAACAAACACATGAAAGAATGCTCAACATCATTAATCATTAGAGAAATGCAAATCAAAACTCCAATGAAATATCATCTCACACCAGTCAGAATGGCCATCATCAAAAAATCTAGAAACAATAAATGCTGGAGAGTGTGGGGAGAAAAGGAACACTCTTGCACTGCTGGTGGGAATGTGAATTGGTACAGCCACTATGGAGAACATTATGGAGGTTCCTTAAAAAACTACAAATAGAACTACCATATGAAACAGCAATCCCACTACTGGGCATATACCCTGAGAAAACCATAATTCAAAAAGAGTCATGTACCAAAATATTCATTGCAGCTCTATTTACAAGAGCTGGGAGATGGAAACAACCTAAGTGTCCATCAATGGATAAATGGATAAAGAAGATGTGGCACATATATACAATGGAATATTACTCAGCCATAAAAATAAATGAAATTGAGCTATTTGTAATGAGGTGGATGGACCTAGGGTCTGTCATACAGAGTGAAGTAAGTCAGAAAGAGAAAGACAAATAGCATATGCTAACACATATATATGGAGTTTAAGAAAAAGAAATGTCATGAAGAACCTAGGGGTAAGACAGGAATAAAGACACAGACCTACTAGAGAATGGACTTGAGGATATGGGGAGGGGGGAGGGAAAGCTGTGACAAAGTGAGAGAGTGGCATGGACATATATACACTACCAAACGTAAAATAGATAAGTAGTGGGAAGCCACTGCATAGCACAGGGAGATCAGCTCGGTGGTTTGTGACCACCTAGATTGGTGGGATAGGGAGGGTGGGAGGGAGGGAGATGCAAGAGGGAAGAGATATGGGAACATATGTATATGTATAACTGATTCAGTTTGTTATAAAACAGAAACTAACACACCATTGTAAAGCAATTATACTCCAATAAAGATGTAAAAAATAAATAAATAAAATAATAATAATGAAACTTACTATGAGACTAGACCTTAATTATTCTAACCACTAAAAAGAGATTATAATTATGTAACAGGATAGAAGTACTAATTATCACTACAGTGGCAATCATATTACAATATATAAATGTATCAAATTAACATGTACACTTTAAATTTACATAATGTTATATGTCAAGTATTCTTCAATTAAAAAAGATAAAAAATAAATCTTGGGAGAATAAATATTACTTTAACAATTGTGTGTAATTGAATTTATTGTAATCAGTACCAGAAACTAACTTTCTCTGTTTTCCTCTGCTATTCTTTTTTTCTCTCTTTTCTCTTTCCATCTCTTATCCTAGGCACAAAAATGTAACATGTAACTCTTCTCTGTAATATGTATTTGGGGATTTGTATCTTGTAAGGTTGCCATACTGCCTCTTTCACACTTTATAGTCCACTTTCCTGGTTGTCAACAAAAGACACAGTCTCCCCATCTAAATATCACAGTAAGGCAAATATAATGAAGTAAAATATGAATAATATAGATGATATAATTTGGGGAAGATCAAAGGAGGAAGAAATCATTTTTGAGATTTGTGATGAGAATAATAGGCTCAAAATAATACACAATAATATGCGGGAAGTATCATAGAAGATGGATCTGGAAAAGCTTCATGATAGAGATAGAATTTTAAGTGTGTAGTATTTGTATAGGTCTATTTGTAAGCCATATAGATGGAAAGTCCCCACAGGGTCTCAAGAGCGGGTACAGCCCCATACATGTTCAAGACTTCCAGCCTTGCTCTCTGCTCTTTTGGTTTTGGCTATATATTTATAAATTTAACCAGTTGTAAATTATAGCAATAGAAGACTTTCAAAGGTCTGGTGGGGTTTTAAGCAGTCAGTTCTCTAAGAACAATGCCTTCCAATAAGCCTTCTATCCAAGACAGTAAGGAAAAGCACCTGTCATATAATAACTTTCTGATTCTGTGGTCTTGAGTAAAGCAGCCTAAATACAGCTCGTGATGTGCCCCAGGTGCACTATCATGGTCCTATGAGACTGACTGGCTACCCATCCACTGCCACTTGGCCCCAAGTTTGCTTGTGTAAGTTAGGGATCTCTGCAACTTCTCTCTGTCCCTGCTGTCAGGACATCACTTTTCTAGTATCCTCTATTAGCCAAAGACACTAAAACTCTTCTGCCTTTAGTCTCTAGTTCTAGCAATGTATTGTTCCCTAGATCTTGGTCATTTAGAAAAAATTCATATGTATGGAACCTCTGCCTTCATAGGTTCATGAGTCTAAAATGTTTTAACCTATTTGAAAAGTTGTCCTGTCTCCGTGTCATAATCTCTCTCGTCTTTGGTTCATCAGGCAGGTAAAGTTGCTGAGCTACAGATAAGAAGCTGATTCTTCCTAGTCTTAAATTTTAGCTGATTTTTTTCAGATTTTTGAGGTATAATTAACTTACAATAAAGTACATGTATGTAAAGTATATATTTTAGTGAAATTTGGCATACATAAATATCCATAAAACAATCACTGCAATAGAGGTAATAAACCTATATATTTACCCCTAAAGTTTCCTCATGTCCTTTTCTTAAATTGAAATATAGTTGATTTACAATATAGTAACTCCTGTCTTTTTGGAATCTCTCCTTCCAATCTCTCCCCATCAATGTCTATCCCTTATTCTCCAAGCAATGCTGATCTGCTTGCTGTCTCTCACTGTAGGTTCCTTTTAATTTCTAGTAATTTATATAAATGAAATTATGTAGTATATACATTTTTGGTGGGATTTGTCTTCTTTCAAGTGACATCATTATTTTGAGATTCATCTATGTTATTGTATATATCAACAGTTCATTCCTTTTTGTTATTGAGTATTTCCATACCACCATGGATATAGAAAGATTTGTTGATCCATTTACCCATTGATAATATTTGGATTGTTTCTAGTTTTTGGCTATTACAATTAAAGCTGGCATAAGCATTCATGTACAAGTCTTTGCATAAGCATATATTTTTATTTTCATTTTGTAAATACCTAGAGGTGAAATGGCTAGGTTTTAAGGAAAGTGTATGTTTAATTTTAAGAAACTTCTTAATTATTTTCCAGATGGATTGTACTACTTTACATCTACCAACTTGCACTGCATTCTAGTCAATACACAGTATGTTCAGTTAATTTAATTTCAGCTCTCTAGTGGTAATGTACTTGTATCCTATTGTGGTTTTAATTTAGCCTCATTTTTAAAGGTTTCATAACTCAATGGAGACAGAGGAAGGTGAAATAATTCTGGAAGGGAAGAAGCTAAGAGAAGAGAAGGGAAGGGAAGGTACAGAATCAGATATGTAAAGAAATGGGTAAATAATACATACACAATTTTAAATGGTTTTATTTTAAAATAAGTGCCAGTGGGGAGGTAGAAATTTAAAATATTGAGTATTAGCATTATCCCTACAAATCAGGAAAGAATTTAAAGTCTGTACAGTTGACCCTTGAATAACACAAATTTGAACTGTGTGGGTTCACTTATAAGTGGATTTTTTTTCAATAAATACTTACTGTAGTTCTACATGATCTGTCGTTGGTTGAATCTGTGGATACAGAACAGCAGATTAGGAGGGCTACCATGGATTTTCCATAACACAGAGGACCAGTGCCCCTAGCCCCTCAGTGTGTGCAAGGGTCAACTGCATATGGGAAAACAGCATAATAACAGTGATGTTAGATAGACTATTGACAGGTTTTCAGTACTGGTGGCCAAAAGAGTTGAAGAAAGATAAAGTACAGTAACTGCAATATTCCAGGGGTCAGTTAATGAGAAAAAGATGGGGGTGGTAATAATAAAAAGAAAAAAATTTCACCAATGAAGACTTCCAGTGCTTGGTAACTGACTAGAAGGAGTGTGGGTTATGGTTTTCAGTTTGTGCTCTTTGTACTTGTTACTGTTTTTTTTTTTGTTTGTTTTGTTTTGCATCTTTCAAAATAAGCGTGTGTCATTTTCTCCCGAAGTGTTATGAAACAAAAAACAAAAAAACAAAAAAATGAAGATTTGCATTTAAATACACAATATTAATCTGCAGTTGTTTAGGCAATAGTATGATGATGGACTGGCTGGCAGGGGGGTGGAATGTGATCACGGGGCGCTGTCTTTCTGCCTGGGTTGGAGCTGAACGGAGGCCGCATGGTTCATCTCTCTGAGCTTCCATTTTGAGCTTCCGTTCCCGAATCCCCTTCTCCACAGAGGGCCTGCCTCCGTGCTTTGTAAGCATTAACAGCCTTATTCTTAGCATTTCAGAGAAATGAATTGTAAATTCTCAATGACTTCATGCCTTCCAGTCTAGCAGCACTTCCCCAGGGTATAAGTGCTGAGATTTTCAACAGTTTTGCCTGTCAAAGATTAGTAATCATCTATATCTGGAGTGTTTGAAAGCCTGTGGCTTTCTGTCTCTCAGTGCTGCAGCAGAATGTTTGAGCTGAGCAGAAATTAAACAGAGGCAGGGTTTTCTGTTGGCTTGATCTATGGGACAAATTTGGCTGAAAAGACTTGGTCTTTGACAATGAAGTTCTTGGAATTGGTATCTCAATGCTCGAAAGGGCAGAAAAGAAGACAGTATTAATAGCACAAACCCCTAGCTAGTGTTTCCAGAGCACCTAAGGAATCTTGAAGCCATCATTTAGTCAGCTGAAATGCTGAAATTTGAGAGTCTGTTTTAACACCATGACTGAGGCAGCATTCAGCACCAACCACATGTCACATCAGCGGGGGAGGGAGAAAGTACTGGGAGTTTTTAAACTTAAAGTCTTATCAATGCTGCTAGAAGAGGCCAAGCTACAATTAGGAGAAAGGCATGTCTATAGGGCATGCAAGTGGAGACTGAGCACACGCAGACACCTGGGGCATTCTGTATGAGAAATTCCAGTGGGAGAATGGCACACGTAACACTTTGCAAGTGCATTGAGGCAAAGTATTAAGCAGTGTGATCTACTTGTGAATTGGTGGTTATTATCTTCATCCATAAACCTAGCCACAAAGAAGAGACAAGTGTTTTCAAAGACAAGATTGTGAATGTAAAAGTACATTTTTGGTACCTATTTTTGATGTTTCCATTAGGGCACGTGACTGTCAGGCACAACCTGGTGAATATCCTATTCATACTTACATCTACAGAAACTACATATGGTTTCTTTTAGTTCAGAAAGCCCTTCTTCCTAATGTGAAAAATATTAGTGCAAGTGCCACAGTCTGAAACAATGTTAGCAGTACAGCAACACCATGGTGAGAGGGTGGGTGCCAACACCAATTTTGGTCTTTTCGGTCAAATTCATACAGATTTTAATCATTAGTAATGGCATACCTGTGAAAACTAGTATCATATTCATTATTATATTTCACCATTAAAAACATTTAATGATCTCTTTGATTTTAGTTAACAGTGGGGGTCCACATATTTAGGAAAGAGAGCTAGACATGTAAGCTCTAAGTCTAAAGGTGAATCCCAATTTTTTTTCACTTCAGAAGCTTATATCACTTGAATTTGGACATAAAGCTCTCACTGGTTGAATCTCCATTTTCTTACCTAAAAATGAGGTTATAAAACATATTTTAGAGCAAATCATAAACAATGCAAAATATCTACTGCTGTGTTTGATAAATATCTGGCATGGGTGATTGACTCATTCCAATCTGAACAAGGATTTTGCCTAAAATGGCCCTTAGCCTGGTTCTGCTTTGAAAAAGATGTAAAGGAAGAGACTTTAGCCAAAGAAGAAACTTTCACTTCTATATCTCAGGGAAGGGCTACAGATGGGGCTAGAGAAGGAAATGCAAACAAATTTGATTTCATCAATTGCCTGTAGCCTGTTGCTTCCTGCCTTCTTAGCTGTCTTCTAGACCCATTTCTGTACAGATTTATGTAACCGTGATGAAGTGTCTGCTTCTGCTGGGTCGCGTGGGTAAGACAGTTTTCTTGTAGGATATATCTTCAAAGAAGAACTTACTGTTCCATATATCTAGATGCCATAGAATTCTTACTTTTTAGTAGACTATAATTCTTTGTAATTAAACTTTCAGTTCTGTGTAAGAGAATAACCACTTTTGCCTCTTTCAACTTGTAGTTACTGCAACTACACGTAAACACTGAGAGCATATAACGGGGCACGTTCCTTTCGCCACTGTGCTTAGGCAAGTTTCTTAACCTCTCATAGGTGGCTTGGCTGAACTACCTTAAAAGGCCTCTATGGGAACCCCACAGGATAAAGTATACGAGGGTGACTTGAACTGTACAAAGTGCCAGAAGGGTAAGGAGCATTATTAAAGAATCTTTCTTTATTAGATTTGCAAGTCATGTTTGCTTTTTCTTCTTGCTCAATAATTAACTGTCCAGGAGTGTTTTCCTTGTCTTTATAGGACTTATCTTTCCACTTCTACTTATGTGGAATAGTTACCAAAAAGCTTTTGTATTTGTGAAGAAAACCCTGAGGACTCAAATGCACCTGGGCATTTGTTTTGTACTTGCATATGAAGTAACTAACATCTAGAAGCAATCAAAAATGATTTAGTGTAAATTGTTTCAGAAACTCAGAGATCACTATTTATCATCCTGTTTCCACTTGTTGTAGGTATGTAATACAAAGGAGAGCAAATTCCCCTTTCAGATTAATGAAGGTGGCAACAGAGATTCTAATTTCCCAGGTGAAACACTTTTTACACAGAGGTACCTTTGGGAGACAGGTCTGAAGCTCATTAAACTTGCTGTGTGTTATACATGGACAACCTAATTCAATTCCCATAAAAACAGGCAAATAGGCCGTCAATGTAAATTAAATCCAAAAGTAAACAAGTGTCACCATGACACTATATTACATGAGCATTTATCTCATAAATGGAGAAGTGAATTAAACTGTTAATTTCAATGGCAATTTTAGAAAAACAAGTCCCAAACTGTAGGAGTCAAAAAGAGAAGAGTGTTTTTCTTCATGTGAATTACAATAATCTCCTTCTGAGTTTCACATTTTGCTTGCAGCCTTCCCTTTTAAAACCAGATTTTCCTTAATTTCCATTTTGTCTTAACTTAAAGTTTCTAATTTAGCTTTGGACCCCCAGGGTGACCTTCTCCAAACCATTCTCCTCACCATGATCAGTGATGTACAACATATTCCACTGTCACCCCCCTTCTCCAGTATTTCATAGCTCCTTAAAGCCTTCACAATAAAAGCCTAAAAATGTGGTGCACACAAGGATGAGAATGACTGAGCGCCATCTCAATATTCCCTCTGCCCCCCTCACAACTCTGCCTACTCTATCCTTCCACCATCAGAAATAGAGGGGATGGACACACATTTCATCTCACCAAGCAACTTAAAATTCTTTGATTTGTGCCACTAAGTCTTTTTTCACTGGTAACCTTTGTCTGGGATTGTGTGCCTAGTTCCCTTATAAAACTAGAGTACAGTGTTTTATCTTTCAAGATTTAAACAGTCTGTGCTGCCTTGATCATGAAGCTTTCCTCTATGAAGTCATTGACCTACACTGTCGCCCCTCTGCTCCCAATGCAGGATTCGGTCACAGCGCTGTTAGATGGCTTCAAGACTGTTTTCCTCATCACTCTTCTATCTTCCTGATGGAAGGGTAGTGCATCTTGCTCATCTTTGTTTTTCTAATATAAAGCACCATGCCTGCCACAGAGTATATGCTCAGGAATTAGTCAATAATGTTTTAATTGAAAGAATGAAAGCTGATAAGAGGAAGGTAATAATAGATCTTTAATTTCAGTCTATAGGCTCTTAATCTCCAGAGTACACTTTATCATAACCCTGAATCTTGTAGGAAAGTAATTGACCCATCCTAGAGATTTTGCATGCACCCTTGTAGACAAAGGCTTGAGCTGCAGTTTAACAGAGTGTAGATAGGACATTTTGTGATCCTCCATGGACAGGAGAGGATGGGTGGGCTGTTGAATCTGCTAAGAGTCATCTCCCATTTGCCCTCCTAACTTCCCTTAGAGGCTGTCATGGGATTTCTCATTGCCTCTGAGGTAATTTCTACTTCACTCCTCCTAGAATAGACCTACAGAATTAAAAAAAAAAAAAAGATTTAACTCCAGTCTAGATTTGGCTTCTACAAATCCTCTGACATATCCTCTTGACTTGCATATCCTCTGACTTGCATATCCTCTGACTTGCATGGTTGTTAACTTTTGTTTCATGTGGTTCATTTCTGGGTGTGTGGTGAGAACCACAAGAAGCATATCTGGTTTATTCTTCTTTTCACTGTCCATGCAAGTAATAAATTGTCTGTATCTGAAAGTGGTTCTTATCTTAACAGGTTGGATCAGTCAGGTTTTGACCTTATCTTGACTTGTGAACCTGACAGTTCTTTCTTATTTCATTTCTTTCAGTATTATTCTTTTTTGCTTTTTCTCTTTCTTTTCTTTATGTTTCTCTCCCTTTCTTCTTTCTTTCATTCTTCTTCCTTTCTTCCCTCTTTCTCTGTCTCTATCTCTGTCTCTGTCTCTCTCTCTTCATGACCACACTATCTGGTTTAGATTATATATGTTTAGTATTCAGAACTTATTATCTTAAATTTGTTAGAGGTCATCAAATGATCAATGAACTATTACTCAGCTATAAAAAAAAGAATGAAATTCTGCCATTTTTGACTGTGGATGGTCCTAGAGCATATTATGCTTAGTGGAATAAGTCAGACAGAGAAAGACAAATACACTATGTTATCACTTATATGTGGAATCTGAAAAATAAAACAAACAAATGAATATAACAAAACAGAAAGAGATACAGAGGAAAGACTAGTGGCTACCACAGGAGAGACAGAAGGTGGGAGGGGCAAGTTAGAGAGGAGGGGATTAAGAGATACAAACAACTATGTATGAAGCAAATAAGCAACAAGGATATATTGTGCAGCACAGGGAAATATAGCCATTATTTTGTAATGAATTTAAATGGAGTATAATATATAAAAATATTCAATCATTATGTTGTATACCTGAAACTAATATTGTAAATCAACTATATTTCAGTAAAAAATAAATAAAAATTTTAAAAAATAAATGAAAGTCATCAGTTGAGATCTTTACCCTCATGTGTGTAATAACAATGTTAGAAAAGCAAGTCCCAAGTTGTAGAAGTCAAAAAGTGAAGAGTGCTTTCCTCCATGTGAATTACATGACAAGGAAAAGATACTAGAGGATAATAATTTTCTGTTTATTGGAAAACTTCTGATATTACATTTGACACCTTAATATAATTCTTGTTTCCCCTACCTCAACAAAAGAAACTTCCATTTAAGAAATGGGCAATAAATATTGAAATGTTGTGGCATCCTGGAGGTTGCCCCCCTGTGGGTAATGTGTTGGAACACTCACCGTTGTCCACAAAAAGGAGTGTGAGGGGCATTAAACACACACAAACACACACACACAAAAATAATAATAAAAAAAAAAAACAAGGAGGGCAGAAAGTCTCCAAGGTACCCAACTTTTAAAAATATTTGTCTTATTTTTCCTTTCATCAAAGATGGGAACTAGAGCAGAAACCCTGGTCACTTGAAAGCTAATTCCTTCACCTGGCATTAAAAATATTGGTTGGCCAAAAAAATCATTCAGTTTTTAAGTAAAAATAAAAGACACATTTTTCATTTTCACCAAGAACTCTATTGAACAACATATTCACTGTTTTGTTCCACTATCTTCTGCCATTTTTCAGGCAACTTCGTAATTCCATGTTCCCAAAACTTTTTATCTTTTTGAGCAAAGAACTGTTCCAGGTGCCTTTTATAGTCTTCCAGGGAATTGAATTTTTTCCATTAAGAGAATTTCGTAAAGACAGAAATAAATGGAAATCCAAAGGTACAATATCTTGTGAATATGGTGGAGGAATCAAAACTTCCCAGCTAAGATGTAACAGTTTTTGCTTGGTCATCAAAGAAACATGCAGTCTTATGTCATCCTAATGGAAGATTATGCATTTTCTGTTGATTAATTCCACACGCTTTTCGTTGAGTGTTGCTTTCAGTTGGTCTAAGTGGGAGCAGTACTTGTGGGAATGAATCGTTTGGTTTTCCGGAAGGAGCTCATAATAGAAGACTCCCTTCCAATCCCTCCATATACACAGCATCACCTTCTATGGATGAAGACCAGCCTTTGGTGTGGTTAGTGATGGCTCATTTCACTTACCCCATGATTTCTTCTGTTCCACATTATTGTACAGTTCATAGTCCAGGGAGAAATCTCTAGCACGAAACTCTGCAAACCACTTTTCACACATTCGATCAGTCACAGCACCTTCTCCATACACCGCACAAATCCTTTTTTGTGTTTCAGTTGCATTTTAACCTTTCTAGAAATAATAAAGCTGAAAAGTTTGCTTTTTTTCTTCCATCTTCAATAGTAAAATGCCTACACAAAAATTCACCAATTTTGATGGTTTTTTTAAATGCACACTGATATGACAGCTGTTACAATACAATCTAACAAAATTGTTTTGAATAAAGTTAAAGACAACCAAGCGCTACTACACCCATCTTACAGAAAAAAAAAGAACGAACTTTCTGGCCAGCCCAATATTAATTAGTCAGCTACCATTTTTCCTCTTATAAAATGAGGATAACAATACCAAATTTCCTGTTTTATGAAGGGGGGTAGAGTAATTAGGGTACAATTATAACTAGAATGTAAGCCATCTAATTTTAAGTAATGGTATTATTATCAGTATGTCTCCAATCAGTAATAGAAAGAAAAATCAAGTTGCACTGAGAATTCACAACACTGCTCTCTCCATCTTCCTTTGTGAGACAACTGTCTGACTTGTCTTGTATAAATGCCCCCCAAATTATGAAAACTCCTTTATGCAGGTGACCACTGGCCTTCTAGAATATATCTGTGTTACATCAAGCCACGTTTTGTAAGAACTAAAACAATCTGAACAAGTATTTAACAGCTGCCCAAGGAAGCCTAGAATAGTTTTTTTGTTTTTTTGTTGTTATTTTTAATTAATTAATTTATTTATTTTTGGCTGTGTTGGGTCTTCGTTTCTGTGCGAGGGCTTTCTCCAGTTGCGGCGAGCCGGGGCCACTCTTCATCCCAGTGCGCGGGCCTCTCACTGTCGCTGCCTCTCGTTGCGGAACACAGGCTCCAGATGCACAGGCTCAGTAGTTGTGGCTCACGGGCCCAGTTGCTCTTTAGCATGTGGGACCCTCCCAGACCAGGGCTCGAACCCGTGTCCCCTGCATTGGCAGGTAGACTCTCAACCGCTGTGCCACCAGGGAAGCCCTAGAATGGGTTTTTATTTTAGAGAGTTAATTCAGCCTGGGAATTTAGATGGAATAAATGCATCTTCATATTCTTTTGCCTCAGAAAATTGTTCCTAAAATTTTTGCTTTGTTCTGTTGTTTTTAACAAACAGATATAGCAGAGAAGATGAGAAAGTGAGAAAAGTCTTCCATAAAGCAAATAATACTTTTGTAAATATTCATCTTCAGATAGTTTGCATTAAGGTAGCTATATCTCCACGAGGTGGTCCCTTATAATTAATTTGATCCATCATCACCAACCAGTTTCTCATTTTGTCAATTCATGGATTATAGAAATCTGTATGCACTGCCTTCTTTCACCTTATAAACTATAGACTGTATGTCAATTTTATGTTAATGCTGTTCCAACTATTAATAAATCATTAACTAAGGCACTAATTCTACTCTATAGACTTCTTGCTTTATATATAGGTCACATAACTGCTATATGATAAATGTCAATGGGTTTGAGTCTTTTTTGATTGTCATGTTAATATAGTTAATCTTTTTGAGCCCAAATACGGAAAAGATATGATGCCTTCCACAGTGAGATTTGACCAAGTAAATTATGGGACTCTTAAGGAATAGCGTGCAAGGTGGTTTACAACAATATCATAGAGCGAGAGGAGCAAAATGAGAATTTGGATAAGCAAGCTAACCAGTGCCACTGAAATCATACAATCCAGCCAGGCACCTATTCCACCTCTGCAAAGTCCAGTTGTTAAACTTTAAGAAAATCATCATATGTAATAATTCATATCTTAATCTCAGTTCAACCCACAATAAACTATCCCTACAGCCAGCAAGTCCAAGCAGCCATGTGTTTTCCAAATGGTGGCATGTCTTGTGAAAAGAAGTTTATTCCCCTTGGACCAGTACTGCACACCAGCCAGCTCACATGAGAGGGCAGTTGGGCTTCTTAGGAAGTGTCTAGAGGAGCTCCAGAAACACTTCAACCTGAATCTGCCAACCTCCATTATTGGTAGATAGACACTGACAACAATGTCATCCACAGCCTGGACAACATTTCCTTCCCTAAACAGAGCTCCTAATGTCATACACCCCCTCTCACTTGCCAGGGAACATTTTTGATGGGGTCATTTACTTTTTTCTACTCTTTTGATGGGTTCCCTTGATAGATGGTTAATTCAGAGAAAAGCTGAATATGAATAAATTGAAAAGAAGGTGTCTTGGAAGCAGCCTTTCTGCTAGAGTAGAAATTGGGTAATATAGAAGATCTTTCTTAAACTGGTCAAATAATTTCATAAAATGTCTGTGAAGTCAGTTTAACAAAAATCCTTTAACTCACATTGGAGTAAGTTGAAGAGTTAATGACTCTAAGATTAACTTCAAGCGCTGGTTTCAGCTTGTGATTCTGGGCCTGGCTCATTGCAGAGAGTTGGCATCTTCTCATTAGGAGCTGGCTTGGTGCAGCAGAGCTCAGTGCCTGTGGCTGCCATGTCTGCAATCTGTCTGGTGGAGTGACATATGCTGGGCCTTGGGTGAATCACATTAGGTAATTCACAGAAACTGTTGAGAGCAAGAGAAATGATTACTGTCTTTTAGGATTTGTCAAAGTAAGGGATACAAATTTCAATGTCATAATAATTTTGGAACAAAAAATACCAGTGCAACTATTTCCAACCATTTGTTTGTGGAGGCTGAAATGTCAGTTTTTAGCTCTTGATTTACATCTTTTGTGAAGATTTGTGACCGACTTGGGCCACCCTTCTCCAATTCCCCATATCAACTGTTCCATTCAGTCTCGGCAGAGGCTATTGGATATTTCTGTTTAATTGTTTGATAGGTTATATTATTTTCACAAGGAGATGATAACTTTCTCCTGGATCATAATTAGGTGTTAAAGCCCTATGTTCACAGAGAGAGACCTGTACTTTATATATCTTTATGTCTCCTAAACATAACACAATTCCTGGACCCCCAGGAGGTTCCCTAGCATTTCAAGGGAAGCCCAAGAAGTCTAATTCTTGGTGCCAAAGATTGATTCTCTTTTTGATCAAACTCTGCTCAGTCTCCCTTAAACTCTTTTTCTATGGGACTTCCACTTTTGGACTTCTATGTTCATCTCTGCATCGCTCAATTTTTGCAAAATACCTGTCATTCTTTTTAGCTAGAATTTTCTCATCCTCCATATCTGATCACCCTCAATATGTAATAGAGTCCTTAACATCCACCATCACCTAGGTGGTGTTGAGACAGGAGGGAAGGGGGCAGAACACAACTTTTAAAAGAATTATAGACTCATTGAGGATACGATATAAACTGGTTAGAACCAACTAGGCTCAAGATGGTGGAAGACTCGACCTCCAGGAGACCTTGAGCCTCATTATATGCTCATTTTAATACATTAGCTAAATGACAGACCCACAGACACCATGACAGTTCTGAGGCTAACCATAAAAGGCCAAAAAGTGAGTGGTGACCCAATTCCTGGAAATCACCACCCCTTCCCTGAAATAATCCTCCAATTCATTAGCCTATGAAATTACCCAGCCCATGAAAATGAACCACGCTATATTTTGGCACCTTTTTTCTTCTGAGAAGGCCCACACTCTGTCTGTGGAGTGTGTTTCTCTCAAGGCTTCCCTCGTCCTTTGAGATAGACTGCATTCTGCCCATGGAAAGTGTATCTCTGCTTTCACTTTACTATGGCTCGCTCTCGAGTTCTTTACTGCGTGAAGCCAGGGACCCTCATTTGGTCGCCCACCCCAGAGACTCACCCAAGACCTGGGACGTGACAATCCTCTCATGCCCCATTTTCCTGCAACCTCTTAACAAAGGTTATTAATAAATCTACTTCTTGCCTATCACTTTGTCTCTCGCTGAATTCCTTCTGTGCTGAGATGCAAAGAACCTGAGCTTTATTAAGCCCTGAGACAAGATGTGCAGTTTCAGTTGGGAGATTGTGGATTTGAGTGCTCTCCTAAGCCAGAAATTGTGGGTTCAAGTCCCATCTGAGGTGTGATTTGGTTTGAGTCCCAATCTGAGATGTACAGTTTCAGTGTTTGATCACCCTGATCTGCCTTCAGAAAGAATTCTGTTAGGTTGGTTTAGCCAGAATCCCCCCAAACCACTGGTGTGTCCTCTTGGTAATTCTCTGTCCGTTGACTTCTACCCTGCTCTTTGGATATATATTCCCTTTTGCCCATTTGTATTTGGAATTGAGCCCAGTTCTATAATGAGGTCTCTTTTCCCCTATTACAGTAGTTCTGAGCAATATTGGCTTTTACCACCTTAACTAGTGTTCAACTTTGATATTATTTAACACTGGTAAATGTAAAGGGCAGACTTACAAAGATTTTTCTAGTAGAAAAAAAATGCCAGGCATAAGAACTAACTATATGGATTTTGATAGGAGTTGGTGATTTCTCTGAATTTTTACTCCCTTCTCAACTTGATTTAGCAATTGCTGAGCCTCATAAGAGATGGAGAGATAGAAGATTGCTGGTGGATTGTAATTAGTGTCTATATCCACCACAATTTTGGAAGCTGAAAATAGACATTAAGCCAAAGAATAACACCTGTTCTTCATGTGAGCAAGAAGGCTGAGGAAGAGAATATGTGCTGCACTTAGATAAAGGCCATTTATAATGAGGATGTAGACTGCTCAGAGGATGTCTTTTTAAATATGGGTTCTTCTATTGTACTTGTGAAGTACAATTTGAAAATAATTGTGTAAAGTAAATGTCTCCTTAATTTCCCTTTGCCTTCAGTCATTTAATAAATTAAGAAGTAATTATTAAATAGTTACTATTTTAAGTGTCAAAGGGACATAAAATGATTCATAGAACTTAACTTTCACTATTTAAAATTTTTTCACCATCAACAGTTTGAAAGCAATACTCAGCCTATCAAATCCAAATTATCAAAAACCCCAGGTTGCTTTAGTCCATTTGAGCTGCTATACTATATTAAAAATACTATAAACTGTCTGGCTTATTAACAACAAACATTTATTTCTCACAATTCTGGAGACTGGTAAGTTCAAGATTGCGGCACTGGCAGATACAGTGTCTGGTGAGAGTCTGCTTCCCCACAGATGGCTGTCTTTTCATGGTCACTTCACATGGCAGAAGTGGCAAGCTAGCTTTTTGGGTCAATTTTATGAGGGCATTAACGGCAACCTTAAGATCTCCACCTCCATGATCTAATCATCTCCCAAAGACCCCCGTCTAATATTATCATCCTGGGGGTTAGGATTTCAACATACATATTTTGGAGGACACAAACATTCAGACCATAACACAGATCAATAGTTTCCTAATCAGTAGGTCTATGATCCTCTTCTCAGGCCATTTTTTTTCAACCTAGGAAAGAGAAAGTATTAATAGAATGCATACTTTGTAATACTTGTTGCTTGGCAGGGCCACCGTTCTTGTTCTCTTTAGGGAAACACTTAAAAAGTGCAACACTTAAAAAGGCAAGGTATGCCTCAGGTCGCCATTTACAGGTTTTGTTAGGGGAAACTGATATTAACATTTATGTAAGAGATACCATGATGTTCTTTTGTCAGAAAATCCCCTTTCTATATATAGCTCAAGGCATTACTTTGTGAGATGTATTCTCTTCAAAGCATGTCAGTCTAGAATCAAATAATCCATATTTGGTGCATGCTACAAATATGATGGGAAAATGAGTAAAATCAGGTGCTATTGCTGTGGAGACACACACATGCAAGTAAGAAAAAATTAATTGCAGCCTGCAGACAAAATAGATAAAATATATTTATCTCGAATGCTCCCTACATGTAAATTATTGCAAATCTATGAAGACAACCTTGTACATTAGTACAGAGATTAGGAAAACATCTCTGTATTTTAGAGTTATCTGAGCATGGGATAGAATTTATGATATTTCCTTATATACTGGAATTTTTCCAATTAATTTTCATACTTTTCAGAATTTTCACTGATATATGCTATACAGTTCTTAGGCAAATAGCCACAGTTGTAATGATAAAACAAAGGAATTTTTGTTTTTTTAATTATAGGACCAGGATCCAAAATTATCTTGTTTACCTATACCAAATTCTAAAGTTACTGCTGATGAATTTGAGTCCAAACATCTAATGAGGAATTATTTAAATAGGTTATATAGTAAGGAGAAGGATTATCAGTGATAGCTTGTCCTAAGGTTAGCAAGTAAACTTTAAAAGTCACTTATCGTTCTTATTACAGAATTTCTCTCTTGTTTCTATACCAAATTTCTCTTTGTGTCTGAACACTTTCCACTAACCCAAAGAATAGAGAACATTCTTAGGGGTTGTGTCTAAGCTATGGTTCATGAACAAGCTTGCTATTCCCAATTCAAGTAGTTTATACTCAAATAATTCTAGGAGTTATTTGAAATTTGTCAATGTATGCAAAAATGGCTAGAGGCCAAGGCTGACCCTTCCAGGGATAAGTGCATGACTCTGTGGAAGCTAGAAGGTGTATAGTGGTCCTTAAAGAAAAAAACATCTGAATCAAGTGGGTACTGGTGTTGTCTTAAAGGAAGAAAACTCAACATGCACAGTTGACTCTGATGGCCTTGTCGGACTATGTGTAAATGAGTAGTAAGCAGAGGCAACTTGTCCACAGAAAGACAAGATTTGAGTTGGTCCTGTGGAGTAAGAATGCCACCTGCCATATCAGTAAACAAAGGATGTAGCAGCCATCAGCCACTACAGCTGCCCCAGAAAGTGAGTCCTGAGGGAACTCAACAGTATGTCCCCATAAGCCATCAACCACTGGCCCTAGATAGTTAAGGTGCATATCAAAGGAATGATTTCAGTGAGCTCACACCCTTGCATCTTCCCGTACAAAGGGAAGTGCTAAATTCATTAACTTGAGATGTTCGGTTTTCTTTAATTAACAATAATCTTTTGATGTTCTGACTACCTGGTCTTTTTGCAAAAACTCCTACATATCCTGGCTCCTCCCTTACCTCTCTGGAGCTGTCTTTCAGAGCTATCTGAGATGCTGTGTCCCCAGGCTAAGGTCCTCAGTTTTGTCCACCAAATAAAACGTATCTCAGAGGGAAGAGATATGGGAACATATGTATATGTATAACTGATTCACTTTGTTATAGAGCAGAAACTAACACACCATTGTAAAGCAATTATACTCTAATAAAGATGTAAAAAAAAACGTAACTCTCAACTTTTAGGTTGTGCTTTTTTAGGGAGAAGCAGAGAAGGGAGAAATGAGAAGGGAGAAATGGGTATAGGTTTTTGACTTTTCAGTTCACATGCATGGAGCTTATTCCTGGTTCTCTGTTATAGTGAAATCACTTTACACCAACAATTAACCTTTCATATATTACTTCATTTAGAGTGGGCTTATGCTCAAAGCATAAAAAAAGAATCTTGACTGAAAAAAGATCTTGGATTTGCATAAGTGAGAAAATTAGAGCAAGATACTTCACGTGGAGAGACAGAAATAGACGCAAATATGAAGGGTGTGTATCTATAATGGCACATTTTATACCAGGCTGTTTTTGATAATAAGCTTACAAGTGGATTTTGAAGATAGATTGATATCTTTGTACCCAAATTAGGTATTCGTATTGGATTCCCACAAGCAGTTGTGTCTCCTGAAGATTTTGAAGCACATGAGTGGAATGATAATGATGGAAATTAGGGCAGGCCACCCCAAGATGTGCCATTTTGGCATGAGAATTATTTTGAACTGAAAGCAAAAGACTGAGCCCAAAAGACTCAGAAAGAACCTTTAACCTTCCCTATGATCTCAGGTGGCCCCAGCCTGCAGCAGTTTGGAGCAGGATTTCTGTCCCTGACCAGAGACTGAGGTTGGGCTGTGGCAGTGAGAGCACTGAGCCCTAACCACTGGACAACAGGGGACCAGTGGCCAGTGACAAGGTCCTGGCCTGTCAGCTGTGTCGAAATGAATTTCCACACAGAGATAGAAAATAGTGAAACAAGTAAAGTGTTTATTAAGAGGAAAAAGAGTACATGTGGATAGAAATATGGGTGGGCTCAGAGAGAGAGTCATATCCACACAGTAGTTGGAGTCACTTTTATGCGGCATTTCTTCCAGGTTTCCTTTGGCCAGTCATCTTGCTTGGCCTGGTTCTGAATCCATATTTGGTATTTCTCAGGGTCCTCCCATGTGCACCTGTGCATCTGTTAGCCAAGATGGATTCTAGTGAAGAGGCCTATGGGTAGGTTAACAACACCTACTGGGGAGTGGCGTCCCCTCCTTTTTTGACCTTCATATAAACAGATGCTATATAAACTTTGCTATATTTTTTGTAGGGTATAAAGGAATATTTCATTTTCAGTTCTCAAAACCTAGGGATCTCGGAGGGGACAATGAAATAATTATGGAAGATGTCATTTATTCAGGTATCACAGAAATGCATACGTAAGATAATAAGAAAAATTCTTGTAAATGAATTACCAAAGGATTTTAAATGGCAATTAAAATGCTCAGTTTCTATTTTCTGAATTGTATTGTCATGCATTATGATCATAGCATATTTTCATTTGTTTTAAGAAATGAAATGCTTGGGCTTCCCTGGTGGCACAGTGGTTGAGAATCTGCCTGCCAATGCAGGGGACACGGGTTCGAGCCCTGGTCTGGGAGGATCCCACATGCCATGGAGCAAGTAGGCCCACTTGCCGCAACTAGAGAAAGCCCTCACACAGAAATGAAGACCCAAAACAGCCAAAAATAAATAAATAAATTAATTAATTAAAAAAAAAATGAAATGCTCAAGGAAATGAGGATGGGCAGCAAAGCAAATTACCTAATTTATTTTTAATACAGATGAAACATAATAGAGTGACACAAAGAGAAGAAAGATGGAAATTCCAGTATATGCACGGTAATGTTTTTGTGGTTTGGTGGAGATTAGAATTTCTGTTTGCCTGTCCATCTCTTCAAGACTGTTATTTTGCTCAATGTAGCATTTTGGGGGGAAGCATCTGGAGGTTTAATAACAGTTTGTGTTTAAATTTTGAAAAAAAAATCAGAAATTTAAAGTCAAATAGTTTGCCTTGCCCTTTACCTTTTTTGGTGGTATGAGTCTCCATTTACAACCTTGGGCCCTCTTGACAAATACTCTCAGTCCACAGCCTAAACACAATGCTCCTGCATGCACTTATCTAGGGATCCACACATTCAACTCCCAATGCTACTCTCAGGGGTTGTGTTCCCACTGACTGACACTACCTTCAGGGACCAGAAGAAAAAATTACTGCCACTGTAATATGTCTTGCCTAACAATTCAGTTTAAGTTCTCAAGCTCTCCTATCAGAAAAAAACAGAACTACTACTGTGAATGTTGTTTCTCCATCTTTCTCTACATAAAGAATGAAGAAGTTTCTTCATAGGAATGAAGAAGTTTCTTCATTCCTCTGCTCACTGAATTCCACCATCAAAGTGACCAATTATGTGATTCCCATACAACAGATTAGTTTTATCTGTTTTAAAACTTTAAGGAAGTAAAATTTTACAGTATTTAATCTTTAATGTTTAGCTTCTTTCAATCAGCATGTTTTAGAGATTGACCCATATCGTATTAACATCTCATTATTTTTATTGCTGAAGTATTATTTAATGGCCTGAATATAAACAGTTTATTCACTGATCTGGTAATGGCTATCTAGGCTATTCCTAGTTTACTAATAAAGCTACTATTAAAATAGGTACACAAGATTTTTTGTGACCATACATTTTCATTTTACTTTGAAAAAATAAATAAGGGTAAATTTGCTAGGATATTAAGTAGATTTGTGTTTAAAATTTTAGTTATATGTCAACCAGTTTTACAAAGAATTTACATGTTCATAGTCTCAAAAACAATTTATGAGAGATGCAGTTGCAATACATCTTTGTCAACATTTGATGTTGTCAGTCTTTTTATAGCTTAGCTATCTTAGTTGATGTATAGTGGTATAGCATTGTGTTTTTAATTTGCATTTCCCAGATGGCTAAGATTACTTATTAACTATTTGTGTTTTATCTTTTGCAAAATATCCATCCAAGTTTTTTGCTTATTTTTGTTGGGTTCTTTGTCTTTTGGTTATTGAGTTGTAGGAATTCTTTATATATTCTAAATAAAAATATTTTGTCAGATATATGTGGTACAGATATTTTTCCCAGTCTGTAACCTGTCTATTCATTTTCTTAATGGTAAATCATTTGATTAGTAGATATTTTTGATTTTGAGGAAGTCAATTCATCATTTTATTCTTTATAGTTAGTGCTTTCTGTGTCTGCTTTAAGAAATATTGGCCTCCTTCAAGGTCTTGAAGACATTCTCTAATGTTTCCTTCTCAAAACTTTCAGTGCTAGTATATACATTTAGGTCTACCATTCATCTTAAATTAAATTTTGCATGTCATATGAAGTAGGAATTTAAGCTCATTTTTTTACAACACAGATTTCCACTTGCCCTAGCACCATTTTCTGAAGAGAGTATACTTTCCTCATTGAATTGATTTTGCCCAATCATTAAAAAAAAAAATCATTGGTTATATGTGGATCTATTTCTGGATACTATTTGATTACTTTGATCTATTTATCTTATAATTTCTTGATTACTGGAACTTCAGAGTAAGTCTTAGAATCTGATAGAGTAAGTTCTCCAAACTTGTTCTTTATTTGCAAGACAGTCTTGGCTATTCAAATTTTTCTCAATTTACATAAAAGTTTTAGAATCACTTGTCAGTTTCTATAAAGACTATAGGAATTTTTATTGAAATTACATTGACTCCCTACATCAATTTTGAAATAATTTGCATCTTAACAATACTGAATCTTCCAACTCTGAACCTGTTATATCTTTACATTTATTTAGGTGTTTTAAATTTTTTTTCTGATTTCATTTTATTACTACTATGTGCATTATTAGTTGCATCTCTGTTTTAGTGATTGCTCTAGGATTTACAGTATCCATCTTTAACTTATGACAGTCTACCTTCAACAAAGATCATATTACTTCCTATATAGTGTAATAATCTTACAATGCTATACTTCAAATTCTATTTTTTCTTTTAGAATCATTTTTTTTTAAATTTTATTGGAGTTAACTTTTTTATCAATAATGTCTTATTAATGTTTTCATCATAGAGGTCTTGCATATGTTTTATTACATTTACCTGTAAGCAAGCATTGTTTTTTGAATTCTCCTATAATTGGTATTGTGTTTTAAATTACATTTTCCAGGTGTTCATTGATATTACATGGAAGTATAATGGATTTTTTTGTATTGGCTTTGTGATTTGAGACTTATATTTGCTTAAGAATTTTAATAGCTCTTTGGAGTTTTCTTAAGATTTTTTATGTAAAAACCTCTTTTCTGTGAATAAAGATTGTTTTCTACTTCTTCCTTTCCTATCTTTATGTTTTTTACTTCTCTTTATTGCTTTATTGAACAGTCTGGGACCTCTAGGTACAATGGCCAATATAAGTGGGGAGAGCAAACAGTCTTGTCTCTTTCCCAATCTTATGGAAATATCTTACAATATTATACTATTTAGCATTATGGTATCATTATTATTTTGTAAATTTCTTTTAACATGTGGAAAGGTTCCCTTCTATTCCTATTTAGTAAGAGTTAGAGGAAATTGGTATTGATTCTTTATTCTAATTTCTTTTCTGCATCTTTTGAAGTTATCACATAGTTTTAATTTTGTTAATATGGTGAATGTTGATTAATTTTATTTTTAAAATAACATTGCATTCTTAGAATGCACATCACTTGGTTATAATATATGGTCATTTTAACATATTCAATGTGCTATCAAGTACATTTACTGATTTTGTGTCTATGTTCATGAGATATATACAGTGATTTTTTTTTTTTTTTTTGAAATGTCCTTATCTGGTTTTGCTACCAGGGTCATGCCAGTTTCATTTAAAAAAAAAAATGTTGGGAAGTGTTCTCAATGTCTCTATTTTCTAAAATAATTTTTGTAATATTAATATTACATCTTTAAATGTTTGATAGAATTACCTAGTGAAGTCATTTGGCCTAGAATTTACATTATAAGAGATTTTAAAAACACAAACGCAATTTCTTTAATGAATATAGGGCTATTAAGATTTTTTTATATCCTTTTGTATTAATTTTGGTAAGATATATCTTTCAATAAAGTTGTCTATTTTATAAGTTGTTGGATTTATTTGCATTTTTATTATCTTTTAATATCTGTAAGATTTGTAGTGACTCTCTTTTTTTTTCCATTCTGATACTTGTGATTTGTGTCTCTCTCTCCCTATGTACACTCACCCCTTCTTCTCTCTCTTTCTCTGTCCTCAGTCCTTCAAGGGGGTTATTAATTTTAATGAAAGTTCAAAGAGCCAACTTTTGGCTATATTGATGTTTCACTTTTTATCAGTTTTCCATTTCATTATTTTTATTTTACTAACATTTTGCTTTTAAAATTATTTTTTTTCTTTATTCTGGTTTATTTTATTATTTTATATACATATTGTGTGTTATATATAATATAATAAATATATAATATATATACATACATACATATATATGTGTATATATATACATATATATATACCAGAATATATATATAGGTTTATATATTTTTCATTACAGTTCTTTGTATCTCCAGATCTCTGATGATCTTAAAAGGACTATAATTTTGTAGATCATTCACGTTGTTTTCACGGTTAAGAGCAAAGATCTTTTATGAATCTCTACAACTGAAGCAGTAGTACAATGTCCTCTGGCCCGCATCTGCATAAAGGGATGTGAGACATGGAAAAGTCCTTAGGCTCATATCTTATAAATAGTTTGTTATTTTCTCAATAAAGAAACTTACAGCCAGTAAGTCATTTTAAATACAAAAATAAATAATCTTTAAGGAAAGGATCTGGCTTTCTGAATTAAAACTTCACTTTGAACATAGGAATTTATTTTTACAGTTCCTGACCCACTTAAACTATATAGGAAATTTTTGTAAAAAAGCCTAAACAGACAAAGACAAAAAAATAGAAAAGAAAAGGAGACAGAATCACTAAAATATTATAAAGTAAAAGGCATATAAATAAGCAGTAACTAAATTAGGCTACCTAAAAAAAATGGAATAAACACTGAGAAGAAACCCAAATTTTGTTGCAGAAGTCTACAAGAGGCCAGAATTGTTAGCAATAAGAACCTTTGGAAGTGATGTCAAATGTAGGTTTAAAACTAAGAGTGAGCAAAAGCAAGTCCATCCTGACAGCTGACATGCTCAGGTCAGGACTCCATACAGATTGCGATATAATGGGTGATTCAATTCAATTCATTTGTGTCCCCCATCAAATTCATATATTAAAATCCTAAGCCCTAATAGCTCAGAATGTGAATGCATGTGAAGAAAGAGCCTTTAAGAAGGTGATTAAGTTAAAAAGAGGTCCTTAGGGTGGGCCCTAATCCACTCTGACTGGTGAGGTCCTCAGAACTCTGGCACATAATGACTCCATCCAAATCCTTGCACTGAGGGACCGCCAAACTGTAGCATGGTTTCTAGCAGCATGAGACTATGTCTCTAGGATGGCCCCAGCTCCCTATTAAAACACCTGCCTGTGAAACTCAAAGTTACCAGGAGAACTTACTGTTTATCTAACACCTGAGGACAGGCCCTTTGACACCAGAAGTTCAGCTTCTCTGCACCAGTGCCAGATCAAATGTTGAAGACAGAGTTTTGGGTAAAGCAGAAAAAGATAGCTTTATTGCTTTGCCAAGCAAAGGGAGACACAGCAGACTCCTGCCTCAAAAAAAGATGTGTCCCAAAGCAGGAGGACTTGATGAGGAGTTTTATAAAAATACCTCAAGGGTGGGATTGATGACAAGATTAGGGTGTGTGCAGGGTCTCAGGTAGTTGGTATCCTTATCTTGATGAGCTTCTCTGGTCCCTTTAATCTTGCAGTCAGGTGGTTTCTTGGCTGATCCTCCCTTGATTAGCAAATGTTCTAATCCACACTTTGGAAGTCAGGGAAGGTCATGGAGGCTGGAGTCTTGCCTACAAGAAATGGGACAAAAAAAAAAGCTTCCATGCCCAGGAACCCACAGCCCACCTCCCCATACTCCATTTCACCCTGACCTCCCTTTCTTAGAGCATTTATGATTGTGAATCCCTCTTCTGTCCCTTTGAGATGTATATGTATCTTCTACAACTCAGAAGTGTCTTTTTCACGAACCTGAAAGCCATTCCTTGGAAATATGATCATCAAGAAGGATAGGCCCTCAGTCTTCCAGTTTCTGTGGAAGGATAGAATCCTGACTTCAGTAATTGCCAGCTAGCAGCTGACCTGATCACATTTACCTTGACCAGCCCTGCATAATTTTTCACTTGAGTCCCTGCTCTCTCCCTATATTCTCATCTCCCTTAAAAACACCAATTCACCTCTGCACAAATCAAAATGAAGCTTAGCTTTTTCCTCTACTGTCAGTAGTTAATGAATAAAACCTGTTTTCATGGCTTTAACTAATTTCTAGCTTTATGTATCTTTGACATTGGTGTTCTTTATTTTTTTTATTATTTTTTAACACCTTTATTGGAGTATAATTACTTTACAATGGTGTGTTAGTTTCTGCTTTATAACAAAGTGAATCAGCTATACATGTACATATATCCCCATATCTCCTTCCTCTTGTGTCTCCCTCCCACCCTCCTTGGTGTTCTTTAATAAGAGGACATTTGGACACACAGAGAGACACCAGGGATGCATGTGCACAGAGGAAAGACCATGTGAAGACACATTGAGAAAGTGGCCATCTGCAAGCCAAGGAGAGAGTCTCCACAAGAAACAAAATCCTCTGACACTTTGATCTTGGGCTTCTAGCCTCCAGAACTGTGAGAAACACATTTCTAATTTTTAAGTCACCCAGTCTGCAGTATTTTGTCATGTCAGCCCTAGCAAACTAATAGAGGCCAATATTTATGTAAATATTTCAAAAATTTAAATCAAGCAAAAAGACCTACTAAATAATAATATTTCATCCGCCTACCTTGACACATATGCTTTCATAACAAACGGGAAAACCAGATTTAAATGTAGCATGATAGGACGCTTTATAGCTCTGCCTTAAATTGTAGGAAAACGGAAAGAGCAAGCCCTTGTCCTAGACCTAGGGCTATCTCTTTCTCTTCCCTCACCTACCTCCATCTCAAACTGTCAACGGCCACAACTTTACATATGTGGAGATCTGAATCTTGATGTGTAAGCTTTGAGTACATTTCACACAAATATCCAATACTTCATCAACCTTCAGACCCATTAAGAGCACAATCTTTTCCCCATGAGGATGAAACTGGGGCTGGGGTCCAATGTGATGCCTACATAGACACTAGGAGTGGGATTTGGGCCATTTGGGCAGGAAGTTTAGGAACCTAGGTATCCGAGCTGTGACCTAGAAGAGGAGTCATACTCTCTAAACAGACATCTTCACTTCACAGTGCAAACTCCTTACTCTGTATGAAAGGTTGCTGCCAGAAAAGAATAAGAGGGGAGCCCTCTAAAATGAAGGCCTACATCAAGGATTTCCTTGAGCAGAATATTAGAAATTCGCTTTGTTGTATGTATGGTTTCTGGACTTGGATACACTGGGAGCATTTTATTGGGGTGATAAGATACTGACTTGTACAATGATCAAATTAATATTCATATCAATAACTCCCTTTTCCTATTCTGTTCTCAAGAAACTAGGAGATGGTGGAAGAATCTTTTCTAGGAAATTTGATTAGGCCAAGAGGAGAACATAAAGACACAGATATCAGTGTTGCCCTAAAGACATGTCCTAAACTAGATGTACCCAGAAAAAAAACCCATGGTTTAAAAGCACAATCCACAGCCTCAGAACTTCCAAGTTGTTAGTGACCACACTTAATGTGAGCAGACAAGCAAGGATCACCATACACCAGAAAAAGACTCTAAAAGGAAAAACAGAGGTAAAAAGTGAAAAGAAAATCAACAAAACAACCACAAAAAGCTTGGAGGAAACAAAGGCATTGAAATAATTAGGAAACAAAAAAAAATCTATTGATCTCAGATAGATAATATATTTTATTACGTCCATAAAACAAGCTCAGAAAAGTAATTTTTTCTTCAATATATAGTATACAATAGAGAGCTCTGAGAATTTTTCCCGAACTGTGGGTTCCTTTTTATGCTCTTAATCAAATATTTGCTTTAAAATTCTTAATTTTAATAAGGCCCAATTTATAAATTGTTTCTTTGATAAGTATATTTTATGTCAAGAGGAATACATTTTAACATATTCTAAGTCATGAAGATATGTCCCTATGTTTTCTTCTAGAAGACTAATTACCTTTTGCATTTAAGTCTGTGTTCCAACTCAAATCAATTTGTGAGTGGTGTAATTTGGGATTGGGGTAAGGCTTATTTTTTTTAATCAATATTCAATTGCTCCAGCATAATTTCTTGAAAAAAATTGTTGTGATGTTTCTATACTAAATTAAGGAACATTTTATTTGAAGGTGGTATTTATTTTTAGACCTCTATTCTGTTCCATTGTTCTATTCTTGCACAAACACCATAATATACTAATTAATATAGTTTTGCAATGATTCCTAAAATCTGGTAATATATCTCCTGCAACATGAAAGGTTAGTTACCATGATTTTTTTTTTTGAAAAGCAAGAAATAAAATGTTCTTGCCTTTATGTCCAATTGACAGTTCAAGAGACATTAGAATCTTTGTGACCTTGAAAATCATGACCTTCTAAAAACCAGGAGAAATTCAGGTTATTAGGACACTGGTCCTATCTTGCAGTTGTTGCTACAGCAAGTTAGGAGACATTCTGAGAAAAGCAGCACTGGAACTCTGTAATTCTGGGTGTTCACCAAATGCCACCTCCTCCAGTAGTTTTTGACTATAGGGCGGAGAGTCAGGTTTAAAGGCAGCCTTGAGCTCCCTTGTTGTGTAATTGTATATGACTGCATTCTCCAAGCTGGAAAGGGCTGAGCCATCTCTGTCCAGGACCCAAATAATCATTATATTACTTATGGTTTACTTTTAGTCTCCCTATATCAAGTGGTGTGCAGTGATTATCTTGTTTGAACTTTTCTTTCTCTTTTCCCTATATCTTACCAACAGGGAAATGGTGGGAGTGTGAGGGTATCTGGGCTTTTATAAAAGTGAGCAAGGTAGATTTTAGAAACTCATTCCCTGATGTTGGCTTTCAAGTCTGATACTTCTTTCCTCCCTCTTTTTCTTTCACTTCCTTCCTTCCTCTCTCTTTCTTTTTCTCTCTCTCTCTCTCTCTTCCTTCCTTCCTTCCCTCCTTCTTTCCTCCCCTCTCTCCTTCTTTCTTTCTTTCTTTCTGTCTTTCTTTCTTCTTTCTTTTTCTTTCAGCACTCTAGGTGAAATTTATATCCCCAAAATTATATACTTACTTATTTTCCACTCACAATTTATTGATTAGCTAATACTTCATGGATTTCTTAAAATTTATTTTCTTGTTTATATTTTGAGTTAGTGGCAATTTTTTTCTTTGCCTCTACAATCTAAGAGAACATTTTCTAAAATACCTAGAAATACTCATTTCTTAAATACCAATTTGCTTAAACTAATGATATAAATGATATGTGATATTTCTCTCTCCTTTGAGGAAAAATAATCCAGTTAGCTTTCATAACTTAACTATATCTTGACTCACTCCCTTTTTTATACATACCCTAAGCTTCACAGGGAATCCATTACTTTATAATAAGGATATGAAATGGGGATATTTGTTCCATGGGGAATCATTCTTGATTCCATAGTCACCCATCACACTTTGACAACTGTGGCTAAGGAAAGGATCAGAAATATGGACAAAATTCTCTATGTAAGTATGCTTATTGAAGTAATGTTTACAATGGTTTGCAATGATAAGTAAATGAAAATAAATAAATGCAAAAAGAAATGTTTAAGTACATTATGATAGACCCATGATAATATATTTTGCATTTGTGAAAAACATTTTCAAAGGCTTTTATTGGTGAGCACTTTTAACAATGTAAGGAAATTAAATTATTGGTAAAAGCAAAGAGACACAAAGTTATAAACGGGGACAAAATAAAGGTTAAAAAAATGGATCCCGAATATGAGATTTATGTGTAATTTTTCCATTAAGCTGAGATAATGCTACAATCATTGGGTCACATTAACATCCTCAATCATTCTTGAGCAAGACAGGCGAGCCCTAGCTCAGGTCATTGACTCCTGGAATGTTTTTCCTCAGATATTGGCTTAGCTCACCTTCCTCAGGGCTTCAGTTACATATCATCTTCACAATAGTTTTTCTGTGAACATTCCTTTAAAAATTGCAACCTCAATCCCCCTTCGTATCACAATACTCTCTGCAGTTGACCTCATGTCAGTTATACAACTCCATCTCTTATTATGCACCTATACAAACCATCTATTCTAGAGGGCCAACTCTTTCACTCTCTCCAAAACATGCCTTCCTCATAACTTCCCTCTTCTTCATGACCTTCCTTCACCTCTGCCTACAATCCTCTGCTCTTAAAAGTTCCCATATCTGAAATCTCCTTTTGTCCCATGAAACCCCCTTGTACCCTCACAGAGGAGTTGTTCTTAAGATCTTATCCTTCAGATTTTATCTCCACTACGCTTCTATATCAATATTTATATTTTATTGGCTTTTAATGTGTGCCTCATTATCCCAACTGGACTTTAACCTCCCTGATCTCAGGTATCTAATTTTACAGTTATCCAAGTCTCCACTGTAGGTGTTCACTCATTATCTGCTGATTGATAACCTACATGCTATAAACAGCTTTATACTGCATGGAAATAAAAGATGTCAAGAGCCAAAGACATACATCTTCTACTTTTGCAGATGGGGAAGGTGGATAACTATAATTAGGAACAAAAGAGAAACATAATGAATCAATTTGATAGCAAATAATAACACAAGAAGATTAGTAGGCTTTCCTTTTCACATATAGTTCAATGGAATAATGTGGATGAAGAATGATGGAAGAAGAGATAAAGATATTGTAATTACAATTACCATCAGTTTCATCATATTAATTTAGAAACCCTGGCAACTATGCTCCACAGAAGACAGAAAATGATGGATGTGACAAATTACTGCTTCCTGTAGCAATGTGAGGGTGTTTCTTGAATTAATTTTTATCAATGGATGAAGCAGGATTAGCAAATTAGTGTCACTGAAGTGAAACATTTCCAATTTAATCATATCAGGTAAAATCATGAAATCGAAGCCAATTATTTACAAAACACATTTTTTTACTTTCAAGAGTTTGGCTGAAAAAATAGTTTAAGCAAACAAGTGAGTTACACACATTTGAAGATGTAAGCCATATAAAATAATATATGTAGAAGATGTACATTATTTGGAATGGTCTTTATTTTCCATGTATATATGGAAAATTTGCACCCTATGTTTGTCAATGAGTATTTGTTGAATATCTAGTGTTTGTCAGATTCTGTGTGAGGTCCTGTGGTTGAGTTATGAATAAGAAACAGCTCCTTCCCTCACATAAATTTAGTGGGTGATTGAGAAGAATAAATGTGAAAATTTAATAGAGGGGAGTGGGTCCAAAGGTGCAAGTAAGCAAGGGAACAGATAGAAGAGGCTGGAGTATAAGTAGAGTGTTAGGGAAGTCATCCCAAACTAGGTAATACATGAATGGTGTCCGCAGTAGCAAATAGGACAAAAGATGGCAGGATAGGCCTGGCAGAGGGAGCAGTATGTGTGCAAGAATAAGGTCAGAAGATATATTTGTTTAAGATATATTTGAAAGCCTTTATGATTCCCACTGCAAACTGAGCTAAGCTAATTTTGGTCACTCAAAGTCATTAAGTCCTCTGATGTAATTGTTCCTAGTCTCTGATTCAAAGAGTGAAGTGGGGGTTATGTCTCTTCTCATCCAACCTTACATCCTGCAATGTGTGTAACTCACTTGTTTGCTTAAACTATAGGTAGTGTGTTAAAATGAGTGCAATGCTTGGTCCACATTTTGCTACATATAAAATCATTTATTATCATCATGTACAAAAGTGGCTACTTTTGGAAGCTCAGCTTGGTGCAATTCACACTCATTTGTTCTTTCATTCAATGACAAGTACTTGCATGAAGCATTTATTCCAACTCAAATGCATAAGAATTCTGATGGCAGAATCAGTCAATTTCTCGATAAATCAGGTTCAGAATTTTCTACTAAATGAAGGGGTACATGGATACGTGATCAATTGGAATTTTAGACCTAAGATGCTGCTCCTAAGGTATTATCTAAGTTAACCATATCCTATGTCTCACTCATACTTACACAGAAAAATTTATCCAAATCTTTAGCCAATCTGTGTCTTAAACACTTATCATTTTACCAAAGAAAATTTACTTAAACTCCATTATGCAAATTTTGTACCTTCTTGTTAAAATTAATGATCTATGAAGCATTTTCCCATAGATGTCTCAGGAAGGAGGATTGTTGAATAGGATACTTCACATTTTAAGTAACTACTCCCAGATTAAAATTAAAATTAACTTACACACATATATTCTACTTTCCATAGAGAAGTATAATACATTAAATAATAGATAACAAATCCTCAATAACACAAAGTTTCCTGACTTCAAGGTGGTTCATAGGTCAAATAGACATGTATATCATGATACAACTGCTGATTTGACTGTAGTTCAGCCATAGCACAGAGAAATAAAATACTAAAATCTAACTGAAGAAATTGAAATTAGAAAATATTTCATAGAAGGAAGTGACATTGAATTGATCATTGCTTGAGAAGTAGTATTTCAGCAAGGACAAAAAGAAAATTTCAGACCAAGGGAATAACATGAATAAAGCAAAAGCTACTAAGGTCTTAAACTACAACAGTGATAGCAGGAGTGAGGAACCATTCTTAACATTTTTCTTTTCTCCCCTCAGCTAATTGAGGTATAATTGACAGATATTTAAATTATACTAAATGCTGATTTCATATACATATATACTATGAAATATTTACCACAATTAAGTTAATTAGCACATGTATCACCTCATATAGTTACCTTTATGTGTATGTGGCGAGAACCTTTATGATCTACTCTCTTAGCGAATTTCAAGTGTACAACACAGTGTAATTAAGGATAGTCACCACGTTGTATATTCCATCCTCAGAACTTATTCATCTTATAAATGAAAGTTTGCACCCTTTGACCAACATCTCCCCATTCCCTCCCCTTCCAGTCCCTGGCAACCACATTCTACTCTACGCTTCTATGAGTTTAACTTATTTATTTTTTTAGATTACACATATAAATGAATACCGTACAGTGTTTGTGTTTCTAGGTCTAGTTTACTGCACTTAGCATAATGCTCTCCAGTTTCATCCATGTTGTCACAAATGGCAGGATTTCTTTCTTTTTTATAACTGAATAATATTTTATTGTTAGAATATTCTGAATACTATTCTCTTCTATATACCACATTTTATTTATCTTTAAGTACTTCAGTTATTTCCATATTTTGGCTATCATGAATAATGCTGTAATGAAAAATGAGAATGAAGATACCTACTTGAGAAGCTAATTTCAGTTTTTTTCCGTTGAATATATACCCAATCATGTGATTGCTGGATCACATGGTTGTTCTATTTTTAATTTTTTGAAGAATCTCCATACTCTTTTCCATAGTGGATATACCAATTTACATTCCCACCAAGATTGTACAAGTCATCCTTTTGCTCCACATCCTCACAAACATTTGTTATAACACTTTTCAAGGGCATAAAATCAACAGACATAGAATTACATCTTAATAAATATAATCTATGGATTTAAAAAAAAAAGACAATGACATGCCATTTTCTTGTGACTTAAACCATGGAAGTTTAACTTTGACCAACATGATAAAACAATACACAAGAGTACTTGTAGGACAGGGTAGATACGTCCTGCTGGGGTTTGATAGTCTCTTCGGCTTTCCCTGACCAGTCTCAGTTTTGGGCCAATGTTGTCCAGCTTGCAGAGTTCATGTAACTAAGAGAAATTACAGTAGAGGTACATTGGGAACAACAGAGATCCCAACCATGAAAACAAAATTCAATTTATTTGTTTGTGTGAGTTATATCCTTTCTATTGACATTGTCACTCAAAATGACCTTTGACTATGAAATCTTTAGGTGGTCCATTTGATTCTCCAGTTACAAATGTGATCTATTTGATTCTCCAATTACAAGCAAGAGATTGGGAATGGTAAATCCAGATATTAGCTAGACATTAGTTTGCAGGGATGGTCAGATTGTTTGACATTCTTATCATGGGAATGGGTCATGCCAAGATCAAAGGACAGGAGAATTGATGAAATCAATACATTCTTATTTTTTACCTTTCTGTAAAGCATATTCATCTGTCATGAGTTTAGTTAATCTATTCCATAATATTGATGTCTTGGCATCCCTTTTGTGTGAACAAGTGACACTAGCCCCTCCCATGAGCATATTCCCTGGATAACAGAATCATCAGTTAATGTAAGTTCCTAATATAACTACACCAATGACCCTTATGATAAACAGTCTCCCTCACCTCTCAAAGCCTTCCCCTTGTGTGCTCTTTAGATAAGACCCCTGCAGAGCTTAACAAAACTTCTTTTTTTTTTGTTTTTGGTTTGAATTGACCAATCCAGTCTTAGTATTGGAATCCCAAAGCACACCTTCCACAGACCCTAATGAAGGCCTGTGCCCATGTCTTGCTGCTCTCTCCTCCTGCAACCTGCCTTGACCTCCTTTTGTGGCCCCTTGATGTATGCTATGTACTTCCTCCAGGACCCATGAGCAGTAAACTTCTCTATTTCTATTCCCTTGTGGACTTTTGTTGAATCATGGTGCATAGTCCTGCACACTAGATCTCTGCTTAGCAAATGTTAATTTAACAAAGTCACAACACCTTCAGTACTTCATTTGTTTTCTTTATTAAAAGGTGCATTTACTGTGGTAAATGATAGGTGGGTGTACTTTCTGCATATTCAAAATGATATTCCAAATGTATGTATATATTTGTTTGCAAAGTGTATGAAAATTGCTTTTCAGATTCAAATAAGCAGGCAGGCTATTAACAAATTACCCCTAAATCTCAATGGCCTATCTTAACAAAGTTTATTTCACACCCACATTATACATCTAATATGGAATGGGAATTATTCCATATAAAGTTGGTGTAAAGTCTACTATCCTGTAGCTACACCAACTGGAACATATAGCTACCAGCGTCCAGGGAAGAGAGAGGGCTGAGGTGGTGTACCAGCTCCTAAATGTTTATGCTCACAGCCCAGTGGCCAGAATTAATGAACTATTTCCTTCCTAACTGTAATAGAGGTTGAGAAATGTACAATAGCAGATTGAATATTTGCTGGGCAATACTATTTGTCATTGAGTTTCAACGATAAATTAGAAATTATGGGAACAGGAGAATCAACACATTTGTAGAGTGTGCTCTAAGCAGGGAATTCATAGTTCAAATTAAAGAATTCAAGAGAGGCATCACACACAAAGAAAATGCTACTGGGGTATCTAAAGAATGGCACAACCCTTTTTCAGGTATGGCAGAATTTTGCCCCAGGGAGGGTTGACTAAGTACAATCTGCAACTCAGGCTTAGACTCAATTGGGAGAAATCAGTGCCTAGAAGTCAGGGAGGATTGTAAGTTACCTTCAGAGTTAGGGACGGGTAGAGCTCAGAGAATGTCAGGCTTTTGTTGACCTATTCTTACTCTTACATAGCATGCTTTGTGATCAACCCCATACACAGGGCCAAGTAGGCCACATAAGAGAACTTTAAGCTTCTAAGAACCTTGCATGGGATTAAAACTTGTATTTGGCTTAATTAACAATATGTTCTTATTGACTTCTTTAGGCAAATGATTACCCAATTCCACTTTTTAAATTTTTGTTTTAGTTTAATATCAGTTGTAATTCAACATATCAAAAATATATTTAGGTCTTTGAAATTTCAAACTTTTTTTTTCCATGTTCTTGGCAATTGAGTATGAGAATAATGTGGAATATAATACTCTGGAAGAAAAAATACTTCGAGAACTGGAGAGTGAGCCGCGTTGTATTTATGAGACCTTCAAGATGGCGGAAGAGTAAGACGTGGAGATCACCTTCCTCCCCCAAAATACATCAGAAATACATCTACATGTGGAACTGCTCCTACAGAACACCTACTGAACGCTGGCAGAAGACCTCAGACTTCTCAAATGGCAAGAAACTTCCCACGTACCTGAGTAGGGCAAAAGAAAAAACAGAGACAAAGAATAGGGACGGGACCTGCACCAGTGGGAGGGAGCCGTGAAGGAGGAAAGGTTTCCCCACTCTAGGAAGCCCCTTCATGGGCAGAGACTGCAGGTGGTGGAGGGGGGAAGCTTTGGAGCCACAGAGGAGAGTGCAGCCACAGAGGAGAGTGCAGCCACAGTGTGGAGGGCAAAGCGGAGAGATTCCCGCACAGAGGATCGGTGCCGACTGGCACTCACCAGCCCGAGAGGCTTGTCTGCTCACCCGCTGGGGTGGGCGGGGACTCTGAGCTGAGGCTCGGGCTTCGGAGGTCAGATCCCAGGGAGAGGACGGGGTTGGCAGCGTGACCACAGCCTGAAGGGGGCTAGTGCGCCACGGCTAGCCGGGAGGGAGTCCGGGGAAAAGTAAGGACCTGCCGAAGAGGCAAGAGACGATTGTTTCGGGGTGCGTGAGGAAAGGGGATTAAGAGAGCTTCCTAAATGAGCTCCAGAGATGGGTGCGAGCCGCGGCTATCAGCACGGACACCAGAGACAGGCATGAGATGCTAAGGCTGCTTCTGCTGCCACCAAGTAGCCTGTGTGCAAGCCCAGGTCACTATCCACACCCCCCTTCCGGGGAGCCTGTGCAGCCCTCCACTGCCAGGGTCCCAGGATCCAGGGACAACTTCCCCGGGAGAACGCACGGTGAGCCTCAGGCTGGTGCAACGTCATGCCAGCCTCTGCCGCCGCAGGCTCGCCCCGCATCCATACCCCTCCCTCCCCCTGGTGTGAGTGAGCCAGAGCCCCCGAATCAGCTGCTCCTTTAACCCCGTCCTGTCTGAGCGAAGACCAGATGCCCTCAGGTGACCTACACACAGAGGTGGGGCCAAATCCAAAGCTGAACCCTGGGAGCTGTGTGAACAAAGAAGAGAAAGGGAAATCTCTCCCAGCAGCCTCAGGAGCAGCGGATTAAATCTCCACAATCAACCTGATGTACCTGCATCTGTGGAATACCTGAATAGACAACGAATCATAGCAGGATTGAGGTGGTGGACTTTGGGAGCAATGATATATATATTTTTTTCCTTTTTCTCTTTTTGTAACTGTGTATGTGTATGCTTGTTTGTGTGATTTTGTCTGTATAGCTTTGCTTTTACCATTTGTCCTAGGATTTTTTCTGTCCTTTTTTTTTTGTATAGCTTTTACCACTTGTTCTCATTGCTGGATTTGGTTTGGGTGCTCTCTTCTTTCTTTCTTCTATTTTTTCTTCTTTTGTAAATTACTTTTTAATTTTAAAATTTTTTATAATTATTTCTTATTTTAATAACTTTATTCTATTTTATTTTTTCTTTCTTTCTTTCCTTTTTTCTCCCTTTTCTTCTGAGCCACGTGGCTGACAGGGTCTTGATGTTCCAGCCAGGTGTCAGACCTGTGCCTCTGAAGTGGGACAGCCAGGATCAGGACATTGGTCCACCAGACACCTCAAGGCTCCATGAAATATCAAATAGCAAAAGATCTCCCAGGGATCTCCATCTCAACGCTAAGACCCAGCTCTACTAAATGACAAGCAAGCTACAGTGCTGGACAGCCTATGCCAAACAACTAGCAAGACAAGAAAAACACCCACCCATTAACAGAGAGGCTGCCTAAAATCACAATAAGGTCACAGCCACCACAAAACACACCACTGGACATGGTCCTGCTCACCAGAAAGACAAGATCCAGCCTCATCCACCAGAACACAGGCACCAGTTCCCCCCACCAGGAAGCCTACATAACCCACTGAATGAACCTTATCCCCTGGGGGCAGACACCAAAAACAAAGGGAACTATGAACCTGCAGGCTGTGAAAAGGAGACACCTCAAACAGTAAGATAAGCAAAATGAGAAGACACAGAATCACAGAGCAGATGAAGGAGTGAGGTAAAAACCCACCAGACCAAACAAATGAAGAGGAAATAGGCAGTCTACCTGAAAAAGAATTCAGAGTAATAATAGGAAAGATGATCCAAAATCTTGGAAATAGAATGGAGAAAATACAGGAAACATTTAACAAGGACCTAGAAGAACTAAAGAGCAAACAAACAATGATGAACAACACAATCAGTGAAATTAAAAACTCTCTAGAAGGAATCAATAGCAGAAAACTGAGGCAGAAGAATGGATAAGTGACCTGGAAAATAAAATAGTGGAAATAACTACTGCAGAGCAAAATAAAGAAAAAAGAATGAAAAGAATTGAGCACAGTCTTAGAGACCTCTGGGACAACATTAAATGCACCAGTGTTCGAATTACATGGATCTCAGAAGAAGAAGAGAAAAAGAAAGGGACTGAGAAAATATTTGAAGAGATTATAGTTGAATACTTCCCTAATATGG
This sequence comes from Phocoena phocoena, assembly GCF_963924675.1. Lineage (NCBI taxonomy): Eukaryota > Metazoa > Chordata > Mammalia > Artiodactyla > Phocoenidae > Phocoena > Phocoena phocoena. The sequence goes on from NC_089225.1 coordinate 13,964,645, forward strand.
GAAAGGAAATAGTTAAACAAATCCAAGAAGTGCAGAAAGTCCCATACAGGATAAATCCAAGGAGAAACACGCCAAGACACATATTAATCAAACTATCAAAAATTAAATACAAAGAAAAAATATTAAAAGCAGCAAGAGAAAAACAACAAATAACATGCAAGGGAATCCCCATAAGGTTAACAGCTGACCTTTCAGCAGAAACTGTGTAAGCCAGAAGGGACTGGCAGGACATAGTTAAAGTGATGGAAGGGAAAAACCTACAGCCAAGCTTATTCTACCCAGCAAGGATCTCATTCAGATTCGACAAAAAAATTAAAACCTTCACAGACAAGCAAAAGCTAAGAGAATTCAGCACCACCAAACCAGATTTACAACAAATGCTAAAGGAACTTCTCTAGGCAGGAAACACAAGAGGAGGAAAAGATCTACAATAACAAACCCAAAACAATTAAGAAAATGGTAAAAAGAACATACATTTTGATAATTACCTTAAATGTAAATGGATTACATGCTCCACTCAAAAGGCATAGACTGGATGAATGGATTCAAAAACAAGACCCATATATATGCTGTCTACAAGAGACCCACTTGAAGACCTAGGGACATATACAGACTGAAAGTGAGGGCATGGAAAAAGATATTCCATGCAAATGGAAATCAAAAGAAAGCAGGAGTAGCAATTCTCATATCATACAAAATAGGCTTTAAAATAAAGACTATTACTAGAGACACAGAAGGACACTACATAGTGATCAAGGGATCAATCTAAGAAGATATAACAATTGTAAATATTTATGCACCCAGCATAGGAACACCTCAATACATAAGGCAAATGCTAACAGCCATGAAAGGGGAAATCGAAAGTAACACAATCTTAATAGGGGATTTTAACACCCCACTTTCACCAAACGACAGATCATCCAAAATGAAAATAAATAAGGAAACACAAGCTTAAATTTATATATTAAAAAGATGAACTTATTGATATTTATAGGAAATTCCATCCAAAAACAACAGAATACACTTTCTTCTCATGTGCTCATGAAACATTCTCGAGGATAGATATCTTGTGTCACAAATCAAGCCTTGGTAAATTTAAAAAATACAAACACATGGAGGCTAAACAGTACACTACTTAATAACCAAGAGATCACTGAAGAAATCAAAGGGAAAATCAAAAAACACTTAGAGAAAAATGACAATGAAAACACAACAACCCAAAGCCTATGGGATGCAGCAAAAGCAGTTCTAAGAGGGAAGTTTATGGCAATACAATCTTACCTCACGAAACAAGAAGCATCTCAAATATACAACATAACCTTATACCTAAAGCAACTAGAGAAAGAAGAACAAAAATTCCCCAAAATTAGCAGAAGGAAAGAAATCATAAATATCAGTTTAGAAAAAAATGAAAAAGAAATGAAGAAAACAATAGCAAAGATCAATAAAACTAAAAGCTTCTTCTTTGAGAAGATAAACAAAATTGATAAACCACTAGCAGACTCTTCATGAAGAAAAAGGAGAAGACTCTAATCAGTAGAGTTGGAAATGAAAAAGGAGAAGTAAGAACTGACACTACAGAAATACAAAGGATCATGAGAGGTTACTACAAGCAACTATATGCCAGTAAAATGCACAACCTGGAAGAAATGGGGAAATTCTTAGAAATGCACAACTTCCAAGACTGAATCAGGAAGAAATAGAAAATATAAACAAACCAATCACAAGCAGTGAAATTGAGACTATTAAAAATCTTACAACAAAAAATGCCCAGGACCAGATAGCTTCACAGGTGAATTCTATCAAACAGTTAGAAAAGAGCTAACATCTATCTTTCTCAAACTGTTCCAAAATATAGCAGACAAAGGAAAACTCCCAAACTCATTCTGTGAGCCCACTATCACCCTGATACCAAAACCGGCAAAAATGTCACTAAGAAAGAAAAATACAGGCCAATATCACTGATGAACATAGATGCAAAAATCCTCAACAAAATACAAGCAAACAGAATCCAACAGCACATTAAAAGGGTCATACACCATGATCAAGTGGGTTTATCCCAGATATGCAAGAATTCTTCAATATACATTAATCAATCAATGTTATACACCAAATTAACAAATTGAAGGATAAAAACCGTATGATCATGTCAATAGATGTAGAAAAAGCTTTTGACAAAATTCAAAACTGATTTTTTTTTTCTTTGCCATACGCAGGCCTCTCACTGTTGTGGCCTCTCCCGTTGCGGAGAACAGGCTCTGAACGTGCAGGCTCAGCAGCCGTGGCTCACGGGCCCAGCCGCTCCGCAGCATGTGGGATCTTCCCAGACTGGGGCACGAACCCGTGTCCCCTGCATCGGCAGGCGGACTCTCAACCACTGCGCCACCAGGGGAGCCCTCAAAACCCATTTAAGATAAAAACTCTCCAGAAAGTAGGCCTAGCAGGAACTTACCTCAACACAATAAATGTCATATCTGACAAATCCACAGCCAATATCGTTCACAATGGTGAAAAACTGAAACCATTTCTACTAAGATCAGGAGCAAGACAAGGGTCCCCACTCTCACCACTATTATTCAACATAATTTTGGAAGCTTTAGCCACAGCAATCAGAGAAGAAAAAGACATAAAAGGAATCCAAATCAGAAAAGAAGTAAAGCTGTCACTGTTTGCAGATGACATGATACTATACATAGAGAATCCTAAAGACACTACCAAAAAGCTACTAGAGCTAATCAATGAATTTGGTAAAGTTGCAGGATACAAAATTAATTCACAGAAATCTCCATTCCTATTCACTAATGATGAAAAATCTGAAATAGAAATTAAGGAAACACTCCCATTTACCATTGCAACAAAAAGAATAAAATACCCAGGAATAAACCTACCTAAGGAGACAAAAGACTTGTATGCAGAAAACTATAAGACACTGATGAAAGAAATTAAAGATGATACAAACAGATGGAGAGATATACCATGTTCTTGGATTGGAAGAATCAACATTGTGAGAATGACTATACTACCCAAAGCAATCTACACATTCAGTGTGATCTTTATCAAACTACTAATGGCATTTTTCACAGAACTAGAACAAAAAACTTCACAATTTGTATGGAAACACAAACAACCCCAAATAGCCAAGGCAATCTTGAGAAAGAAAAATGGGGCTGGAGGCATCAAACTCCCTGATTTCAGACTACTACAAAGCTACAGTAATCTAAACAGTATGGTATTGGCACAGAAACAGAAATATAGATCAATGGGACAGGATAGAAACCCCAGAGGTAAACCCACACACCTACGGTCACCTTATCCTTGATAAAGGAGACAAGAATATACAATGGAGAAAAGACAGCCTCTTTAATAAGTGGTGATGGGAAAACGGGACGGCTACATGTAAAAGAATGAAATTAGAACACTCCTTAGAACTGTATACAAAAATAAACCCAAAATGTATTAAAGACCTAAATGTAAGGCCAGACACTATAAAACTCTTAGAAGAAAACATAGGCAGAACACTCTATGACATAAAATCACAGCAAGATCTATTTTGACCCACCTCCTAGAGAAATGGAAAAAAAAAAAAAGAGACCTAATGAAGCTTAAAAGCTCTTGCACAGCAAAAGAAACCATAAACAAGATGAAAAGACAACCCTCAGAATCGAGAAAATATTTGCAGATGAAGCAACTGACAAAGAATAAATTTCCAAATATACGAACATCTCATGCAGCTCAATATGAGAAAAACAACCCAATCCAAAAATGCACAGAAGACCTAAATAGACATTTCTCCAAAGAAGATATACAGATTGCCGACAAGCATATGAAAGGGTGCTCAACATCACTAGAGAAATGAAAATCAAAACTACGATGAGGTATCGCCTCACACCGGTAGGAATGACCATCATCAAAATATCTACAAACAGGGCTTCCCTGGTGGCGCAGTGGATGAGAGTCCGCCTGCCAATGCAGGGGACACGGGTTCGTGTCCCAGTCCGGGAAGATCCCACATGCTGTGGAGCAGCTGGCCCTTGAGTCATGGCCGCTGAGCCTGTGCGTCCGGAGCCTGTGCTCTGCAACGGGAGAGGCCACAACAGTGAGAGTCCTGAGTACAGCAACAACAACAACTATATATATATATATATATATATATATATATATATACATACAAACAATAAATGCTGGAGAGGGTGTGGAGAAAGGGGAACACCCTTGCACTGGGCATATACCCTGAGAAAACCATAATTCAAAAAGAGACATGTACCACAATGTTCATTGCAGCATTATTTACAATAGCCAGGACATGGAATCAACCTGTGTCCATCGACAGATGAATGGATAAAGAAGATGCGGCACATATATACAATAGGATATTAGTTAGCCATAAAAAGAAGCAAAATTTAGTTATTTGTAGTGAGGTGGATGGACCTAGAGTCTGTCATTCAGAGTGAAGTAAATTCAGAAAGAGAAAAAGAAATACCATATGCTAACACATATATATGGAATCTAAAAAAAAAAAACAAAACTGGTTCTGATGAACCTAGGGACAGGACACGAATAAAGATGCAGACGTAGAGAGTGAACTTGAGGACATGGGGAGAGGGAAGGGTAAGTTGGGACGAAGTGAGAGAGTGGCACGGACATATATACACTACCAAACATAAATAGTTAGTGGGGAGAAGCCACATAACACAGGAGATCAGCTCAGTGCTTTGTGACCACCTAGAGGGGTGGGATAGGGAGGGTGGAAGGGAGACGCAAGAGGGAGGAGATATGGGGATATATGTATATGTATAGCTAATTCACTTTGTTATAAAGCAGAAACTAACACGCCATTGTAAAGCAATTATACTCCAATAAAGATTTTTAAAAATAATAAAGTTTATTAAAGAAACATACTTCTATAATTACTTCTGTGAATGAGAATGTAAAAAATAAGAGCTTTTTCTTTTGTGTATGTTCATGTGTGCATATGCATGTCCATATGCATACCTGCAAACTGTCCTTTTTCATCTGAAAATTTTACATCTTTCTGCTTTGTTTAAGCTTAATACAGCTGTAAATGTCCTAACATGATAGTGTTTGCAGAGCCATGCTCCTGAGGATTTTTCATTTCATACATCATTTACAACTTGCCTAAGTTATCCCATATATTCTGGAACTATATTCTTTAATCACAGAAAGTTAAAGAGTATTTTTACCTATAAAGATACCCAGACCAATCATGCATTTCCAATCATGCATTTCCTCTTTCTTTCTAGCATTCCACTCGACCCCATTGGATTGTTAGCTAACTGGAAAAGAAAAAGCCCGAGGCTCCCCTAAGATACAAACCACATGTAAGGTTTCAGTACTGCCAACTATTTCATCTCTCTCCCACATCCTGACTTGCCGTCTCAAAACTAAAAGTTTAAGAGAGAAATACTCTCAGGCCATTTCCCAGTCAGACAGTCCCAGAGTTCAAGATAAGCTCTTTTCCAAGTCAACCACCTAGAACTACCATGACTGAAAGGGCCACATGTCCTTGTATGACTGAAGCAATCTTTGCCCAAAAGCAAATTTGAGGAATGGTGTGGAGTTGATGCATATTAACAATGAGAAGCTCAGAGTTTCTAGACTCCCTAATGCAGACCCTGTATTCATCCTATTGTGAATTTATGTGTACAATTAAAACTTTGGCTCATAATGTGATATTGGTGATTTGGTTAAGAAAATGCACCATAATTCTAGCTGCTGTTCAAAGGTTAGAGAGCATGGTAGAGTATATTGAAAATGGCACAATTCATGGACTTTTGTACTGCTTTTCTCCACCTTCTTATACTCAGACCCCTGACAATCACAAGCATATGCATTTGACCTAAGATTTGAATATACCCTAGAAGAATCTGCCTCACCTTCAATATTGAGAATCATTGTTTCTTCTGGGAATCCCCAACAACTGACAAGATTTTGCTAAGATTTACTTTACTATAATTTATATTATGAAATGTGTATTTCTGCCTGTTTTGTATTTTCTATATATAAATGATAATAGTTGATATTTATATAATACTCACTGTTAGCAGGCATTGTAATATGTTAACTTATTTAATCCTCAGAAAAACTCTATGAAGTAGGTATTCACTGGAACCTCATTTGTCAAAAAGGAGACTGAGATTTAAATTTCAGTTTAAATTTAAATAGTATATTTAAATAGTATATTTAGTATATTTAAATAGTGTATTTAAATAGCCCAAATATATTAACTCAGAAGTAGCCAAGATGGGATTTGAACCCTGGAAGTTTGACTCTAGAATTTGTGCTTCTTATTATGACACTATGTTGCTTATGGTAAAATTATACATACTACCTCTAAGTTGATTCTGTAATTTCATTTCTAGAATATCTACTACCCCTCATAGATACACACACACACACACACACACACACACACACACACACACTATGAGAGGTAATAAATAAGTTCAACAAGGTGACTTGATACAAAATCAATATATAAAATAAAAATATTTCTGTACACTTGCAATGAATAGAATGACACAAAAATGAAATTAAGAAAATAATTTCATTTATAGTAACATAAAAAAGAATAAACAACTTAGGAACAGATTTAACAAAAGGAATGTATGGCTTATATCCTGAAAACTATAAAATATTATTGAAAGAAATTAAAGAACTAAATAAATGGAAAGACATGGATTAGAAGACATAATATTGTAGGATTGTAGCATTCTATAAATTGAAGTCTAGACTTAAAGTAATCCCCCTTGCCATTATTACGAAATCTCAACTAGTTTTTTTTTCCCTTAGAAACTTAACAGCTAATCCTAAAATTCACATGGAAATGCAAGGTATCCAGAACAGCCAAAACAATCTTGAAAATTAAGAATAAATTTGGAGTAGCACAGGGAACTCTGCTCAATAGCATGTAACAACCTAAATGGGAAAAGAATTTGAAAAATAATAGATACATGTATATGTATAACTGAATCACTTTGCTGTACACCTGAAACCACCACAATATTGTTAATCAACTATACTACAATATAAAATAAAAAGTTTAAAAAAAACAAAGCAAGTCATCTCACACACACACAAAAAAGTTAGAGTACTCATACTCCCGAATTAGAAAAAATACAAGGCTGCCAAGACTGTATGGTGATGGCATGGTGAGAGATAAATAAATCAATAAAATAGAATTCAGAGTTCAGAAATAAACCCATGCATTATGGTCAATTGATTTTTTAACAAAAGTGCCAAGAAAACTTAATGGGGAAAAGATAGTCTTTTCAACAAATGGTTCCAGGACAATTGGATATTCCAATTCAAGAACATGACATTGGACTCCCTACTTCACACCACATACAAAAGTTAACTCAAAAAGTATCAAATAATTAAATGTAACAACTAAGATTATAAAATTCTTAGGAAAAAAATCAATGTAAATTTATTAGACCTTGAATTACCCAGGGTTTCTTTGCTGTGATACCTAAAGCACAAGCAAGGGAAGAAAAATAGATAAATGAGACTTAAATAACATTAAAAACTTTTTTGTTTAAAAGGGTACAGTCAAGAAAATGAAAATATAGCCCACTGAATAGAAGAAAATGTTTACAAATAATAATCTTATAAGGGCCTAGTGTCCAGAATATATAAAGAGCTCCTACAACTTAAAAATAAACAGACAATAATTCAGTTGAAAAATCAACAATGATTTGAACAGATATTTCTCCAAAGATGTTATACAAATGGCTAAGAAGTACATAAAAAGATGCTCAACATCGCTAAACATCAAGGAAATGCAAATTAAAATAGTAGTGAGATACTGCTCATTCATTCTCACTGGAATGGCTATAATCAAAAGTTCAGGTAGTAACAACCGTTGGCTGGGGTATATATAAATTAGAACTCTCAGATGTTGCTGGTAGGAATGTAAAATGGTGGTCACTTTGGAAAACAGTTTGGCAGTTTCTCAAAATGTTAAACATAGAGTTATAATGTGACAGGAACAATTCTACCCCTAGTTATATAAGAGAACTGAAACATAACCACAAAAAAAAACACAGGAATTTTCATAGCATTATTCATAATAACCAAAAAGTAAAAAAAAATTCTAAATTTTTTTGGGTCTATCTTCTTTCATACATTTTCAAGGTTTGATTTTGTATTAGCATGAATTAGTACTTTGTTCCATGATATGGTTTAGTAATCCATTGTATGGACATGCCACATTTTGTTTATGTATTCATCACTGATGGTATGAAAGAAACTAGACCCAAATAAGTCACATATAATATGATTCCACTTATATAAAATGTCCAGAATAGGCAACTTTATAAAGCCTAAGAATAGATTAGTGTTTCCCAGGAACTGGGGTTAGAGGAAAAAGGAGACAAATTGTACTGTGATTGGGTATGAGGCTTCTTTCTGGGGTGATAAAATATTCTGGAATTACATAGTGGTGATGGTTGCCCAATCTTGTTAATATATTAAAAGATCGTTAAATTTTACCTTTTAAAATAATGAATTCCATGAATTATATATCAATAAAAATAAAAAATAAAGACTCAACATCACTTATTTAATTATCTATCAGTGCCTGTTGTATATTGGCTAATATTTAGTGAATATTTAATAAGATTTTGTCAAAAATACACTTTCTGTTGATATTTTTTTCTGTGCTGTTTCCTCTGGTAGTATTCTTATATGCTATCTTTGTCCAAGAAGCTCATTGTAACTTACCCTGCCTTGTTGGTCCAACAAACATTTTTCTATCCCACAGAATTTGGTCTTTTGTAACCTTGATGTGCATTCTAGAAAAAAAAAAGAAAAGAAAAATATCACTCATTTACCTCATAAAATCAAACCATCCTGATATATTTCTGGGAGAATTGGTTCAGATTCTGCTATCTAGGGAGTCTATCATTATGTGATACTTCTGTCTCCAATTAAGAATTTCTACCATCCTCTACTCAAAAATATTATTAGAGAATGTCCATATTTTTATGATCTAGATTAACTGTCAAAATTACTGTGGCCTGAACACAGATGGGATGATATTGAGATCCCCAAGCATCAACAATGCTATAGTTGGAAGGGAGAATTGGAATTGGAATCTTATTAGAAGATGCAGTCTTGCTGAGAAAGACTTGAAAGTATAATAGTATGCAGAATGGATGGAACGTGTGAGTTAAGAAAGAAAGAAGTCTCAGTAATAGATTTCTAGATACTTTTTTCACTAAGATTTTATTAGACCTGATGGTTATTTATCCTGGAAAGTCATTTAAATATTCTTGACCACTGTTCTTTATATGTTAATTGACAAAGTTGATTTAGAGGACTAAATTAATTAATTTATTAAATTATTACTTAATTACCAACACTGATTTCCACAAGGTTCTAATCAAAACTTTCATTAAGAAAAAAGTATGGTGGTTAAGCCATTGACCCACATGAAGTGATAAAAGAAATGTTAAGTTCCAAAATGTGAAGGGTCTGAGACGTTACCTACTAACAAGTTAATGTGCCATACACATATACTTGTATGAGTAGAAACCCCAGACCTCTGGATGAGAGCATTTTAGCATCACTGGTTTCCTACCCTCCAATTTCCCATGGGACAGCACAGTGAGAGCCTGATGCTATTTGTATGTGCAGTAACGCTTAATATCAGAGGAGAGGAACCACATATTATGAGGCTCAGAACTTATATGGGGTGGCTGCAAACTTGTCCCTCTTCTCCTGGAAGAAGGGAGAGCAAGAAAGAATCCTCTGGAATCCTTTGCAAGGAGAGGGCAAAGTCCCTTGGTGTATCACATTTGAAATGGCTCTGGGGGAGATAGGTGTTTAAGTCCCTTAAGTCTATTAAGTCCCTTAAGTTAAGTCCCTCTAACTTCTAAAGCATGTTTACTATTTAAATCCTTTAACTCCAGGTTACAAGTATGCTTTATTTAGAAAGCCTCAGCTTTTCAAAAATGTGAAAGTATTCGTGGAGAGTTGTTTTACTAACAGAAGACATTAGGATTTCCTGAGAATTAAAATAAATAGATCATAGAGATTTGGAGTTGTTTAAGGTAAAGAAAAAGAAAGGAGTTTGCCTTATTATAAACCAACCTACTCCACCAGATCCGAAACAAAATTTGGTATTTTGTTGGGAAACACACAATAACAAAATAAATGATAATATTCATGTTATGCTCAGAAATTGGAATTTCATGCATATAGTTACTGGCATCATCTCAGACTCTATTTTGTGCTGATATGTTTTGAAACATTTTGCATGTATATCTTTTTGACAATTTTCACACCTAGTATTCTAGGAGTGCACATGGCTAGGACATATTGTGTCTTCTTGTCTTGATGAATTATCCAGTGAGATCTCATATTGTTATTATATCTCATCTCAGTTCCTATTTGGTCATAGCATCCTTTGTTCCCTTGTCTTGTGGGCTCCACATTGTATCACGCTTAGAAACATGCAACATGCATTTGGGACGTCAGGAGATCTATCCAGGCCCAACTGACACAAATCTTATGCAGCTGCCATTATTGCTAAAGGCCACATTGGTGATGTATTTGATTAAGCTGGAGTACCATATCTTGCCTCGAACTTTAGCCCTGCCTTATAGATATTCTGATCCATCTATTTCATCCCTCCAGTGTTATCTTTGAACACTCTCATAGCTGCTAGTCGATTGATCTGAATCTTCTTTTAGGCTGCTGTTGAATAGTGACTGGCTTTTTTCAGAGGCTCAAAGTCAACAGTTTGGGAGCAGATGTTAATGATGTCATGTCAGCAGCACACTACTAATCTCTTCCTATTTGTCCACTTAGAAATCAAACACCCCTTCTTTCTGTTTTTGAGTTCTGTGCTGTTTTTGAGAAGGCAGTGTTCAGTCTTACTTTCATGAATTATTCCTACTGCTTTGATTCTTCTCTTCCTCCAAGCTGTCCTCAGCTCCATGTGGTGAGTGTCAAAAACATGTAAGTGGTAGAGATATTGGCTTTGTTTCTGAACAGTGTTAGCAAACTTCATCATCAGACTCCCACCAACCCAAGGTCCTTGTTTATAAGAAGTACTGACTTTGCCTGGCATGGTTCAAATTAAACCCAAGGAGGCAAGATTAGTTATCCCACACCAAATTTTATAACCAAATTGAGTTGGCTTTCTCAACAGAGATTGTTTGAATCCTTGATGCCTAAAATGCTCATAGACTTGTCAAAGGTATAGATTTCTTTTGGAGGTGTATATAATTTTTATTTATTCTTGTAATGAAAGGCCTGACTCTTGTGAATTTAACCATTTTACTGAGTTGGTTGTCAACAAAATGGAGTTGGTCAAAGATGACTTCAAATCTCTCTTCCTTGATGGCATTTGTGACTAGGCTGTGATGTACACCTGGAGAATTCCTCCCAAACATCCTCCTTTTTGGGTATGGGGCATATCTACTCAAAACTGGCACACACAAAACACACTTCAGTTTCTTGAAGTGCCTCCAATATAGCTTCTTTTGAAAGAAAATATTTTATTTCATTCACAATGAAGTTAAGTGTTTCTTCATCTAGAAATAAACAGTCTCTTCAAACTCAGACACTAACTCTGAAGTTTTTAAATTTGAAAATCTGGCATGGATCACTTTGGAAAATCTGATCTGAGGTCTCTCTTGGTCCATTTCTAGAGAGGAAATCTTGACTCCTTTGGATTCTTTCTTGTAGGTTCTGTCCCTGGGTCAGAGAGGCTTCCACCTGGATCCTTGAGAACTATGGTAGCCAGAAGTAAGCTTCTTGGCAAGTTGGTCCATTACCTGACTCCTCTCCTCTTGAGCCTTCCTCAACCTGGTCTCCTGTGGTGTTTTCTGAGCTGTGGGGGAGGAAAGAGATGTAGATGGACCAGTCCATGACCTGGAGGCATCTTCTTCCAGTGAACTCAGAATATCTACCAGTGCCACAGGTCAGCTGGAAGGGGTGGTGAGGCTCTAAGGTGCTAGGTCTCTGAAGTACAGATTGTAGGTTATCAGAGAAAGAGAAGTGATCCAGAACTGAAAAAAGTAGATATTATTTTTAAGGGATATAGACTCAAGAGAGAAGGCTGTTCTTCTGAAGGCCTATCAGATCGTTTTCAAGGTTTCCATTCAGAGCCATCCCCATGGCTGGGTGGGGAGTATGTTCAGTTCTTGAAAACAACAGGCTATATTGTTATAGGGGAAAGAAGACATCTTGATTATTTCTCAAGAAATTTCATCCTTCCTCAAAACCTGGTCTAAATCCAATCTTGCCTAGCAAAATAAACATCTATCCATTAAACACAGTGAGTTTACAAGGAGAGTGAAATTTTAAAAAATATCACCTCTCTAAGGGTAAAGTCATGCCTGTTGGCAAAAAAAAAAAAAAAAAAAAGTCTGCTTTGTGAAAATTATGGTCAAGGCCAATTCTGTTTATATAAATCCTCCCTCCCCCACCTCGTTTCTGATTGTGCCAAATGAACTCTGTGGTTGTATGATTCTGAGCAAATCTCAATCTTTTCTTATTTCTCCATGTGTGGAAATGCTATAACTTAACTACAGGATTTTAAAGCTCTTTTCAGTTCTAAAATTTTACACTTATATGAAATAATTGAGCATTGATTTATTTTTCCAATAATCCAAATTTGAATAGAGGAAAACTACTGAATTGAAATGCAATAACTGAGATAACAATGAATTGAAGTAACAACCTGACTATACTCAGTATTAATTCCAGAAGTTCTCATATTAGGTATTGTGAGATTTTGGCCATTTTAATAAAAATAAAGAAGAAAGATGAAGGCTTTATATTTTGCAATATGTTGGTTTTATTTGAAATAGTTTTCTATGACTTTTCATATTTTTCCATACCAAAGGATAGGCCCCAAACAAACTTAAACATTTGAAAAGAGTATTTCACTGTCTCACAAAAAAAGAGACTCATTGCTTTTCATAGACTTCCTATGGAAGCAGAATTTCTTGATAAATCTACTCTTCATCCTGACTTAAGGGAAAAATATATTGTTAATTATTTTCAAGCACTTACTATGTGTGTCACTGCAAAGGGAACTGTAGGGAACACTAAGGGTATTAAATTTTTTTTTTGTCTTGAAAGTGCTGAAGATTCATTTGGAGAAAGAAAACATACACTACTGAAAAATAGCAAACAGTACATCGCATGAGGAGTGATAATAAGCACCTTGGATGCAGTTTTCTCTGGTCCAAGGCTTTCAGCAATTCTCCAACAGGAATTATGGGGACAAAAATATTCTTCACAAGTTTAAAAAATCCCCAAGAAGAAATTTCTATCCTCCCTTCTCCTTCATCACCTCCAATGACAATGTCAAAAATGAATCGCCAAGGGCTTCCCTGGTGGCGCAGTGGTTGGGGGTCCGCCTGCCGATGCAGGGGACGCGGGTTCGTGCCCCGGTCTGGGGGGATCCCGCATGCTGCGGAGCGGCTGGGCCCGTGGGCCATGGCCGCTGGGCCTGCGCGTCTGGAGCCTGTGCTCCGCGGCGGGAGAGGCCACAGCGGTGAGAGGCCCATGTACCGCAAAAAAAAAAAAAAAAAAAAATGAATCGCCTCTCTCCAGAGCTTCAAACATCCTTGCCAGAGTGTTGGAAGTAGCAGAAGAATTACCTTGGAGCAAATGCTGTGACTGAGCCCCAGATTACCTGTTGCGAGGCCGACCTCCCAGCCCTAGTGCCTGCTTTAATTACAGAGAGGGACATGGTCTGAGACAAGCATCTGACAGACTCCAGGTGGCAAACTCCTATCTCTGGAGGATTCAAATTGAAATAAAGAAAGACAAAAAGTTAAACCTCCCAGTGAAAATGTCCTGATTGCTATCAGACCAAGAAAAAAAAAGAAAGAAAGAAAAAAGAAGAAAAAAGAAAAAACAAACAAACCGAAAACAAAGAAAAAAATAAAGAGGTTGTACAAGTGGAAAATTTATCTTCTTTCTTTTCCTTTACTTTTTTTTCTTTTCTTTCTCCCTCTCTTCCTTCCTCCCTCCTTCCCTCTCTCCTTTCCTTTCTTCCATCCATTAAAAAAATTTCTCAATAATCCATAGGTAGAGAGAAAAAAAAAAAGGCAGGGTTTTTTAGGCATTTCCTCATTTCAGATAGACCAGCTTCCCATAGGCCCTAAGCACTTCCCTCAGCTTCCAAAAAAGCCAGCCAAAAAACAAAGGTAAAGAAAATTGAATGCTTTTAAAGGTCAGGGAGGTACTAAAACATTGGCAGCTTTTTTAATGCATTCCTGAAAACCTGGAGTTTCTTCCCTCACAGAAGGCCAAAAAGCTCTTTGAATTCCATGGGAAAAGAAACTCTTCTTTCGAAAATAAACTTTGAAGCTGTTTGAAGATGAAAGAGGAAACTTGCCTCTGAGCTGGTGCAGAAGCAGTGAGGAGGGACTACGGTATTTTGAAATATGCTTCAGAGAAACTTATTAGAATTTAAAAGAGCTGTGCAAACAGGTCTCCTATGTCTCTGTCCCACTGAAAGTATGTGACAGGGTTTTAAGAGCATAACTGAGGCTGAGGTAGATGCTGACTACTACCAAAGTCTTGTTATTTGATTATACAAAATGATTTCACATTCAACTGAGAAGATGAAAAGCAATTATTTCGGAAATTTACCTGTGAACTCACTCAGCTCACCTTTACAATCTGATTTAATCTTAGAGAAAAAAAGAAGGGAGTGGACCAATGAGAGCTGCAGGCAGAAAGTGAAGACGTGTGTGGACTGGATCATGGAAGTAATCCAGTTCCGATCAACAAGGTATTTAGGATATTGTTAGCAAACCATTCGGGTCACTGGTTTTTCATTCTTTTTGCATCAACGAAACAGAAACAGCCTTCTCATGACTAGCTTTAGGAGGAATGAAATGAAATTTAAGTATATTTGTATAACGTGCCTTAAGTTTTTAGAATATTTTCAACATAGATTCCCTTCTCTGTAATTTGGATTTATGTCCTGCAGGACCATGAGGTCAGATTGAGAAAAAAGGAAGATGTGTCTTACGTCAAATGGAAATAGAAGAGGATCTAAAGAAAGTAAGTCAGAGGGCAAGAGGTCGGATATGAGTGACCTAGTTTCTAAATCCTGAGATTTAAAAAACTCCAGAAATGGGTTAGAAACAGCTCATGAGTTCTGAAAGAATCCTAGAGAAGGTCTTTCTCTTGTTTTTCAGTGTCCATTTGTTGAGCTGTATCCCACAGGCATGCAAGCCTTATAGTTGCCCATCCTTGGGACCAAAGAAAGAGCCCCGGCGTCAGCGGCAGAGGCATCAGTGGTTTAATGGATGGGGGAACTTATACGTCTGAAGCAAGGTCCTGGAGTGACATTCCATTTGGTGGGGAAGAAGGCAGACAGGACTAGGCAGCAGTCTTTGCTGCAGGGGCTGGGTTACTAGTTATAGGGGTGAATTGACAAATGACATCAGGTTGGCTCATCAGTTACCAAGGGAACCAGCAGAGGAGCACAACCATCACCACCCCTTTGTTAAGCTATCACAGTGGAGATATTCTGATCTAAGTTAGAATAATCATTATCTTATCTGCGGCCTGGGGCAAGCACATAGGAATGTCAGTCATGAGAGTCGGTGTAGGTGAAGCAGGCACTGGTCCAGCAGGGGATATACAGGGAGCAAGAGAACAGCTATCTTGAGTGGCTTGACCATACACTATCTTAGAGAAAGTCCAAGCATTTGAGGGAAGCCTCATATTCAATGTGGTGCAGAAAGTTGCTGACCAAAAGGTAGATTTGAAAGGACTTGAAGGTGTTATGGGGGAGGGTGGGCTCAAGAGAGGCTTCCAGAGAAATGCAACCAGAATCCAGCCCAGAAAATGGAAAGTAGAAAAGAGTTCTAGGGCAATGAACATCAATCTTGACCTAAAGCATCAGTTACTGTAGGAGGCTTCTGGTTGGCATAGGAAGGCTGCTGGGCACATGGACCTTAGGACCAGGGGATATGGCAGATAACATGGACTTCAGAGGTGTAGGCAGCATAACTTGCAAATGAAGCAAGAGTCACAAGACACACAACTCAGGAAGCATCACCTCATGTCACCCAGTGACCAAATAGAATGAGGGACATTTTCCAGGAGCTGAGCAAGGGTCCAAAGAACAACACATGGGCCAGAAGCATATTGGATCTCCCTCTTTCTGACACCAGAATTGATTATGTAAATCATAATCTTACTACCAACCCCACATTTTACTCATGTTAATTGCAATTTTTATTACATACGCATTTGTCCATGCATGTGGAAAAGTGTAAGTGAAGGAATACTAATATTTGTGTTGAAATATGCAGTTTGTAAAATGATGTTATAAGTGTACATTAGGTGGGGAATTATTTTCTTGTGGTGGGAATAGTACCCTCACTCCAGC